>NC_139045.1:9958519-10458793 GCF_965140915.1 Aythya marila | reverse complement strand
TCCTAAAGCAAAATTCTTCTTTGCGTCCCCAGAAAGAGTTTCACAACTCTCAGTTATTCCAGCGAACACCATGAAACTACAACAAGTAACTTTGCATGTTAACACTTCAGATCATTCACATTTGCCTAAAAACAAACACAAAAACACAAAAAAAAACAAACAACAACAACAAAAAAACGAAAACAACACACCACACCAGACATTTTCCAAATCTTTGCAAGAATGATGTATTTAAGGAGGAAATTACTTTGTGGGGAAGGTATTAAAAAGGTTGCCTGACTGTGGCATACTTAAGAAGTTTTAATTAGGCATGGCGTTAATATCTGGAGAAAGTTTAAAGTCTAGACATACACCCCACTGAATGAGTGAGTTTTCAAGTATGTGTTTAAAAGAATGGAAAATAAAAATACATTATGTGATAATTAAAGAAAATTTATGCGGTCAAGAGACACCACAAATTGATAGTTCTCAAATAAAAGAATACTTCAGTTGAAAGAAAACAGAATGTCTGAAAGTGGACAAATGATGTGCAGTCTGATATCTCTAAGTTGTTAAAATGCTACATTAGCAAAATATGGATCCTAATAATTGTCATACGTAATTGTAACTCTTCTTGTTGATCAAAGTAGCCTTGCCAGACATAAGAGACAAATCTAAAAAATACATTAAAAAAAAAAAGTTAGATATCATTTATTATATTCTATTTATTAGAAGGTATGATCAATAGGTACATCTCATTATTAAATCTGAATGAAACATAAATTAACACATTAGAAATGAGTTTTAAAGTAATATTTTTATTGTTTTCATCAATTTTTTCCCATCTCAACCTACCATAAAGAACCTGCTTTTAGCAGGGGGGTTGACCTCGATGATCTCCAGAGGTTCATTTGAATCTGTATGATTCTGTGAACTCTCTCTTAAAAGTGTTCTCAAACATTTTTGGACCTGTGCTCCATCTTTATTTTTGATGCTCAGTTGCTATTGACCAGGAGTATATTTGTGTTTCAGCCAAAATTACGAACATAAGCACTGAAGCAAGTATAAGATGAACTCAGCAAATTTTAATCTAATGACAGGGAAAGCCTCCAGGAAAATTTCTAGGTTGAGAAAAAGAGACCTGGGGTAGAAGTCATACACTGTCTATTTGCTGTTTGAATTACATTGTTCATTTACTATAACCGTGATCATTAACTTTACTGATATGAAAGAACTGCTAACATGAGACGTTTCTTTTAGGAAAGTGAAATAAGTCAAGAGTATCTCACTGCCTTTCAATATACAACATACACCTTTCCAGGATGCAAAGAACAAGTCCTGGACTTATTACTACCATCCTTCTCTTTCTGACTAATGAAAATAGTTGGTTGATGCTGTAAAGAAGAGGTAGTGTAATTTTGCAGCTCAGATAAAAACAGGAATGTTTCTAGGATTTCATTAAGGTTTAAAATAAAATTTTTAATCTTTCCTTGCATGGGAGATCAAATTCAGACATTTTTCCTACAGTTCAAGCAAACTAGACTTTGACAAAAATTCGTTTGATTGATGAAATATATGTATATATAAATTACAACTAAAAACATTTATTGACTTGTGAAATGTTAACGCTCTTAACTTCATATTATAGAAGTCTCTCTACTTTTTCTTTAGTATTTCTGGGGTGTGTAAGATAGGCATACCTCCCTCTTCCCCCCCCCCCATACTTATAAAATTAAAAGAGAACACTTTACTGCTGCTATCACAGGCTACAACTTTACTCTTCTTCTTCTTTAGCTCAAAATGATATAAACTTGTGTTTTCATTTTGGGTTCTTTGTTTGGGAGGTTTTGGTGGAATCTCAAAATTAATCGGGTCTTTCAAGGTATTTGCAGACCTATAAAGGAAATAACCTTTTTCCAATTTTCTAGCCAGTCAGTGCAACATTTTGTCATTGAAATTTCAAGGCATCAAGCATACAAACCAAACTACTATTAACGTTACTCTAAGCAAGAACTGAAAGCTTCTTCCACATGAAGAGAAGCACCACAGTTAATTTCAAAGCCAGTAACAAATTCTGCTTCTATAATATAGACTGGTACAATAAATGTGCAGGTAACATTGCCTTAACATCAGAACTTTGCTAGGGTTGAGTAGTCTAAACTTGAATTGCTTTGTACATTGGAGAACAGTTTGCTTTTTATAGAAACAGCTCTAGTCTCAAAAGTACAGTATCATTATCCATATAAATTCAAATTCAAAATGTGCCTAGATATTGATTTGGAGGTAACTCTGAATAACTCAGAGAGTACTGTTTTTAGCTCTGGGGCCCCCAGCACAAAAAGGACATGGGCATATTCGATCTAGTCCAGAGGAGGGCCACAAAGATGATCAAAGGGCTGGAGCACCTCTCCTGTGAATGCTGAGGGAATTGCAGTTTTTCAGCTTGGAGAAGAGGCGCTGGGGAGACCTTACAGCAGCCTCCCAATGCCAAAGTGGGTCTCCAAGAAAGCTGGGGGGGAACTCTATCAGGGAGTGTAGTGATAGGACAAGAGGTAATGACTGTAAAATAAAAGGGAGGAGATTTAGATTAGACACTTGGAAGAAATTATTGATTCAGAGTGAGGCAGATCTACTGGATCAGGCTGCCCAGAGAAGCTGTGGATGCCCTATCCCTGGAGGTGTTCAAGGCCAGGCTGGATGGGGCTTTGGGCAACCTGGTCTGGCGGGAGGTGTCCCTGCCCATGGCAGGGGGTTAGAATTAGATGGTCTTTAAGGTCCTTTGCAATCCAAACTATTCTATGATTTTGTGAAATATATGCGGATATTTGCCTATCAACTGTGGACACTTCTTTGCCTCCTTTTAAACTTTGTTCCAGAATCAAATGATGAAACATGACATACTTTGAAAGCAAATTATCTGGAGGCTTGTGAATTTATTTGAAGTTTCCTAATCTCACAGACAAACCTCAGTGAAATAAGTTATTTTGTTTTTTACATCACTGTATTGTCTGCTATGTACTGTTAGGATAAAAAATAATAATAATATTAAAAAAAAAAAAAAAGTTTACTGTGCTGAGCAGGCACTGTTAAAAATAGCACAGAAACTGATTTGGCATAGATAATTGTCACATACAGTATATATCATGGGCTCCGAGACAATGTGGACTACAACTGCTCACCAGAAATCATCAAGCAGAATGTTTCTCTGAAAACTGGAGAGGTAAAGGTCTCCTGTGTGACAGGTTAAGGTGTATCATAAATGTCTCTAATCAGATGAGATTTTTTTCCCCTTACTTGGGCCTTGATGCATGTTTTAGAAATGTGTCTGGGAAGGTTCAGTTACATGAAGATGCATATGCAGAATAATATTTTGGTTAAAAATCCAACTACTCAGAGTTGTCTAATGACCAATGAGTGTTGTTAGCATTTTAAATTTTACTTTGATTTTTTTTCTTCGTCTTCCAATAACACAGTATTAGTTCTGGCCTTGACACTATTCTTTATTTTTTTCCTATATAAAGATTTTTTTCAGGCTGACTTCTAACAAGGGTTGAGGGTTGATACTGTGCAAACAGGGAAGAGCAATAGTGAGTGTTACCTGTTGTTAAATACTGACCCCGTTTCTCTGTCTCATTGACAATTTCCCTCCAGCAAAGCTTTCTTCTCCCTCCTCTAGATGTACTAAAAGGAACTGAAACAAAGGGTTAGTGACTGTATATATGGCTGGAGTTCAGGATATCTGTATGATAAATGTTGGCTTTCCTTTGAATAGCTATGATCTGCTGTGGGTGCGCTGAGTTAGGGATTGGGTCTTGTATTTCTATTGACTTCTTTTTATTTTATTTTATTTTATTTTTTCAACAGGGACAGGTGCATATCTTTGTCTTTTGCACTATGTCCCTCAGCACTTTTAAAACCCAAGATGAAAATACAAGACAATTTCAGTGTCACTGGCTCACTTTTCTATGGATACTCCAACGTAGCACTTAAAATAAAGAGATAAGTGAATAAAAAGTGTAATATGCATGGATTTCACAGATATTTTCAAAATTTTAAAATCAGTGTCCTTCCTGTAATTAATCTTAAATCTTACCAAGTGCATCCTCAACCAAAAAAAAAGAGAAGGAAGTAGGATGAAAGAAAAAGAGAAAAAGAATGGCATCTCAGAATAACCACTACTTCCACAGGGCCATTCACTGTAGAAGTAGAAGGTCCAAATTAAATCATATGCAAGAACAGCCTAATCACAGAGTCAATCTTCTTTAGCTAGAGAATTATTTATAGAAAGTGGGACAGCTCTGTCAGGAGAAGCTCAGGTGCAATGTATAAATCACTCTATCTATGAGTAGTTCTGAGCATCTTGCATTGCATTTTTACCCTCTCCATGTTGGGCTCTATTCCAGTGAGATCTAGGTGTGTACAGAGCCTCTGTCCTGCCAGTGATTTGGTTATCTAGGGAGGTAAAAGTTTCTCTTCTGGCCAAGGAATCATGACCTGAAAGCTCTGAGCACCATTCAAACAGACTGTATTTATAGTTTAATAATTATGGGACTCTCCTGATGTATAGAGTTACATGTTCCAGCTACTCCTCTGTCTTAGAGCTTAATTTGTGATGATGATACTGCTTTTTTTTTTTTTTTTTTCGGTGTGTGTGTGTGCCTTGATTCTGTTTTGTTGGTTTTTGGAGAGAAATGTATTGTGCAAAATTGTGATTTGAACTTGCAGGTTTTGCTTTTCTTTTTTCTTTATATTTTTTTTATTTCTTTCCTTTTTTTTCTTTTTTTTTTTTTTTTTAATTAAATTGATGGCAAAACTCCAACCACCTATTCAAATGTTCTTGGGTGAGTTCCAATGTATTTTCTAATACCACAGGAAACTGAGATTGGGATTCAAAAATTAATCAGTTGGTTTAGTACTATTTTCCATAGGATTTATAGGAGTCCCTACCTGCTTCAGCCCTTATAGACACTCCTATGTAGTTTTATACATGGGTCTGGATGATACTTGTCATCCAGAAGAAGGCTAATGGATTTTTTTTTTTGGTGGTGGTGGTGGGAAAAAATAAATAAATAAATAAATAAAATCATACTACCATATATGAAAGTAGTCTTACTGCCTCTGGACTCTTTTATGATAAACCCATAAACCCATAGCGGCTTCTTTTTCTTTCTTTCTTTTTTTTTTTTTTTTTTTTAAAGGTGGCTTTCTAGCAAATGGGAGGGGGTGTCATTTCTTTATTTCTTCTCATCTGAGTAGACCCCACAATTAATTTATTACTTCATGCTACTAAAACTTTGATTTCTTATAGTGAAATAATTCTAATTTCATACACAGCTTGATAGAAGACAGCTAATTAGTCTAAACTGTTTAGTTCATTAATTGATTTTTGAATTTACTTTTCCCTGCTGGAGTCTGTGTTTGCCTGTGTAACCTTTTTAATGACCATACTTTAGTTCAAGCCCAAGTTTGACTGCATCTTGCGATGTTGCTCTCTTTTGTGAATGAGCAGCTGCTTGTTTTGATTTGCAGTGAGTTTGAAACCAGATTTCTTTCTACAGGGTACTATGCCTGGAAGTTTCACCCAAAGTTGGAGGTAGAAGAATCTCTCTGACAATATGTTTAATAAAGTTGCCTATGTTCTGCTATCTACTAAAGTGTTTATATATTTTTTTCCACTTAATCGCCAAAAAGGAGGCATGGCAGAACCTATGGAGTAATGATTTTTTATGCTTCTTTTTGGTAGAAACAACAGTAAAATAAAATAAATAAATAATGCAGAGTAAACTGTGCTGAGATCTTTATGCCAGAGAACTGATAGAGAAATCTCATGTCATTAAACTCCACCTCTGTGGAGTTTCATTTGTGTGTTCTGGTTCCTGTTTATGGGAAAAGCCTCTGATCTCACTGAAACTCTCTGAAATAGAAAGCTGAGCTTTGATTTTGTTGAGACTTTCACTGATTTGAAAGGGAGTCAGATCAGTCTTGATATTAATACAAGATATGGATATGTTCTGGATATGTTCACAGTTTTAAATTCCCGAGGTCATTTCCTGCTTTCCAGTTTGTGTCAATATTCACCCATCAAAAACGTTTTAAATGCGATTTAATGTAACTATTATTTCCCCCTCACTGGTTGCTTCCCATGTGAGTACAAAATTTACTTTGCAAGAGTAGCAGTTGAAAATCTGGAACTGCAGCTCATTGATTAACTTGGGTAAGTCTAGGTCCACAGTCTGATGTCCATACCACTACCAGCCATGCTTTGTTCCTAAAGCAATTCCACTACACTTTTCTACAATTACTTGAAGAGTAATCTATATTAAAAGACCAAGACTCTATGTTGTTGCTTAAATGCATTGCCATGTTGGTATGTGTGTAAGAAAGTAAAAGCAGGAAATAACGGGGTATTTACAGCAGACCTTCCAAGAAAGAGAAGTTACTGAACCTGAACAACTTTGTTCGTAGCCAACTGTAGAGCCCAGTCAGAGCCACAGGTACTCAAGCTAAATGGTTTACAGCTTTTGAAATTAGAGGGTCATCTCCACAGAAGTCCTTTCAGATTTGTGCATTTTAAAACATGTAGTTGCTTATCTACAAGAATAATATATATGTTTGCTGTGTTTCACTACTTGGAGAACTTTAATAAAGTACTTAGAGTGTTTTTTTTTTGTTGTTTTTTTTTTTGAGGTGCATAAAATGCTCAGATTTTTCTTTCATATATCTTGCCAAGCATTCAAATTATGTTGTTGTTATATTGCAAAATATGAAAGAACTTTGTTGATTAAACATCTTATTTTTATTATTTGTATTAAACATATCTTCTTTTCCTGAAGGTTAAAATGAGGCTTTATGGACTAACCTTGTGTGTGAGTGGCTATGCTCTTAATAGCTGTGATGTAAAAAGCATCCAGTGCAAGTAATATTTAAAAGGGCTTAATTGTTGCTACCACTTGACTTTTCAGAATAGACTACAAACTTGAAAGGCAAAGAACAGCAAAATGGGGCACTTTGTCATTGTCCCTGGTGGTGAAATGGTTCTCAACATTTCACCCAGCAGGTGGGTGCTCTGAAATATTATGTACTTCACTGATCACCTAGATGTATTCTAACCATTCACTTATTTTCAGTGACTTAAGTTGGTGAAAAAGACAGAGACCTGAAAATAGACATTAAAGAGGAAAACTGCAAAGAGATTAAAGAACATGGAGCTGAGTAATAGTTGGAAAGCTTGTAACGTAAATAGATGGTGTAGATTTTTTTTTTTTTTATCTGTGGTGTGGATTATGCAGGAACATTCAGTATCTCTAGTCATCCAAAACACATTTTAGAGTTATGATAATAGGAATAATTTCAATTTATCAGCATGACTTTGCTAATGTGAAGCAAATGTTTAACAGGGTTGAAATAGAAAATACATCTTTTTTCTCTTCAAAATTCATGTGTTAGTAATTTGAAACGAATGAAGTAGGTTTCACGGAAAAGTAGGTCATAATAGGAAGATAATTTGGCTTTGTTTGTGTTTCCTTTTTCCATCCAATAAGGTTTTATTTGAATTTTATGTTTTCAAGAGTCTCTTTGAGAAGTAGTCTTTCTGACTGGCTTTCTATGAAATAGTTGCATTTCAGAGATGTGTGGCCTTTCCAGTCCTGTTGGGATGGTTATACAGGGTAAATATTATGTGAAAAACATTTCAAGAAGCCAGGGCCAACTGAGAAAAAATGGGTTGTTTATTTTAAATTTAGGTACTGTAAGGACAAAATAGAATTATCTTAAAAATCACCACAAATAATTTATCATGTAAGTTAGGTACTTTCTTTCTTGCCCTGTCATCAGATCTAATGGCTCTTTCTTAATTTATGACAGAAATACTGTGGAATAAGGTAAATGCCAACTATAATGATGCTGTTTGTTATGATGAAAACACCGAGAAAAGGAAATTATGTTTAATGCATCAAAGCAAGAAATTTTAAATAGGTTATTTCAGCTGTCTTGATTTATAACTGAAAATAACATTGTGGAAACATGCATCATAAAGAATAGTTAAAAGACTGTTAGATTTGGAAATGTTTCTCCCATAAATAGACATACAAATCTTTCAGAGACTATTAAACATACTAATATCCCACCATGTAATGACCAATTAGTACTTCCTGGTATAAACAAATGTATGACTTTTCACATAAAAAGTAGTGATTTATACAGTTCTCTCATTGAGCAGTTATCTTTACCAGTTAGCAGTTTAGCAGTTACCTTGATTTGGTTCAGATAACTTATTTTTTGTTGGGAAAACCTTGCACCAATGATTGTATTGGACAACAGATCTTAGGTGAAACACGAGACTTGTTCTGAGAATATTTTTGAAAAAGTGTGCAGAAATAGTATGAGCTATAGTTCAAGTCTTGTGTTGAAACAGCTTATCAAATATTTTTGGGATTCTGATGCTAAAAACGTATTCAAGTTCATGGGTAAAAGTTTTGTCATATTACTGCCTCTGCTCTAAAGAGATCAGGTGGTGTTCTTATGCACCATGAAAGCTGGTGGAGAGTTTCCTCTGATCAAAATAGGGAAATCCAATTTTATGACATGTGACCTTGGGAATACACTTGACTTTCTTCTTTCCCTGTCTGATTCATTTATCTTGTGTAATCAGAATTTACTGTATTTGTGATGAGAAGTGTTTTGCTATGTATTTTGTGCTCTGCCCTAATGAAATCTCAGTCTTGTTAGAAGCCCTAAGATAACAATAGCAATTACTACTAAATAACGATGGGATAGAAAAATATGTACAGCTTTGCAGGTGTCAACCTAACTAGTGTTTAAAAAAAAAAAAATATAGCAACGCCTGTGCTATGTGTCTTTCATAAATAATTATGAGTCATATTTTTGTTAAAACATCAAATTTAACAGACTTCCTACTTTTCCAAGTAGGTGGAAGAATTAAATGTGTGGGGTGTTCCCATGCTTGAACCACGGGCTCACAGAGCAACAATAATTCTGTTTTCCAATACTGAGCTTTTCTGACTCTTTTCCATTGCTAGCAGTAGCAAAGCTGATTCTGGTTCTTGCATGATATGAAGCAAACAGACAGCATGTGGCATTTCTGGTTCAGTGATGACTTCTGACTGGCCTTTCTTTTACACTGTCACAGTTGAAACTCCCCCTCTCTCCTCAGCAGCATTGAAGAATTAGAATTAGATCAGTAAAATGGTTTGTTCTTGGTTCTTTCACTCCATGTAATACCCAAATTAGTTTAATTCTCCCAGCTGCATGCACTAAGAGGCTACTCAGATATGAACTGTGACTTCAGCATGTCCTGCTACCACTATAACACATCATATTCTCAAAGCTAGCTGAGAATTATCTTTCCTGACTTCTACTTGTGCACACCTTCCCTGTTGAGTAGTATGTTTGGTTTGGTGGCTTCTCCACAGAATATAAGCAGCCCTCACTCTTCTTTTATTGTAGACTGGACAGGTGGCTACAAAGAGCCAAGGCAGTAACAGGCCCCAAGAGAAGCTAAGAGGGAGATGTATGGTCATCAGATAGACAACATGCACTTGTCTCACCAGCTGCTGAGTGCTGCCTCTGCGTGTGACTTCCACACCTTACCAAAGCTCTTAGGCTTCACTAAGCTCTTGCTTAGATGAGTCCTTGCCTGTGCACCTGCTGAGAGGAGGTTTTCAGAGATGAAGGAGAGGGACTAGCTAGCTGTTTACAGAGACACAGAAGGATTTGGCATTAGAAAAATTTGGCTTGATACTTACTACTCACTGGGCAGATGAAGCAAGAGAGAAATTATTCTCTGGCTTTCTTCTGACTTAGATTAAGATGGAAAATGTTACATATATAAGTGTCTCAGAACATAGTATTCTCTAGGGTGCCAAAAAACTCAGCACCATTTTTCTTTCCATTTTGTTTTCTCAGGTGTCTTTTTTTTTGTTGTTGTTGTTTTGTTTTCCTTTGTTTTGTTTTCTGTTTAGATCATGCCCAAGAAGTCTTACCACTATAAGGCAATGCCACCTCCCTCTAGTAGCATGACAATTTTTAAGAAAGGAGCATGAGCATAAAAGGACGGCTCAAGCAACAGAGGAGATCTATAACATGAGTTTAAAGGGAAGCAAAATAAATCTACCTCAGCAGCAGTCCCTGCTAATTCTCTCTGATAACACTGGTTGCTCTAAGGGTTGACTTTACTTCATAACCGTTTTCTGAGTTTTGTGCAGTGAGGCTAAAGGATAAGACACAAGCTCTCAACTAAACTCAATAACAATGTAGTTGAAAAAAAGCAAAAGGCTTTGAAACCTTTTCTGTGTACTCCACAACATTTTTAGATTTATTTTTGCCCAGCAGAAAAACTCTTGTTTCTGATTTGGCATTTGTTCTTTTGTGATAAGATATTTAAGGTCACCACATTCACCGTCCATTGAAATGCGGTAAATATTTAACATTTTTTTTTTTTTTTTTATATATGACCAAATTAAATTATACTGTCTAATCAATCTCCATATGCAGGCATACATAAATACTCCTACATACATAAATACTCATACGTAAATACATACATATATACTCCTGCAGACACTCACACATTCACACGTTAAAGCTTTGAAACAGAATGACGGAAAAAGTACATAATGCTTTGTGCTTGATGAAAAAGAATTAACTTAGTCCTCAAACTACTCCATTAGTAAAGGAAAGATTAAGCCCATTGTCTAGAAGTGTTAACATAGGCCCAAGAGTGGATGTTTCACATGAGATATGACAGGACAGATGGAGTCAGTGCCTGGGCCACTACTTAAAATTCAAGTGGTCCTATTAACCCAAACCTCTTCTATAATAAAGAGAACAACCTTAAAGTTGGCAATAGACTGAAGCTTTCATGTAAATGTTATTTGGTGGTCACTGAAGCAAGTCTATTTCCTAATAGACAGATGTCCTTTTAACTAAAACCCTCCCAGGTGACTTCTTGTTTGAAGCTATGCCAGGTTAAGCAAAGACTAAGTAGACATGTCAACTACAGTATCCTCTCAGAACTGCTAGCATCTTTCTCTGAGAGCCTGGTTGCTAGCTCGATGGCACTTTTTTGTATGCCACTTTTGCTTGTGGCATACTGTTTTGTGATAGGTCTGTCAGGCAGTTGCTTTATATCCACACTTTGAGGATATATTGTTTTGTTTTTTAAATATAGCAGTACAAGGTGAGGTATATTTGTAAATTTTTGTTTTTAAAATGCAAGAAACTCAGTATTGTTTATATTTAAATAGCATTGTCAAATGGAAAGTGTTTTCCTACGTAAATTAGGGAGTGGGGACCAGTGGTTGTTTTTTTTTTTTTTTTTTTTCTTTACTATCAGTAAATATCTGTCCAGCCTTGAGTAGACTGAGTGGTGGAGTTCAGCAGATCTTTTCAAAACCTAATTTGTAATAATCATAAGTAACAAGAATTAAATTAATATTAACAATAACTTTTTTTGGCTTCATATCATGTAAATTAGGATATGATCCAGGAAAGGCACCCTTAGAGGAAGATTCTGTACCCATGTCAGTACCCACTGAAATGGCTCTCTGTAAGGAATTGCCTGTGATGATCTGATTGCAGAACCTGCATATCATCTTTTAAGAGTTGAAGTAATGAGATATTGCAGGCTCCTTCATTTAAACTATAATGCTACTATTTGGTGACAAATCAAAACTTCCAAACATTCTCTGAAGAGAGAAAAAAAAAGCCCATTCTTCTGTACAGCCATCAAAGAAACACAGAGATTCAAAAAATTACTGTTAATTTCCCTGTCAGGAGCACTCATTAAAAAAATGACCCACAGAGACTTGAAGAATAAGAGGAAGCTGCAGTAAAAAATGATAACAAATGACTTTAAGGGTCCAGAAATAGAAACCAATCTTAATAATAGTAGGTGGGCCTTCCTGGCATTTCTCCTATGTTCAAACGGCATCAATAACAATTTGGGTGTGAATGTTATGTACTGGTAATTGATGATTCTCTCCTGTAACAGATGATCCATTCTTTCAAATCCCACCCCTTAGTACAATAATATTGAATTGTCTTATGGAAGAGGGGAGTAAATTAGAACCAAGCAAAAGAAATGCTATTTCTCACAACCTGTTGGCACTGCCACAGAAGGTCATGGAGTTTAATGCTGCCCTTTTTTCTTTTTTTTTTTTTTTTTTTTTTTTTTCAAGGATACCTGTGTGACCATTAACAAGATGTAAGCTAAGATGAGAAGGTTAATTGGACACTAAACATCAAGATAGGAGGTGATGGCTCAGTATGGTAAGGAAGGAATTTCTCCTACCTCTTGTTTCTCACTGAACACAACATAGAACGATGGGATGGGTTCATGCTGTTTTTTTCCTATGAAAATACTCATGGGTTTTCATGAAGAGTTGGTTAGTGCAAATGCACCAGTGAACTAACCTGGAGTGTAATCTGTTTTCATCTAAACTTTTTGTTAGTTTAAGCAAGACACTTGCATATAAAATAATTGCATTGTAATGTGCAAAAGGTATGTTTAATGCTCATGTAAGGTAACGTTAAACACTTGTGCAATTTCAGACTGCCACTGTAACTGCTCTGAGTAACTCCCAATATAGAAGGTTGTGAGTGGAACTGTTATATTGCTGTGCTATTTTCTTCAATATCTGAAGGAGCTCCTAGGACTTGGAATTAAATAACATCCCAAAGATAACACGTGAAGGTTGGTTAAGCTGACCCAGGATATGGTTTTGGCCAACCAGACAGGAAAAGGGGAATAGCATTTTCCAAATTAAAGCTTTAGGTAGGTGAAAGGCATATAAAATTTCTGTGTTTATCAGTATTTCCTCCTCTAATAGAAGCTCAGGTCCCAAGCAGCGTAAGGAGCAGAGTGTTATGTGTGGGCGAGAGGAAATAAATATTAGATGGCCACATTTGTTTTCCTGCTGTATGAGTTTTAAAAGAATATTCTTCCTTTGGTGCCTCTCTACGGGTTGCACTAGCATGTAACACTGCAATAGATGATTTGCAGAAACATCAGCCATTAACCTCATTGTAGTTAAACTACAAGAAAGAAGAAGACTACTCCCTGTTGTTAAAAAGCATTGATTAGCCTGCAGTGGTGCTTCTCCCACAGACACTAACAGTGGAGCTGAAGTGATACTAACATAACTGAATACATTTTGAAAGGGAAATCGTAGCAAAGGAGGAGCAGCATAGCTAAAACTTGTGGGATTTAAATTTCTGAAGTTCCAAGGACAGCATACGCTGAAGTCCCAAGAAATGTGCTCATGACTTATTAGAGGCCTGCATTGGCCCAGGTCTGATTAATAGACTTCTTTTTAGAATAATATTTTTACAGGATCAGTAAGTTCTGTTCTGGATTTTTTCCCTAACTTCAACTTTCTGTAAATGCTTAGCATATATTGATTAGAAGAGACCATTATCCTTTTTCTACATTCTCCTTTGATACCTTGAAGTAATTATGGAGCTTAAGATTTTTCAGACTCTTTATACAGATGACACCAATTTGTGTTTTTAATGAATAAGAATTGAAGAGAATGAAAGGGAGGAAGTACAAATGATTTTATCTCTGTGGAGGATGCATATTAAGTCAATAATGCATTCATTATTTAAAGTGAGTTTACTTAAATTTAAATTTTAGCTTCACTTCAGCCTCATTCCTTTCAAATTTTCAGGCAGTGCTCTCTATCACTGGAATTATTATTTAGAATTACTCTCAAAAAAAACCACAACACTTCTATTAGTTAGAGGCTATTTGTGAGCTACAAACTCTTAGTTGTGCCTTCTGTCCTGGTAAGTATTTCCACAGTCTTAAGTGAAAATTTCCACTTAGCATGGCCAATTCATGGCACATTTACTGTATGCTTTAAATAGTCTGAAAGGATAGCTGGTTTCTGGATAAGGCCTCAAAATTCTTAGTATTATCTAAACTGAGGATTAATATATATATATATAACTTTCCAAAGGTTTTCAATATATTTCCTACTTTGCCTACTGTGCATTGTACATTATTAAAGAGTACTGCTCCGACATGCCCCCCCCAAAGAAGCAAATTAACATTTCTTGTGAACTCCGTTCTTTTGCGGAGAAGTAATAATGACTCAAGCAGCTCCAAAAGTTTCTCAGATGAATCAGAATTTATTACTTGTAAAATTAATGGCCGTTACACTCAGTGATACTGTGCATAAACTGTCATTTATAGAAAAAAGCACCCTTTTTATAGTTAGCTGTTATCAGTAACAGACCTGTGACTGTTGTGTAGAGGATAAGAACAAATGCAGCATGTGAAGGACACCATCTATGAGACTTCTGCTCATCATCTTTTGTTCCCTTTTTGTACTCCTTTCTTTTGTCTCTTAAAGTCAATTTTAGTTGTGATTTGTTACAGCTTTTAGAGGAGAGAAAGCCCATTCTAGCCAGTCCAAAGATGATGCCTGACTTCTGCTTTGGATCTGGCTTGAAGCCTCTTCAGTGTTAACATTTTTTGGGAAGTATTCACCTGCCAATGGGGACCTAAGCAAAGTAGAAACTGCTGCTGGTGTTTGTTTGTTTGTTTGTTTTGTTTGTTTGTGTGTTTTTTAAAGATTCGTTTATCTTGCTCCTTATACTGATTTAGTTTGTCTTAACTTCAAAAACTTCTTCCTCTTGAGCTAAATCCTTAAATTTTGTAGATAACCAAGTGTGCTTATTATTAAGTCCTGTGACTGAAAAGAGTTGTAGTTCAGTTTTGTGAACAGAAGTATGCTGGTCAGATGTCATTAACTTGATCTAAGTCATATATCTTAGGAAATGCATTCAGAAAGAGTTGTTTAGAGAGAGATGATTTACCTCTACTTACACCTCCACAAGGACTTTCAAGTCTTAGCAATGGCTCGTACAAGTTTGGAGCAATTTTTTGTGTGTGTGTTGGAGCAATTCTTTGACTTCTGTGTCTTGTTTCTAGTGTAACTTGACATAACAAAGTTAGAAGAAAGTGTAATAAGACATAAAGTGGGGATTTGGACTAATTTATAGGAAGATAAAATGCTGTGCAATTCTCTGTCTGTGTAATGGGGATAATGTATTTAACAACAGCAGAAGTCTAAGGATTAATTGGTTAATGTATTCATAGAACCCTGAGCATGAAAAGTGTGCTCTAAATGTTTTCTAATAGAAATTTCTGCACTACCAAAAAAAAAAAAAAAAAAAAGTACATTCATTGCTTTAAAAAAAAAAAAAAAAAAAAAAAGAATTCCATCAAGAACACAGATAATTAAAATCATATTAATAGATTTTTAGGTCTTCATTTTCCCCTTGAGGCCAGGTGTCCCTGATTTTTTTTTTTCTTTCTTTTATTCTTTTTTTTTTCTTTTCCCCTTCAAGCAGTGTCCCTGACTCAGTTGTCAAAGACTGAGAAGCAAAAGTGCCCATCTAGCTTTGAACTCGATACCTGTGGTGGAGTTACAAGGTTAAATAAATGGGGTGTGAGGTGTTTCTTTTTTTTTTTTTTTTTTTAAGCTAAGCATAACACTTTAAAAAGATATATTTTTTTCCCCCCTCCCCTCCCCCTAACATATTTTTAGGCTGCCTGCACTCCTGCCTATGTCTCTTCCCCAGTCCCAGCTGAAGATTTCAGGGTAGATGAGAGCTCTATTTTGTTTCTCCCTTGTATTGCAGATAGGGGGAGGAGGTGGTTATTAGAGAGAAGCACTCTCACTCGCTCGCTCTCTCTGTTTCTCCCTCTCTGGCTGATAGCACTTATCTCTCGCTCTCTCTCCTTCTCCTAGGTGATCCATTTCTAGGCAACGTGCTGGCTGGTGCTGGAGCTGCCAGCTCTCTCTGCATCCCACTAGCAAAGCGAGCTCCAAAAGCAACCTGCAGACCATCATCTGCCTTCCTCTGCCTTGCTCTGGGCACTCCTTCGCTCTCCTGCCCTGTCCAACCACTACCTTGCGCGACAGAGACTGCACGCCGGGCTTGATTTGCAGATTTATTTCTTGATTTTTTTTTTTGTTGTTATTTTTTTCTTCTTCTTCCAGTTGTGGGAAGAGATTTTTAAGCCGAGGGTGGGGGGAAATCTCTGCATTACTATCCGCATTACCTTGAAGTTCACTTTGTTTTTTGGCCTCCGGGGGGGCTTTTCCTGCAGGAATCCGGCTGCTGGAGCCGGGGCTGCCTGCCCTCCCGGCTCCCCGCTCCTCCTCGCTCACTGAAGGCGAGCCCATTGCTGCGGGCTCCTGGGGTTTCTCCGGCCAAGAGGGTTTGTGCGTGTGCGTGGCTGTGTGTGCTTGTGCCTGCGTGTGTGTGTGTGTGTCTGTGCGTGGGGTGGGTTGGAAGTTGCCGTGCAGCAGCCGGGACCGAGCGGATCCCTGGACCCGGCGGAAGGATGGGGATTGTCTGACCAGCAGAGGCGTCTGCTGCCCGCCGCGGCTCCCGGGCTGGATGGATTTGCTGCCGGAGCTCCCAGCAACTCTGGCGCTGCCCAGGAGCCCCCCGAAGTGACGCGGGGTCTCGCCGAGGAGCCTCGGGCTCGCTCCCTCGCCCAGCCGCAGCCGTGCGCCAGCCAACGGGATTTACTCGCCCCTCCGGCACCTCAAACTCTCGGGCTGCCCTCGCCGCGCCATCCTCCGCGGTGGCACCGCTCGGCGAAGAGAGCTGTCATTGTAAAGCCTGGACCTCCGCCGGAGATGGAAGTTTTCTCCCTCATCCTGGTGGTGTCCGTCTGTTGGACTCGGAGCTGGAGAGCGGCGATTGCAGATTCGATCATTCACATCGGTAAGGGGGTGCTGCGTCTGCCCGTGCCGCTGCTGGACACTTTTCCAGCTCTCCTTTTGCAACCTTCTCTCCTCCTGGCAGGCTTCCCCCCTCCCCGCAACCCCCCCTCTCTTGTATCCCTCGCTGTCTTTGCCGGTTTTTGTTCGTTCCCCTCTCGCAATCGCTTCCCACAGGGTTCTCGGGCGTCCCCTTTCCCCCCACCGCCGTGTGCGGGGTAAATGTGTGTGCTTGAGACCTTGAGGTTTTGCGGGGCTGAAGATCTAGGGGGGGACACACACAAGGCTCGGGGACACTTCCCCGCTCCCTCCCCACAGCCCCCCAGCTCCAGCCTGCCGTCCTCCTACCCTCGGCCGGGGATGGAGGGCACACCCCAAGCCTCCCCCCCTTATCCCCAGCCACGCAAAGCGTCCCCCCTTCGCCTCCCTTCTCCTCTCCCCCGGCGGAACAGGTGGTTTGGCAACGTGAGGGCTTCCCCTCCGCGGCTCAGGGGGGGCTCCTCCGGCCGCCCCTCTCCCCCCCTTTCACCCCGGGCGCCTCCCGCGGCCGTACCGGGAAGGGTGCCCGGCTCCCCCGGCGGCGGGTGCAGGGAGGGCGGCTGCCGGCGGTGCCCCCCCTCCTTCTCCCGGTGATTGCTATGCACAGCGCTATGCCGGGCTTCCCCCCGCCGCCGTGATCCGGGAGCCTGTGTGTGTCCCCCCCGCACCTCATTGAGCTGACCGGGTTTGGTTCCCGCAGCGGGCATCCCCCCACCCCTCTGTACTGCTCCGCCCGGCCGGGGGGCGGCGGGGAGAGGAAGGAGGGCGCTGCCCCCCCCGGCCGCTCGCCCATCTGCAGGCACCGCACGCAGGCGGCGCAGGAAAGCGAGGCGCTGCCCCCGGGGAAGGGGCTCCCGGGGACAGGGTCCCGCTAGGGCCCTTAGTTTTGTTTATATTTTATTTTATTTTTTTTTTTTTTTGGGGGGGGAGGAGTTGTCCCCGTGCAGGGTCCGCAGCTTCCCGCTGTCCCCGGGGGTGGCTTTATAAACATGTCCGTCCGTGCCGGCTGTGGGTTTTTGGGCAAGGGGACTTGGGAACGGGATTTGGGCAGCCCGGCCGGCCGGAGCTTTGTACAGGACACTGGCATCTGGGCAGAGAAAAGCCTGGCCCCCGCTTAGCCCCCCCTTTCCCACGCCGGAGCCCACGGGCGGCTGCTTCCCTTAGGTCCTGCAACTTTATAGGGGTCGCTCCTCATAGCTGCGTGCGGCCGGAGCATCAAATAATGCACAGGGGAGGCAGCGCTCTGTGCCCTCCTTTTAAAGGGAGAAGGGCTTGAATTTTAGTATTATTTATTTATTTATTTTTCTCCCTGTTGTAAGCTGTCAAAGCGACACTAGGAGACGGTTCTGCCTTATGATTTGTTACTGAGGAGCTTGCAACAAAGTGATCAGATCTTAGCATCTGGGGGGGAATTTTGACTGAGTAACAGATGAGGAGTTTGTAATTTTCTGCCTCCCGTCCTCCTGGCTAAAGGAGCGTTGTTGGGTGAGCTGTATGTCTGCATTAGCATCAAGGGAGACGATAGTTTCTCTTTTTTCCACGTTAATGGCATTTTTGCTCATTTCAGTTGTTATATATGGTGAATACAACACGTTTTACCGCTTACGGTTTTTTATAATGCAATTAGTGGTTAGATGCATCAACACAGTAAATCCTCACTGAAAGAAAAAGATACCAAAGTAGTTGCTTCTCACACGATTAATTTGTCTTGAGAGACAATTAGTACAGTTGACAAGGGGATTATCTCCTTTTATAGACTGGTTTATGTTGCCATGAAAATGGCAAATTGATAATTGTTACACAGAGCTTTAAATCTATTAAAATGAATAAGTTGAAAAGAAATGACCTGAATTTAGAACTGTTTTAACCGTAAGTGGGGAGACAGCTAAGCATTGCAACTTGGCTCATGGATGAAAATTTGGCCCCTAGTATCACCTCTGCATTTTAGGACCTGACCCCTTTCTGTTTTCTTACATTTGTGCTGAGTAAATTTATGGATAAAATATTTAGAGATAAATAACATACTGCATTTATTTATGAGTTATGAAAGGGAGTAGCAGGGTACTCTGTGAACGAATTACCTACAGAAGAATTCATAACGCCAAAGAAGAAAACAAAATGCTCACTTCAGGGGAAAAGAAATACTACCAGAAGTAGTACCAGTGCCTTAGGCAACAAGCAAAGCAAAAGCTTTATCATTTCCTAATTCTACAGTGTTTGTAAATTCAAGTGGAAAATGTTTTCCTATGTATGGAAGGGGGACATGATCATAAGAGATATCACATTACCTGTGCAATCTCGTTTTCCTGATGGCACATACTTTTTCCAATAATAATACACTAACTCTCTTGCTAGCCTATGTATCATTTGATGTGTTTCCAGCAAAGAGATGCTTTCTCTAGCCAAGTATGCTACCAGCTGTTTCTCAGACAATGACAAAAATGTTAGAATTAGTGGGTAGATTCATGATTGTAGTAGGAGGGGAATGATAACTGGTTCTTACCTATGATACACTTTCTCGTATTTCTGTCCTCTGAAAAATTATACGTGCAGCTTTTGATCAGTAGAGTAGGTCTGTGTGTATGTAAATGAGCATATTTAAAAATAATAATTTTCCTGTATCATTTTGAATGTTGGTAGGGCTGCTTGTGGTCTGTACATTTCTGCTGGCCTGCTATTATAAATAGAAGCTGGCAGTTCAGAAAGACTGCATTAAGCACTGTTGTGAAAATGTTGAAATGAATCAACTCCACTGCAATTTTCCTTACCCCTGTATTAAAGGAAAAAAAAAAAAAGGCAGGGTTACCATGTCAAAACTATGCAACTCTGTCCTGTGCTGCTTCCCTGAGCCTATGCATTGATTGAGTAATTTCATCAGCCCCACATTACTTGATTGCTTAGAAGTTTCCTAATGATCTGTATGCTGTAGGAAGAATCTGAAAGTCGTGAGTGGAATGGCAATGATTTTGTGTTTTATGAGGCTATTCAAAAAGTCGCTCTGATTTATGTAGCTCGAAAGCTCCAAAGTCTTTGAGATTAGCCACGCTGCCTGGTATTTTCTTCATACATCAGTCGTCCCACACTCCTCACTCCCTAAACAGGAGTTTAGAACAGTGCTTTAATTAAGCAGGGATTAGGTGGCATTCCTTGTCAACTGCACAATTTGTGTATGCTTTGTATCTTCTGCAGTTGATGGTCTAATGCTTTTATATTTTGTACTTAACACCCATTCTCATTTTTCCCCTTGACATATGTACATAGTAATATACCTGTGCATACAGCTAGCCTATTTCTATTGTGCATATAGAAATGTATGCACAAACACGCGTATTAAATGTGGCAAAATCACCCAAGGCAGTGGCTACATACTGTGGGTACAAAAGTTTTTGCTGAAAAAATACACTGAAGCATTTTTTTAATATTAATTCAGTACAGCACTGCACAGCAGTAGTTCAGATACCCTGACTACTGCAAGTTGTTTCTTTATATTTATCAGTGCTTTAAGGCATGTTCTCTCAGTTGTGTACTGCCCTTAACTTTGTTTTCAATGGTAAGTTTAGATATATAGTATACAGTATAGTTATATATTATATGTTTTTATAGAGAGGTATGTATATATACACATTATACATGTGTATATATATATATTTATATATATATATATTTTTTTTTTCCAAGAGAGAAAAGTAGATATGCTCTTCCCTTCCTCCTCTCAGCCTGCAGACTTAATGGGCCAGGAGAGGTAAATTCCTTCTGTGTTAGACAAACTCTGGGCATTGCTGGATCCTGAGATGGTTCATACTTTTAAGCTCTTCTGGATAATAATGTCAGGGCAGTTCCAACATGGGGTTTAATACTTTTTGAGATTATAGTGCCTTTAGAATATAAAAATTTATAAAAATATTTGTAAGGAAAAGGAAGTCGTCTAGCTTGGTAATATTCACATCCACATTTTGTTGTTAGCTGTTGTACTAAAATGCACTTGGTTTGTATTGCTGTGTATATCAGTAGCCTCCTTAGAAAGTATACAGTGTATGTCACAGACTTTATTACACTATTCTCACATGTGTTTTGCAAAGAACAGGACAAGCAACTAAATGGATTTATTAAAAAGAAAAAAAAATCCCCAATCTATATGTGCCTATAGTTCCTGTAGTATCTGCAGCTGAGTATTCAGGTCTCTGCCTTGCTGTAGAATGTACCAAGGTTATTTGCTTAGCTTAAACATACATACAGTTGAAAATCTGAAGTACAGTGCACTGTGACTTAGAAGACAGTAGGTTTTATCAGTAGCTATGTTCTACTTAAACACACAGCATGCGTGACATCCTCTATGTTTATATGCACTGTGTCTCCCAAGAGCTTAAATTTGCACTAGTATTTCAGTCCCTGTAATGTGTTTTAGTGCCAGTTACTCTGCAGCTAAAGAGGGATAATTTTCCATGCTGTGGACTGCAGCTATCCTCCAAAGGCCTGTTTGCCATTAGGTGTCACTGCTTTCTGGAGTGTTTCTTAGTGATCATCTGGGCCTGATCCAGAGTCTGTCATGATCCAGGTGAGTTGTTCTGTTACTTCAGGAGATTTTAAACTCATCCTGTGGATTGCTGACTCCAGCAGGCAGCTCCTAATCATGGTTTTAAATAATTCTTAGCATTATTTCAAGTTCTTTGTCCTTTATAAAGACAGAGGGGGAGAAAAAAAAACACAAAACACACAACTATCTAGCTTCAAGTGGCTTCCTAACAAATGTCTGACATAGCAATCACTGTGGCTGGTGCTGCTGTGTGCTTTCAGATGACTCCTTATAGATGCACAGAGTCTTTATTCTCACAGTACCATCTTTGAAAAAACACACTGGAGAAAAATCTTTTAAGACTGTGACTACATAAACCTACCAACTAAGGTTCATTTAACTTAATGAACAAAGGCATTAAGTATGGTTCTCTTCCACTCCCTGGCCCTGTAAAGCAAGTGGTATTGGCAGAAGATTACTTTTGTAAGCCATTAGGTTACTCCCTAGATATAGACTTGAACTTACATCATTTTCTTCCTTTTGATATATAGCTATCTATAATCTGCCATGACAGTCTGTTTTTTGCTGAAATTTATTGGAAGCTTTTGCCTTTTGAGTTTCGTATTTTCACTCTTTGTCACTGCTGTTCCATTTCTTGATCTTATTTCAGCATACTAGTGATGGTTTTAAAAATGATTTGTACAAAAGAGTAGCTCTATCTGGCTATCAATTTCTAATTAGTTTTTCCTCATTAACTGAATTATGTATGAAAGCATGGTACAATGCTTTTTACCAACCTACCCTCCAAACATAGTGTTTTATACCTTCAGTGTTCAAAATAGTTACTGGGCATAGCCAGTCACTGTTGGTTTTTGGACTTGAGTGACCAATAGGAAAAGGAAACTATTTATAAGATGGTCTATATCAGAACAAATATCAGAAAATAATCAAAATTTGAATTCATGTTCTGTAAGTATGTAAGTATGTATGGAAGACATTGACTTGGAGTGGTACGCTTGTGAAGAGAGAAACTAGAACTGCCTACTTTTGCCTAGTTCATATCTACAAATGCAGCTGTCAAATTCAGGTGTGTTTTTTTTTTTTTTTTATTAGATTTTAACTCCAGATGGAACAAATTGTTACCTAACCAGTTGAGATTGGAATAAAACTTTGATTTCAGAGGCATACTTGCCATCGTTGCTGAAGTCTGGGCAGCTCCACACCCCTCCAACCCATACACCTTGTAGTCCAGGTCACTGTTCTCATCATGCTGACACCCACCTCTGACAGCCCCAGATGTCCTCATTTGTTTGTGCTATCTATGAATTCCAAGAAGCAAACATGACAATCATGGCTCAATACTAAAGCATAACACCCAGTTAGCCAGCAAACCCTGCTGTTACATCTGGAAACTGGGCATAAAATGGGGCTGAGGTTTCTCTGAAGCATTTTTCACCCTAGACTGATTGGCAGTCTAGCAAATAGCTTCATGCTGGGCTTCTGGAATGGAAGTGCTATTCCTTTCTGTCTATGATGTTCTTTTGTCTTCCTGCAGTATGAACAATATCCATTAGGTGCCACTTTCCTGGTAAGCTTAGGGATTGACCTCCTAGAGCTGTAGAAAATGTTAAACGAAGCTGTGGACTCTGTTTTTGTGAGAAGTCCAGTTTCTTCCCCAAAACTAATTATCTTGGGCAAAAATGCCTTGCAAGTCAAAGTGCCCCTTCACTGCTAATAAACTACTGGAGAAGATGCAATACTGAGCTGCTGGAATGTGATACTTGGCACTGAATATGTGCTAAATGCATGTTAAATAAGTGTAGTACTAGCTAAACCATCTTCAACACCAGGTAATGAAGGCTCAGGTGAAACCTCCCGAGGTCAGTTCTTGGCTGGCTAATTCATTTGAAGCAGTGCTCAGAGAAAAGGAAAAGATTATTTCTCCCGCTATGATGCAGAATTTAATTGTGTATACTTGACGTAGAAGTAGTAATTTAAACATAGAGTCTACCATGGAATAAATTAGTGCTGGATGGGTGAGGAAAGGGTGTGTTTCTTGTGTTACATTTATGTCCCTCAGCATCTTCCTACAAATGCAAGAAGGGCAGTTTCCTCCGTTACTCTTCATTTTAGATATCAGGCTCTATTTTCTCATTATTCTTTACCAAACGCTTATGTGAGAAATGATGGTGCAAGTGAAAGATGCTCTTATGCCTGGAACCGCTGTAATTAATAACGGTTGTATGACTTGGAGAGTTATTGCTGATCTGTATAACATGGAGGACACAGACTGAATTGAAGGTTAGCAGATGAAATGCATTGGCATTTGGATGACAGTTATGAAACTTGGCAAGTGAGAAGGCTTGAAATTTTGTAGTGTTGTAATTTTGTAAGTTTCAAAATTTATATCCTAGTTTCAGTGATAATATACTTAGTTCAGCAAAGGAAGCATTCGGTATTCTGTATTGTACCACAGAATGTACTTCAGCCTGAGAGCCCTGTTCCTGCTTCGGTCTGGGGTAACCACACCAAGCTCAGGGAAGGGATATTCTATGAGTTGTAAGTGTTGCATTAGAAATCAAAAACAAGCAAAAAACCAAGATGGGATACTTGCTTTATGATGAGAAAGGATAGCAAAGATAACACAGTCACTAGAGTATTGAGTATTTTTGCATAGTATTCAACTTACAGTGGAAGACTTGGTGCAGCGGCAAATGTTGTATGTTATGCAACTGTAAACTGATGGATATCCCATGATTGTGTGCAGGGATAGATTTAAAGTATGAATCTGTTGCACACATTAGTTTTGAGATCATGTGGAAGTTGGGTGGAAAAAAAAAAAAAAGATGAAAGGGAAAAAGTTTCCTGAAAGTTATGCTGGGTTTATATGACAAGCTATGCTCAGGAGGAAATTGAAAAGGAAGCTGAGTAAAAATGCAAGCAGACGAGGAAAATAAGATATCAAAGGCAAGAGCCACCAGTTCTCTGTTTCTGTTTTTCCAGGAGCTGTGTAATATTCCTGTAAGTGTTATGCTAAATGGAAAAGTTCTGAACCAGAAAGGGGAAAATGTGAAGGCATAGAATTTAAATGAAGAATTATACGTGTACTTTAACCTATTAGATAACACTGTGCTGAAATGCTAATTATTCCTAATTGTTATATTTGCTTTACCCATGAATAAAATATCACATATCTAATAAAATATGCAGTGAAAATCACTATAAAATTCCTCTTGGAGCCTTTCATGCAGATTTAAAGGATTTAATCTCTTATTTCTTCATTGCTTTTTAAATCATTAACTTCCTATAATCAGTTGGATTGTTAAGGCCAATACCCAGTGAACCTAACAATAATTGCTTGTTTTGCAGAACAATTTTTTGTTAGTCCAACTGTATCTTTCTCAGATGCTTAAATCAAATTGGTGATTTCATTATAATAATTAACTTGCAATAAATCAAAATCAAATAGTACCTCTCTGGTGCTGTGGAAAGTAGCTCTGGATGGAAGCTACAGAGAGAGCAGAGGGTGGCATGCCAGCAGACCTGAATGTTAGCCTGGATTTGCTCTGCTTTATTTTGCTGTGTACAGATACAATTATGACGACTTTAGCAAGTCCATTTTAAATAGAGAAATGAGAATATGCGTAGAACAGGCTTTCCTGCTTTGTGACTCCAAAAGCTGCTCAGGACTCAGATTTGATGACAGAAGGTAACTTGGTTTGTTTTTAAAGCGCTCAGGACTCAGGTCTGACTGGCTGCCACTAGAGCTTAGCCTCCCGAGCCACTGAGATGTTTTGAAGTTGTCAGTTGTCTTTCTCAGGTGATGAGATACTCCTGCAGAGTTACCTAACTGATTGCAACCAGTACTGAAAGTTATCTGACACTATAGCCCATGCTGACAGCACACAGCAGGCAGATCTCTGGACCAAACTATTAAGTAAGGACACTTGTTGCTGCATGCTCTTTGTCTTCTTGCATTCTTTATAGTGCTCACCTTAAATGTTTGAGAATGTTGTAAATCCAATTTATGTACTGGGGAGTCACTGAAAGGAAAAAGAGGGCAGAAAAGATCCATTTCTCACTCAGCAAAGCCAGTGTAGAATTCTGCAGTGTGGTCTGAGTGTTAAATGGCAAGCAAAAGGCTGATATCTAGTACTGGGCATGTTAAAATACACATACTTTTTCTTTTCATTATTTTTATTAATTTCTTTCTTTCTCATATTCGAAGCTCATGGCAGGTAGTTGTGACAGTAGCTATGTTCTGTACTCTTTTATGTATATATATATTTCTGTTCAGGAAAATAAAGTTAAACATACCATAACATAAATCTCTTTTATTTGGACAGATACAGCTGCTTTTTCTTTCTCTGCATTTCACTTATTTGATCTCTTTTGAGACAAATACACCCTCACATACTTAATGCTAGCCCTTCTTCAACTCTCCTCTTTGTGAATCTGCAGACCCAAATAGTATTGCACTATATTCACCAATATACTTGCTATAAATATCTTCTAATGCCCTACTCAGGTGTCATCTCCATGCTACAGGTTTATAACTAGCAATGGGGATTGTATTTATGTATGTACATACAATGTATAAATAGGTGCTTTGTCAATAAGCAGAGGGATTATTCTTTAATTTAGGATGAAATTAGTTTCCATCTTGTAAGTGACAACACACAGACCAGGGAGGTTTTTCACTTGCAGGCAGGAAGTCATAACGTGAATATAAATTGTGTAACGGCACCCCACTGTGCTAGAAGCTGTACAAATGCAAAATAAAAAGTTTGGCTGTCAGAAGATTTCAAGATGAAGTGAAAGAGAAGGCTTGGATCTCTGCACCCCAGACAGTTTGTACACCAGGAGACAAAGTTGCACATCTTTAGGCATGTTCTGAAAGACAAATTCATTCATTCTTGCTTGTGAGTGTTCGCTATGTGTACAAAGAAAGGAAAGTACGTAGATGTCTTCAGGGACGTACTGACAGGACAGATGTGGTGTGCGTGATGTTAGTACTCCTTGGTTTGTGACACAGGATAACAAAAGGTTATTCAGGTTGGATATTAGGACAAATTTCTTCTCAGAAGGAGTGGTTGGACATTGCAACAGGCTGCTTGAGGAAGTGGTAGAGTCTCTGTCACTGGAGACATTTCAGGAAAGGGTAGATGTGGTACTTGGTTTAGTGGGCAACATTGGTGGTAGGTGGATGGTTGGACCAGATGATCTTGGAGGTCTTTTCCAACCTTAATGATTCCATGATTCTATAAATGTTACAGTGGTATGGTTTAAGATAACTGACAGGAAACAAAGGATACCAATGTGTGTATAATCATTACCTGCAATGCGTTATTGTCAATGGAACTGGTTGTACTGGTGAAATAAAAATAATCATTATCTTACCAGAGGCCAACATTTTACTCTCTGGCTTTAACTAGAGCAGGAACTAATTCATGCTTATGTATATGCACTTTCTTTGTCTCTTTCCTTTGGACAAATGTTTCATTGTACAGTTTTGGTAAGATTCTAGGTAGAAAGAAAAGAGCCTTTTGGGAGAAGGTGGAAAAATACATTGCAAAATACCCTAGTTTGTTTTAAAGAGAGATTCAAATACAATCATTGTTTCAACAATATTTTGATAACTTCCTAGGAACTTCATGTAGTTAATGAGGCTGTAGTTGCTCTCAGAACCAATCTAGAGCAATTATTTTCTAGCTCCATGGAGTAACTCTTCTGTGACAGAATTGGGTTGCAATACAACACATATCTTCTTGGAAACATTCTATTGTTTTTTTTTGCTTGTGGTGGAAAGACTCCAAACTGAAGTATGGACTACTTCAAACAAAAAGGCCGAGGGTAGCGGGTAGGAGGAAATGTGGCCAGTGTAATGTATAAGCTAGGCAGGGAATAGTTAGCAGCCCTCTATGTCACCACCATGGAGGACAATGTCTTGGTTTCACCATCACTGCTGTGCCTAGCTGCAAGGAGAGAAGGAGTTTGCAATAAAGGACAGGAATCTACAGGAACCGAAGCATTACCACGGCTTTTTCTCTGCAGCAGAGAGGCTCTGGGAACAGGAGTAATATGGGGAGGGTTTTGGTGATACCTTATACATGGAAACTTTGGAAGGGGGTAGAGAGTTGTGGTTGGTAGCAGTGAAGGTTTGTTAGGAGGTGAAGGGGTGCAGGAAAAAAACTAGAGCCTGAGTGATGGGCCAGGATAGCTTTGTAAGAGCAAAGGATAATTTTAGGGAGTAGCAGATAATGTTACACTGATGTGGTCTTATATGCAGACCAGGCTTTAAAAATTCGGGACAGGCCATATAAAGGAGGTGTATGTACATGCATATAAGGAAAGCTGGGAAATCCAAAGGAGTGAGGTACTGGGATTGGCCAAATATTGCTGGGAAAAAAATAATATAGTACAAATGATGTTTTGAGAACAACATATCTAAAAGATAATACTGAGTTTAAAAGAAACTAAATTATAGATTAGAAAATGGGGTTGTTTCTCCATGTCCAGCCTCCAGAGTTTTCACTGTAAAACGTTTGGTGGTTGTGGTGTGTGGTAGTTTTGTTTTTTTTTCTTCTTGAGCCGATAATTGCACCTGGTTACTCTGCAGAAAGATGAGATCCATTTTATCTTTATATTGTCTCATACCACTGTACACAGATATAAACAGCTAGTACTGAAGTGTCATCTTTCTCCTCTCTGCTCCCAGGATAATTCTGAATGTATTGTACTTTCCAGTACCTTGGCATTATCCCTCTGATTAAATAATCTTCCTCTGTGCAGCAGTTTATTGCTGGTCTGTACCATGTATGCTCAGCTTTGTGGTGAGTGGGAGGAAGGGATGCACACAGCCAAAGCTTCTGCTCCATTGACTTTTGACCTAATTTAGGAAGAAAGAAAAGGAAAATAATGCAACGTGCTTCTGGATTCAAAGCCTGTGATCTCTTTCAAGGAGTGGGAGAGAGATGTCTAGCTTTGTCCTCACTTGAATAGTTGCATAGCTTGCCTTAAAATGTAGACCTCTCATCAGCGAGCTCCAGTGTAGTGAGTGGATCTGCTTTCATGCTTATCTAGTAGCGTATGCCCTCATTTGGGCTGTTGAGGCTAAAGCCTGGTTTTCTTTCAACATCAACCTTGTCCAGCCCCTATTCAAAGCAACAAATACAGAGCCACTAACTTGTGTTTTCTTAAAATGATGCACAACGGGACCTGGGGATAATAGTTCTTTAAATTTACTTCCATTTGAGATCAACAATCTCTAATAACAGGACTGAATGATGTATGGAAAGAAGAGGTAAGTACCTCCTCGGGGGAAGGTAGATAATGATAGTATTTGAAACTGTTATTGCTGAAAATCATCTTCTGCAAGATTTAGGAGTAAAAAGTGCTGTTCATTAAAGTACTGTTTTTTTTTTTTGTTTTTTTTTTTTTTTTTTCCCAAGCATTTTTTGTTTTTTAAAGAGATGCATTTTTCCCCATTTTCTGTAAGACTGCCAAATGTCCCTGAGGCTAGAATTAATTGGCTCTTTGTGTTGTGTCAAGTAAGGAGTACAACTGTTTTCAGAAAATACTAGGTTTATAGACTCCCATCCAGAACATGAAAGGGAGAGAGAGGCTAACTTTATATAAACAAGGTCCTTGCGTCATGTTGTAGCAATAGCTTGGAGTAACAAAGAGAATATTGAAATTGTCGGTGTCTGTGCTTTGGAAGTTGTTAAAACTGATCCTGTAGTCCTCATCCCTTCATTCTGCTGAATTCTCCCTTTAGAACAAGCATGAATCCTTCACTATCCCTCTCACCTCCGGGCATCTGCAATGAATAAGCAAATACTTAGGAATAACCAGTGTTTGTTTTTTGAGGCTGCTTCAGGAGTAAGTGCCATGGAGAGGTATTTTGTTGTTGCTTTTGTCAGTGTTTTATAGGTTGACAGTTCAGATTCATTTCACAAACTCCCCAGGACCAATTTGGATTCTAATGTATTTTATCATTTTTAATACTGCCGTTTCAAAGGCCACTTCTCATGATAGTGAGAGGTCAGTGGACAGCAGCAGATGTGTATATATAAGCTTTGAAATGACTCTTTTATGGAGGGGTTTGATAAGTATGTCTTTGAGCTGTTGCATTAAAATTCTGAAGTGTTAACTTAAATATAATAATGCTGTGACAAAGTGTTACTACCATCTGCTAGTGAGGATCAGTACTATTTTTAAATCTCCATAATTCCCAGGAAGAGAAGAGGAGTCATGGCATGAAGAAAGTAACTCTAAATTAGTATTTAGTTCAAGGAGCTACAAACTCTTTGTGGGGACCACTACCTACAAGATATTTTGAGTCACACTCTCAGCTCACATAAAGGAGTAAATATTTGTGATATGTGAAAATATGATGCCCATTTCTATTGCAGCAGAATCCTTTCTACTCACAGCCACTTCTCATTCACATCACAGTTGCAATTCAGTGGTAACTACAGATACAGTTTGTATAGTGAAATAACTAGGGAACGTGCTCACCATGGGTACTTAGAATGCTTCATTGATGAGCCATTCCTTATCATTTAGCTCTCATGGACTGAGATATAGTTCTTTGCTTAGTATTCCTATGGGGTTTTGAACACCACTTAAACACTCAGCCTGTTCTGTATGTGAAAGTCAGTTTACACTTAGAGAGTGATATATTGTTGGAAGTGTTCTCAGTAGCAGAATGTCTCCATCCCCAGATTTCTCTCAGCTGAACATGCAGAAACAATTAATTTTCTAGTAAGAAGACTAGTTTTGAAATTATTCCAAAAGTCAGCAAAACTTGCTGGTATCTGTTAGAAAATTATTTCTCCAACAGTATTAACGCACTTTCTTCATATTAATGAAGAGCTAAATCTTATTCAACATATAAAGATGGGGTCAAGAAGAAAAATCAAATAATGACAGACTACATATAGCTGTTGATCTTCTAGTTCAGGAAGGATTTTTGAGATTCGTGTTAAAAGATCTATTTTATAAAAATGCGAGGAAAAGGGGAAATGGGGGGGGCAACCATAAGCTTTTTTTTTTTTTTTTTTCCTTTCTCTTCCTTGTCTTGGAAAGAATTCACCAGGTTTTATTTAGTCAGTCTTACATGGAATATAGTTGATTCTCTTTACTAGCTCTGCAAAGAAATAGACTCTCTCTCTCACGTTCCTTTAGTGAAATATTTTTGTAGTCAATATTGCTTCCTAGTGTACAGACCATGTGTGCAATGGCTTTGTGGTGCACATAGCCAAGATATACTAAGACCAACTCTCTTAGATAACATACCAGCTCTTGCCTTTTATTCTTCTTATGTACTGTTTTTCCTTGCTGAAAGTAAGACTCGGACTTCTTGCTTGTTCAAAAAAATAAGCAAATAAGCAAGAGACAGAACTCTCTCCCTTGTTACTTTAAGTGTAAATATCTTGACCTGTTGCAGTCTGCACCCCTGGGAAGTCACACTGCTTTACCAGGTTTTCATGTGGAAGGGTTGATCACCTGTAAAGGTACTTGCTTCAGACTAGCCACTGCAGAGACAGGGTAAATGAAAGGTTTCTTAGCTGTCTGTGGCTCAATCCAAGGGACTATCTTATATTGTACTATCACTGAGAGGTGTTCTAGTTTACCCCGTTTGAGAGTGGGAGTACAGAGAGGCTTCTTGTGATAGAAAATGTCTACCAGAGGCATAGTGAATGGAAGCTTTTTGTACTATGAGAATAAGGTCTTGTTTTAGGGGTATTGTTGCTTTTTTTTTCTTTTTTTTTTTTTTTTTCTTTCACCAGAATGACTTCTCATATCTGATATATATGGATCCACAGTCAGTAGTCATTAAACCTCCCCCTTCAAGGAAGCTCTGTGTATCATGACTGGCTGCTGAGTAATCTGTACAAGGTCTACTGGATGGTGACCCTCCATGAGAATGAAGCCAGACTTACTCCCACATAATTTGCACTGCTAGTTTTCTTTTAATGAAATGTTTATCTTTCTTCTTAAAAATCATTTTAGTACTGATATATTCAAAGCATATATGGTCAGAGACTGAACTTTGTTAAGAAGCAACTTGTCGTAGAGCTAGCGAGGGTGTTTTCCATCTATTGAATCTCTTGTATTTTGGAAGGATTCATGGCTATTTCTAGTAGCTACGTTATTACTTCTCTCTCTCATTCTCATCACCTCAGTGAAGAATCAGATGGATTTCACCAGAATTAGGGGAAGGAAGCACTTGCTCTAGTTACACGAAAGAATAAGGGTCAGGGATGACAGGAGGTGTTTCAGCTGCAGGTTGTAATGAAGTTTTTTGCCTCAATCTGTGAAACTGTGTATAGTGTGCATGATTATTAGCTATTCCTTCATTTAGATTTATGGGGCCAAAATATTTTTGAAAGTGTCCAGATAAGTGCTTTTCGAGTTTGTTGATTTACTTTTTTATTTTTGCCCACTACCTATCTCTATAAGCAAATGTCTTTTAAAAAGTGTGGTTGCCAAGAAGGTAGAGAAGTCTGACTAAAAGTGAGTAATATCAGGGGCCAAAATGAGACAACTGAGAATAAGTTAGCCCAGAAATATCACAGTATAATTTTCTTTGGAGCCTGATAGCTAAGCCAGATGATACTTCTGTGTCAGACTGCACATACTGTAGGGCAGGTATAATGTTGCCCTCTTTCCATACCTTCTGATAAAATAAATTCAGACATGGTCCTGGCCCCCCTGACCCTCCTGCTTTTTGTGTATGCTACTGTCTACCTTTCTCATTCCCAGAAAGCTTATTTCATCCCACCCCATCCCAAGTTTACTCTTATCCTCCTACTACAGATGCCACTTACAGGGGTGAGTAAAATTTTTACCTGCACACCAGCTGCTTCTTGTGCTTATGAATTGCTAAGGGGCAAAGCCACTTAGCAGTGTCTTACCACAAGCAGTTGTCTGTCTCAGGCCAGTTCCTCCAGAAAGAGTTTGATGCCTACAAAAACATTTATCAACAGAGTACTCATATTGCAAGCAACACCCTTGGGCTTTTTGGAGATCCAGGCCTTAAAGATAGTGTGACTGTGTGTGGTTGCAGTTTAAGTATTTATGTTGGGATCCAGAATAATGGTAGCAAGGAAGGACAGTAGTTTCTGAGGCAACAGCTGTCAATGAAGCTTATAGATAAACTATGAGAAACATGCCTTGTGTTCCCTGTTGCTATTCGTCTAATAGCATTGCTTAGTGTTCATGTTGTGTTAATAGTACAGTCCCACCTGAGATCACAGCCCTGTTTTGTGTGATGTGTACATAGTAAGAAAACAGTTTGTGGTGAAGTTCCTGTAATCTTGCTGTCTTGTTGTTTCTTGTCAGCTTCATTTACTTGGTCTCATGCCCCAAGACAATATTTGTGTTTCCAGAAAGGCAAGGGAAAGCTTCAATAACAGTTTTAGCCTGAAACTGTATAGGAAATGGTTCTGGCTTCTATTACCTCTTATTTTTCCCCATCTGTACCAGCAGATTATATTTATTACTACAACACAATTTTTGGAGCTAAAATAAAAATCCTCTTAAAATTGCTTATTTATCTGTCTGCTCCTTGCAAAATAGTATTTTTAGATTCTTGCTGGTGTCATTCATATAGTATACTGCAGTGCCTTCAGATGGCATCCATTTGTGTCCTAAGGCTAACTTGCCTGGGCATAGTACCAAACTCACTATTCCTTAGGCTTTTGCTCAGTATACTGTATTCAGCTGCTTTCCTACACAATCAAAAGTGAAGATAGATCAGATAGACATTTTTTTCCCCAACCTATAATCATAAATTGCAGCCAAGAAGTTTATGCAGTGGCACAAGAATGGATTTTGCATACGTTTTCTTCCATGTCATGCAAAACAATGTTTTTGCCTTCAGCTGCTGACCATTTAAGCTTCTGACTGAATACAGTCTTGAAATCTTCTCACATTTAAAGAGTTCCGCCCCCCCGCCCCCCCCATTCTCTAAAGATCTGAAAGAAATTATCATCATTTCATCTCACCTGCTGAGCAAACCAGACCATCATGTTCATTTGGACATGTTGCTGGATCCAGATGGAACTTTATTCCTGTCTTACTTCCTTTTAGGCAATAGCTCCTAGTAGAACAGTCATCAGGATAAAGACTGCTGGCCATGTTTCTTTTTCTCATTTCTAACTGGAATGTGACAAATGAATAACATTTTCAAAGTAGTTGCTGACTGCTACTTTTTCAAGTACTGCATGTAGTTCATAGCTCATATTATTTTAATAATCCCTGAAGGTTGTGGTAGTTTGGCTACTAACAGAATCTGATAGACGTGAGTGTGTGTGGATAGTAGCTTTTTAGGAGATGTCGGGAGGGGGAGGGGGGAAGAAAAAATATTTCTGAAAAGGACTATAACTCTTCTTACAGATGATAATTTTACAGTAAACATCATGTCTTTTGTTACAGAACATTTGGAGAAGTACATATGTAGCATTAGGTCTGAAAGCTGTTCTCTGCTTTTTCAGACTCCTTGCATGACTTCTGAAGTCAGCATGAATCATTCCATTGGTTTTATTGGACTTTGGATCACATCTTCTGTGTTTATCTCATTCCTTCTTGTCCTTTTATCCTTCCTCTCTTCCCCCATCAATTATTTCTTTGCTTTTTTTTTCTTTTTTCTTTTTTTTTTTTTTTTTTTTTTCCCCCCACCAAAGTCATTAGTGGATGCCAATACTCATAAGCAGCCTTTCAGTAATGCATGTGGAGTATTCACGAGTGAATCAGAGAGAGAGTTTAGGGAAATTTTCACACTTCCAAATTTAAACATGGGTGAAAATCTAACTAACACATGATTCCTGTTGTTATTCTAATCTTTTGTATTGCTTTCAGTATTTCTGTCTCAAGGTGTAAAAACCTGATTCAGTAGTTAGCTTATTTTCAGTGGGCTTAATGTCTTCTGAAGCATTGATTGCTGTCAACAACTAGAAAAAGGGACAAGATGGACCATTGATCTCCACTGATGTCTGTCCAGGGCAACCCATACGTACCTCCAAATGTATGCTTGGTTCATTTGAGTGCGAATGCCTACTTTCACTGATAGAAATGGAGACAAAAAAGCATTTCTATGGCTGAGGAAAAAGACTAGAACTTGTGAAAGGTATATTCAATATTGGACTCTTTTCTGACCTTAAGGAAGACATACAATGATTGAAGCAGATGAACTGTTAAAATTAAACTACCAAGGCTCTTTATGCATTAGAGTTGTAGAGGCATTAAAGCTGTACCCTGTTCAACTACTGTTTTGACTTGTTAAACCTAGCAGAGAAGAGAATATTAATTATTTTCCCACTAAATATTGCACACTCAAAACAAGTGTTTTCTCTTTATGTCCTTACTGTAACTTAATCATATTTGCCTTTCTGGTGACTCAGATATGTCCACTGTTAAGTTTGAAAGGATGTACTACTGTCCTGTTTTGTGACTGGAGTTTCTATAACCTGCGACTCGTCCTCCTCATCAATCTGTCCTTGTGTGCATGTGTTAGTCTCTCCTCGTGTGTCTGTGGCAGCAAACTCCCCTTAACTTTCTTTCTCTCTTCCGTCTGTACTTGCCTTGTACAGGTATATGAGGCACCAGTACAAAGGTTATCATACAGACATTCCTTTATTTGTTACCTCATGGAGATGTCTGTACACTGAAGTTCATGTGTTTGCAGCACGGTATACTTAAAGTATTTAAGGGGATTAAGTTTGAATGAGCTTTCAAAAGTTCATGTACTTCACAGCTTATTTTGAAGTAGTTCAGAGCCTTCATTTGGAAGCCCTGTTAAAATAATGAATATTTTTAACGGTATTGCATGACAGGCCAAGCAATGTAACTAGAATTTTTTTTTTATAGTTACACAACACAACAATTTTTAGCCCTCAGTATGTATGAATTCACATTTTAGAAATATTTTGATAGTTTATTATGCTATCTGGATTAATTCAATCATATTTAAAACACCCATAGAAAGAAATGTCAGTACTCAGTGCAGAACTTTAGCTTTAGGAATATCTTCTGAGCAAACAATGTCAGATGTGTAACGCTCTTTAGAAGCAAAGAATAATGCTGTTGTTAAAGCACTTGACTTGCATCCAGGAGATTTATTTATTTATTTATTTATTTTCCACAATTCCACAATGTATTGTGTGACATTAGGGAAGACACTTTTCTTGCTTCATTGTCTGAGTAACAGTAGCTTTGTCTGTATCTTCAGAACATCATTTTATAAGTGAACATGGAAAAGTTGGGGCAGCCAAGCAGGATATGGAGCTTCAAACAAACAAATAAGACCCCCCTGCCTTGAGCTTTTCCACTTTAAGACACACTCAGAATGTTCTGTTCTGTCTGAATGATATGATCTGTAATATGTAATGAACATGTCATTGTCAGATCTTGACAATGTGATGACAGCATATATATAAAATGTTTTAGTGTGGTAGTGGGAATACTTCCTAGACTGTTCATACACATATTTACTTACATCGTCACATGCAACTGCATACTTCTACTATTTTCTTCCCCCAACAATATTCAGAGAGATGATTTACTGCCACCATTATTGAAAATGGAATATTGCTCCTATTTCAACAACAGACTGAAAATATTTACCTGAAGAATTTGCCCATTTCTGGGTGAAGGTTTATTATAGAACCATGGCTGACCCACATACTAATATCAGAAGTGAGGGGAGTGATATATAAAGAAAAATAACCCGTATCTTTCTCTTTTCTTTTTGGAAAATATAAAGATATTAAATCAGTGGGTATTGGATATTTTTATAGCTTAACAAAAGGTTCCTTTTTATGCTGTGCTGTTTAAAATGATGGCTTAACCCTTACTTGAGTGCTTTGGCCATGTTCTGTCCAAATTGGTTATGTTAAGACTGATTACTGTAGAGGATAAATAATTTTATCTGGATAATAACTTTTATATTCCCTGTATACCGAGTATTTTTATTTTCTGTTCCAACATACATATATAGTTCGATTCTTCTATGTGTAATTCTGTATGTGTTTGTATAATCCTACAGTGTTTTCTGATAGATTAAGGAATTCATTTGTCTTCTAATTTTCCTCTTCCCTTGTTCATCATTTGTAACTATGTAGAACAATAATTAAGACAAGAGGGAAGAAATGTAGTGTGTTGATAGCTCTTTAAATCCATAGCTGCCTATTAAAAAGGACAGTCAGCCATAAACTCTGTTTATCAGTTAAATAGTACTTACTTAGGTGAGCCAGGTGGGGATAACATTAGCCATTAAATGGTAGTATTAACAGATAACTAGGTCTTCTATATGTAAATGTAGTTATTTTCTGCACCATACTGGCTTTAATAATATTTTGCTGATATTCTCTACCTAGATCTAATGCAAAGTCCAGTGCTGTAGGACGGAAGTAATTTGATTTCTGTACCACAACAGTTCTTAAAACTTCCTATGAGACTCTGTGATAACTTTGTTGATTGACTTTGGTCTGAATGGAAAGATGTATTTTTTGCTGTGTGAAAAAGTAGGTGAAATGCATTCCCTGAACTCAGAAGAGGAAGCAAACAAGTGTTCTAGATGAGATAAGCCTATTTAGTTTCACATTTAAAGCTATTCTGGAATTATACTGCACAATTGTTAGATTAGCTGGTCCAAGTGGTGCTGGAGGATGATAAATTTTAGCCATTAGCACATTAGCAATGTGAAAAAAAAAGAACGCAACGCATTTCTATTAACAGGGCTGATGGACCAGTCAAAGTAGCTTGAAACTCATTAGATGATGTATTTCCATCAACGTGTATGTCTGTAGTAATTGAAAAAGCCTTAAGGATTTGGAGACTTGTGATTATGATTCAGACACTTGCCTTCAGTAAGATATTTGGTTTTTAGCTAGTTGTTGTGCTTAGAGATATTTCTGAAAATACTACAGAGAACTACTCGGCAGTTTCCTATTCCATACATCGTTGTGCAACTACCTGATGTATGCAAAAGACAAAAGATTTTAAGTTTATGAACAGAGGAAAGACGAACTGAGTTTGTGGAATTGTTTTCTTGATTTATTCTGTTTTACTATATATGAGGTTGGTGTATCAAATGTGTGACGAATTCAAGAAAACACTATACACTCAATTCATTCTTTGAAAATACAAATATAATTGCATTCTAGTACTTGTTTGTGGCAGTGACTGTTGCCTGTGATAGCTGCTGGATTGTTTGCAGTCAAATGAGCAAAAATCAGCTTTCACAGTACCTAATTCAGACTTCTTAGCCCCTTGACTTCCAGCTGCTTGCTGAACAACTTCTGACCTAAGTAATTTGTTGTGGTTTTTATTGCTGTTGTTTCCTAGGAAAAGGAAAAAGTAGAAAAGCATTCCCCCCCCCCCCCCCCCCCCCCGCCCAATCTGTTAAGTGATATCTTTGAAAAAAAAAAAAAAAAATTCTGCTGCAGAAACAAAGGAAAGCCATAAGGGTTAGAGTTGTTTGCTCCCTCCTATCCACAGCCCTCAGTTGAATACCAAATTCTTTTGAATCACAGGTGCTAGGCCACTATGTAGTATGTTGCTACTTAAGATTCTTTTTGAGAATGAGGAAGGGCTGGTGGAGGGCTGCTTACATGTAATTAATTGACAGCCAAGGAAATCAAACATTATTATAACATTTGATGCTGCTTAAAACAAGGCTCTCTATAGATTAGGAAGTATAAAGCATATCACTTTCCTGTATGCCATATTGATTTATATCAAACCAGAATAATGCATATTGATTCACATATGCATTCTGTTGGCATGTGGAAGTCCCTCCAACACATCTTCCGACTTGGCTGCATTTTCTTGTAATGATACTAAGTGTCCCACAATCAATTTACTTTAACAGGTGTCCAAGGCTTAGTAGTGCCCCAGAGCTTGGCTATAGGACAGCTTGCAAAACAAGAGTGTAATGATGTTTTACTATGTTATGTTTTGTCCTCTGAGTTGATGAGGTTCTCTTACGGTAACCATACAATTGTAGATACAGTTTCTAGTATAAGTACCATTGTATCATTAATATTAGGAATATTGAGAGATACTCGTGTAAACGTGAAGTTTCATTGTTTCTGTTGAATAGGGATAGAATAGTCTGCCTTTCAACTTCAGAATTGGGAGCCATATGGGATTGTGCAGAAATCATATCAGCTCCAAGTTATGAAAGTCATCTGCTTTCTGGCAGGTACTCAGCTGGTTTTCAAACATCTGCTTGAAAAGATAACATCTAGCTTTATTTTAGAACTCTACATTTTGCTTTAAATAGAAGTGACTTACGTGTCTGTGGACAGTACAATTGACAATGTAGCCTTTACTAAAGGTATTTTTAAGAACTACGCATGTGCTGCGGTTTCAACCTAGCAAACATTTTCAATTATAAACCTTATATGGGCAGTATTCTGTTCTGTTCATTTAGTTTGTTTATGTGGCTCTTCTGTATGCCAATATTCTTTCCTTTAAATAAGATACTTTTGAACTTCATACCAGAGTTTCCAAGAGACACACACAATTTAAAAGAAATCTTAACTTCTGTTCCACTTTTCTTTCATGCTTGCTGATACATTCTACTACTGAAAACCAACTTTTTTGGGGTCTTTTACAATGATTTAGTTAAGTCAGTGCTGCCCAGATGAAATCAGTTAGCCCTTTTTGAATTTGTTTAACCCACTCTGGACAAATGCTAACTGCATGGCTTTTGTAACACAGCAAAGCACTGGTATCTCTCCTTGGTTTTGTTAGCACTCCTATGGAGTCATTTCTTAATGAGATCAGGGACTGGGTAATTTGTAATCGTACAGCAGAGGAGGTTACAGTTTATGACATTAATAGAATAAGTATTTGCTGCTAAACCACTGAGATCTGCTTAATAAAATAGATGATCTCATGAAGAAAAAACTTTTAGCAACTGATTTGAAGAATATACTCAAAATAATGGTTGTGGGCAGGAATCTAAGGATAGGATGAAGTCCAAACATCTTTGAATTTGAAGGAGTAGCTGAGGAAGAGTTTATAGGTGTGAACTGAAATCAGACAGGCTATGAGGAGAGTGTTGTCTAACCCCATGAGAACTTTATAAACCTTCATAATTTTTCCAAGCCTCATTACCCTCTTTTGTTAACTGTGGATGGTGTACATGCTAGCACTAAATCTGCAACCACAGAACACTGGGGCAGGAGGTATGCTACATTGTGGAGTGGCCATCAGTAAGGCTTTCCCTGGTTGTTCCCACAGTCTCAGAGTGGCATGGTGCAACTCAGTCTAAGCACAAAAAGTGATGCACAGGGGAACCTTTCAAGGTCCCAACACCCTGTCTGTCCTCTGGTTCCCACCCTATGAGGTGAGTGGTGATGAATTATCATGAAAACCTGTGTTTTAACTCTCATTTTTGTGGTGAAACTGAATGCGATAGATTTGTTGACATCCTTACTGGCTAGAAACATTAGAGTCACTACTGATGTAAACATATTTATGGGAATTGCATTTGCAAAAGAGGATGGAAGACTGAACAATTTAGAAAAGCATGTAATCTATGTGCTTTCAGTCTTTCTTATTTTTATTTTAATTTAGTTAAAAATTTAGCTTTTGGATAACTTAATTATGAGTTATAAACTTGTGAGGACATCAGGAATACTAAAAGCTTTCAGACTGCTGTACAGAGAAGGAATAATCCAAAGATGACCCTTTCAAAGAAACAGCTTTAGTGTGGGTTTTAGAGTTACACGTACAAGTATGTGGTTGTGTATAATCTCAGACCTATTGCCTATTTCAGCTTTAATGTTGAAATGTTTTATTTGTTTTTCTTTTGGATTGCCAAAGTGGCTCTTTGAAGAAGTCTTTGAGCTTATTATCCATGGAACAAAAGTTTTTAACTGTGTTGATTTTTGGACAGAAAGTATTACGAGATAGGGCATCTACAAGTTAAGAAGAAAAGCAAAAAATAGAAATCATAACTGTAAAAGAAAGCATTTGAGAAGAAGAATTAAAACTACAAATCATAGATTTGAAAGAGGAAGATTAAGGACTCCATAATAAGAAAGAATTTGGGTCTAGCTTAAATAAACAACCCTACAAATTGATAGAGTTCTCGGCATTTAAGGAAAAGAATAAGTGTACTGTCTTCGTTAGTCTTCAGTAATAATCTTATTTAACAGCTATATTTTCTCCTGTAAGACTTTATCTCTTCACTGAAAACTGGAGTAATGACTATTGACATTTCCAGATACTTCTGAAATTGCCTTTAATATGCTAGTGTATTCTTATTTTTACCTCTAATTAAGGTCCAGATGTACAATCTTTTCTTAATAATCTTGTATGTATGAAGCATTGTGCTTATGAGTGACTTCATGACTTATCAAAGACTCCAGAATTATGGGGAAACAATTCTTTTGATATGCTTACACTACGATGTAATCTCCAAAATACTTTGAGGCTTCTTGATTCAGAGAGCATGACCATGGCATCTTAAATCTATGGTAGTTAGTTCTTCTCCTGTGTAGCATTATACTGAAGCAGCAGCTGACTGTTTAAAGGATATTTAATGAAGTACTTTGAACTGATTTGTATAAACTGTAGCCACTGAAATTTAGGACAGTTCAAAATTCTCTGCTTAAAGTCTGGATTATGCACAGGCAGAATGTACAGGTCTGCTATCAGACACTTAGAGCTCTTTTGCTGGGTCTCCTGACCCCAGTCATAGGGAACTTCTCTAGGAAATAAGAGGATGTACCCCTGCCTTGGACTTAGTATAAACCATGGATTTACCACAACATTTATGGTGCTGTCAAACATGGATTTGGACTTGTTCTGATTTGGAACCCAGATAGATATATATTCCCAGAACTATCAATGCCATATAAATCCCTAAAAGAAAGCTGTAAAGAACTGAGATTTGTTGCTAATATCAATTTATCTGTTGGTAGGAAAGGATTACTAAATGGGACAGATTATACAAAATGTGCTGTTTTACAAATAAACGTCTGCTTGCAAAGAAAATGCAGATAGGTATTTCACTCCCACTGACCTTTTGGCCTTGTGGCCTTTCATAACAATTGATAAAAAAAAAAAAAAAAAAAAAAAAACAACCAAGTAAACACTGTTGTTGTGGGCACGGTATGGACATTGTATATCCCTACTGTTATTTGAATAGGTAGACGTAAATCAAAGACAGTGTTATAAGGTATCCTGAATTGACTGTGGTATGCACTAAGACAGGAACACATGGGGGACTTTACTCTTTGGGATCATGTTTCCCAACAACTGATTTTAACCATTAAAATCTCAGAAATAGTTTTAAACCACATATAGTGTTCCCCAAATGAAACTGAAGAAATTTTCTAGTAGTGCTGAGCCTCAGAGTCCTTCCAGATTTGCTTCCATGGAAGGTTAATATGAAAAGTGCTCTTTTGGTTTTGTCAGATATGACCACTCATCCTAATCCATTTCCTAAGCATGTGTGTGTTTATGTGCACACATGCACACATTTGCTTTCTTTTCCTCAAGTAATCTTTTCCAGGATGTCAATGTCAAATAATAAGGGAAGAGATTATTTTGACAGAAACACGAGGATGCTGTGACTGGAAGGGTCATGTCCTTCACAGACAAATCATGGAAGCATTACCTTCAGACTGATGTTTTCCTGGAGGCAGGCCATGAAGAGTGCAGTGCTTTGCAAGCCAGTATGACAAAGGAATAAAATAATGGGGAAGGAGGGATTTGGGATGTAGAGCTTGTGGGACTATCTAGATGTGTTTAATTCATTTGTTTTAAATCATATTTCTCTATTTTAGATTCAAAATGATTTGTTAGTGAAAATCTGTGAAATTATTACTGTTAACAGGTTTTTATAATTATTATTAAATAAACCTGGGCTGGCTGGACTGACAGATTTTAAGCAATTCTATAAGCTTTGTTGAGTCTGTGTTAGTTTGCTGCATCATCTCCTCAAAAAAGAGGATGCTAATACTTCAATCTGTGTCAATAATCTTTCTTTTGATATAGCTGATGAGTTCTAATGGACCAGCAAGTATGACATGGAGAATTTGAGGGCAGTTTTAGCATCACATGATGATTTTCTGTGTAGAAAGAAGGAACAAGCACAGGAACATCAAAGGGTGGACCAGCTTGGTATTAGTTCATCAGTCCCAGTGAAGTTTTCTCCTACTTCCCCTCACCAGAGTTGAATGTGAGTCCTGAGCAAAGTAAACAAACAAAGATATTATGGTGGCGTCTTTTAGCACAATTCTCAAACAACAGATCTATGAGGACACCTTTCCTGCTAGGCTCACTCAGTACTTGTTACAGGAAGTTACCTTCAACATTCTGCAGAAATTTACCAGATTTATTGATATTCCCAGTTTATGTCTGGGGATTTGAAGTCTCCCATGAGGACAAGAGAGCTGATCCAGAAATTTCCCCTAATTCCCTATAGAGTAGCTCATTCACACAGTCGTCCTGAGTGGGTAGTGGATAGTAGATACCTCCAACAACTGTTTTGCTATATATCCTCTTAATCCCTCAAAGGCTCTCTAACACGTCATCCCTAATGGCAAAGGCTGTCCAGTCTAATCTTTCCCTTACATAGAGTGCAATACCTCCACCTTACCTGTGCTTCCTATCCCTCCTGAGCAGCCAATAACCCTCCATCCCAGCACTCCAGTCATGATATTGGATTCATCCCACCATGTCTCACTAATGCCAATAATATCACAGCTTTGGGAAAAAACCAAAGCTTCCAGTTTATCCTTCTCGTTCCTCATACTATATGTGTTGGTATACAAGCATTTCAGATGTGCTTCTGAACCGGCAGCACTCCCTGAATCAGCATAGATGCTGCAATTAGCCTTGCCACCCTCAGACAGTGCCATGCTATCCCTTGGTTTAACGTTGGTGTTCCTGATGGTATCCCTCTACCCCATCAATCCTAGTTAAAAGCCCTCTCAATCAGTCTTATCAGTTTGCAGGCCAAGAAACATTCCCCCCATCAAGACATGTGGGTCCTGTCAGGCCACAGCAGACCTAAGACTCTTCCATGATTATAAAACCCCAAATTCTGTGAGATGCATTGGTCTTGGAGACAGGCACTGATGATCTGGGCTCTCTTGTTTCTTCCCCTGTCTCTCCCCATTACTGAAAGGATTGCTTATGTTCAGCAAGTTGAAATACCTTTTCCTGATTTGATGCCAGTGACATTTCCGCAGGCACTTAGTGCTCTGTCCTACCAAAATTTCTACTGTTTGTCACAGGCAAATCTACCTTGGCTCACACAGTTCCCCGAGGCTGTTGATCCATTCAGACTTCCTCAGATGGAGGTCCAGGAGTCCACAAAGCTGTATTCCAAAACCAAATTCTCCTTTCCAATGGCATTTGGTATTATATCGGCTTTTCTTTATTATCAACTAGTAACCTAACTCTGCTCTACAAGGCAGGATGAAGGTAGAGGCCTTAAAGCATTTTTAAATCTGCATATGAGTAAAGCTGTACTTATGCCTGCTTTCAAGGTTTGGACTATGGTGTCCGCCTACTCGCTCCAGTGGACTTGGCAGGTGGGAATTCACCTCCTTAATTTAAACATTTGCCAGGGAGAACAGGTTGAGGATAAACTCATGACTGGAAGCTTGGTGCCTCTTTAGTTAATTATGAATAGATCTTGCATGAACTCATGTAGTATGGCACTGATAAACACATAGGCGTTTGTGTGCAGATGAATTGGGTTTGGTATTTGAATACAGAGGGAAAAGATTATTTATAGGATTGTGCTGAACAGGAGGAGAATAAGAAAGAAAAACAGAAATTAAGTTTACTTGATGTGGCTGTTCTTTAGCGAGGCACACATCAGTAAACTCCATTCAGTTAACCTTTTCACTGGTGGCATTTTCTAGAATGTAAGCAAAGAAATATTCCTGCTGATATCCATTATATATGTTGTGGCTACACATAATGATTTTATTCTTGCCACTAATGCATTTGTGCAATGTTCAGGTCTGTAGGTCTGTAACATGCAAGAAAGGTCTGAGTTCTGAGGTCTGAAAAGTTTGTTTGTTTGTTTGTTTGTTTTTTCTGATTAGAAGTTCAGACCTTGACGTACTGTGGAAGTGACTGACTGGAACTCTGAGATACGTGTTTTGGTTTTGTGTTCTTTAATTATACTCAGATGTTATCTATAGTTTTATCCTTCATAAGCATCTTGGAGTAAAGGTCTTTGTTATATATTTGCGCTGCAAGTACTATGACTGGCTAACAAAGCACTGACATATAAATACATTTGTGGTGGTTTTACTCAGGTGGGCAGCCAAGCCCTGCCACAGCCGATCTCTCACTACCCCTCCTCAAAAGCGAATGGGGAGAAAATACGACACAAAGAGCTCAATGTTAGAGGTAATGATGATTTAATTAAAGGGAAAAGGAAGAGGGGGAAGAAGAAAAAAAAAAAAAGGAAAAGAAAGGCTGTGTGGAAGCACAGAGAGAGAAAAGCAGTTACTATCTACTTCCCATCAATGAGCAATGTTTGGCCACGTCCTGGGAAGCAGGGCCTCAATATGTGTAGTGGTTTTGCCCCCATCTGGGAGAATGAGACAGCACTTTGGTCACATCTCCAAAATAGCCAGCAAATTAAATAACAGCAAATCATAAAGATTTGTGTAATCACAAAATCTAAGTCTCCAATTAAACAAAAAAACCCCTAGCTTCTTTACAATAAATCACCCTTGCAGGCCTTTTTGTGTGCAGTGAAAAGAAAAGTAAATAATCTATTCATTTCTTTCTCTTCACTATTAACTCTAATTTTCTTCCTTTCATTCTGGTCATCTTTCTCCTCACAAGCTGCTAATGCAAATGCAGCCAGGTGATGATTTCTATTAGAAATGTTATTCAATGATGCTCTGTTCTTTTCTGGAACAAGCATAGCGCTTCACTTGGTCTCAGATGTTTAACTCCATGATCGTGTCATAGCAGTGCTCTTATTTCCTGCAGTGTGGTTCTCATCTAAAAGAACATATTGCTAACTTCAAAGCAAATGGCTTGGCACAAAAGTACTTTGAATCAGATGGTTTGGGGGGTTTATGACCATGGGACTCTTTCTGAGGACTACTTGGAAGGGGTAGTACCCACCTCAAAAAGCAGGGAAAAAACATCCCTGCAAGAAGGCTGTCTAACCTGGTAAGGAACACTTGAAGGTAGGGGAAACAGAAAAGGGAGAGGATGTCTAGCAATGGATTGAGGAAGAGAAGTTGGTTAACATGGAATGTTTACATTTAAGGGATGACCACTCAGTGGGTAAGGAATTGGCTGGACAGTCACACTCAAAGAATTGCGGTCAACAGCTCAGTTTCCAGGTGGAGATTAAGTGGCATGTGCTGTTCCTCAGGGGTCAGTATTGAGACCAGCACTGTTTAACATCTTTGTCAGTGACATGGACAGTGGGATCTATTAAACCCCCAGCAAGTATGCTGATGACACCAATTTTTGTGGTACAGTTGACATGTTGGAAGGATGCAGTGCTATCCAGAGGGATCTTGATGGGTTTGAGAGGTGGGCCTGTGCAAACTTAATGATGTTCAACAAGGCCAAGTGCAAGGTCCTGTACCTGTGCTGGGGCAATGCCAAGCACAAATACAGGCTGGGTGGAGAACAGATTCTTTATTCTTTTTCTTCCTTTTTTTCTTTACTTCTTTTTACTCTTCTTGTTGTTTCTTCTTGCTTTTTCCTTTCTGCCTTTCTGTTTGTTTGTTTGCTTTTCTCTTCTGTATTTAACTTGGGTGTAATGCTTCAGTGCTGGAAATAAGCTATGAGGAGATTAAGTAGGTAACCTCTGAAAACTGCTTTGGTATTAACAAATTGCTGTCTATGTATATGATAAGCGAAACTTTCTGACAGGGGATTTGAACAAGGTAAGATCTGTAGGTATGAATTCAAAATTTGAGAGAGAAGCAAAAGTGAGAGGGAGATACAGAGACTGAGCAGGCTGGTTTAGTGGCAGGAAAAAGACAACAGGAAAATGGTGTTGTGTAGGCAAGTATGGAAGCATGTGGAAAAAAAGGAAACTTAATCTCTACTATGCAAAGAACAGTTGACAGAAGGGGCAGATAAGAGCCATGGTCACATCATCAGTATTACGAAGGTGATCCCGTCAGCATAGGAATTTGCATGAAGTCAAATGATTACACATAGAAAAACTGTGTCTTCTTATCAATAAACAAAGTCAACAGGAACTTTCTAAAGACAGAATGTAGAAAGTGACTGAGTGTTTTTTTTCGTTTTTTTTTTTTTTTTCTTAAACTTGCCAGTGTAACCTGTTGTGTGAACCCCTTTTCCTTGGAGCAGTAGTTCTGCCTTTCCTGAAGGTGCAGCAGAATTTGAACCTCTATCTGTCAAATGCAGATAGATCCATTAGTCATTTATTTTGCCTGGTGACTCACTAGGTGACCCAGTCTTACCTTTTTGTGCTTGTCTTGCACAACAAATTAAAACTGAGTCTGTTACCCAGAAGCAAAATGAGACTGAAAGCTACTGACAGGCTTTCCTTTCAATTAAGCCTTACAGTTTATCATCTTAGTTCATTTCCGTCTTTCTGAAGGCAGATTTGGGAATGGAAATTTGGAATGTTCTTTCTTCCAATGGCTCCAGTCCAGAGCTATAGTGAGTTTTCAGTTTAAAAAAAAATAAAATAAAAAAAAGGTTGTGTGTTTTTTTTTTTGACATAACTGTTGAAATGCTCTATAGTTCTGGCTTAGAAAAATTTGTATTATTGACACGCACACTTGACTTACTAATAACAAATTTAATTAAAATAGCCACAGTACTGGGACATCTCTCTAAGGGTAACCTAATGATACAGAGATGCAATGACTGCTGCTTGATCAGGGTAGAATTAGTCTATGTTCTGCTCTGTGGCACAGCAGCTTGCTAGTGCTTTGCTACTAGATATTTCTTAACCAGGTGATAAATAAGTGTGAAATTTCTAATCCAGATACTTTTTAATGCAGCAGATTAAAATGGGAAGCAAACAAATTGTTGGAAATCTTGTTATTTTTCACTTTTAATTTTGTTTTGGTTTCATCTTGCTTTTCAGACAAGGCCTTCTTTCTCCACCAACTCAAGCTTCTCTCCAACTAACGGTTCTTCCCTCCATTCCCTCCTTTCCCTCCATTCCTTTACCTGTTAATGTGTATTATGTTGTTATGCATCAATAAACACTATGCCCTATCCTTTTTCAGGGCATTCATAAATTTCAGAAAAGCATTGTATATTACTCTTTTAAGTGGAACTAATCATGGAATTGAAGTTGTGTTGATGGAAGCCATCACCAACCTTCCATTGACTTCCGCATGTATGACCCATACTAATAAGTCTGCAAGACAGGAACTGCATTTCAGATGTGGCTTGGATATGTAGGTCATACCAGTTACTGATTTAAGATAAATGGTGTTTGCATTTTGTTTATGCAAGTAGGTAGATAATGTTCCTTGATACTTTGCTTTTACCTTGTTGTTCAGTGTGTTTCCCTATATCCTATATCTTATTTACTGCACTCTGTTTAAATTCTTTCTGATGTCAGAATTGTTCATTTTCTCACGAGCACTCAGAGTATAAGAGTGTATTACAAACATTAATGAATTTATTTTCACAACAGTGACTTCCATTGACTTCAGTCACTGTTGCAAATATTCAGCACTTCTACAAATCAGACCCTAGGGTCTCCAGTCAAGCAACCAGAAAATGAGAGCATGCAATTGCTGACTATCTGTGAAAGCCCACTATGTGTGGGTATTTCTTGGATGGGAGTCATAGATGCTTACTGACAGCAGACTATTGGTGAGATTGGGGATTCTTTGGTTGCATTACAGGTTCCAGTGTGGAACATACTCTATTTACTCCAATATTATCAATTGACTTATCTCCCATTTTCTCCTTTCCTTTTTCTAGGCTCTTTGCTTTCTGAGACAATGTTTTCAGTCCTTAGGCTTGTTGTCAGTTTGTCTTTTTTTTTTTTTTTTTTTCCCTGTGCCCTTGTATGATTCAGCCTTTTTCTTCTTTCTTTTATCTTCTTTTTCTCCACTTCCCTTGAGATTCTTGTTCTATCATGTCCCCTGATCCAAGAACAGATTTCATTGTCTCCTTCCTGTTACAAGTACCATTCCACCACTATCCTGCTGTTGAATTGTCTCTACCTCAACAGTCATATGTTCAATTCAGATCTTTTTTTTTTTTTTTTTTTTCCTTTGTATCTATTATATTTCTTCCTCTTGGCCAGTCCTTTTTCAGATTTCTTGCAAAACAAATCCAGACTCCCACTCTCCAAATTATCTACATTTCTCATCATCCTATCCCATCATTATTTAGGGTAATTTCCCATAATTCTTGTCTGGAGTGTTATATCATTCCTTCTTCCTCTGCCTGTAATGAAGTTTCAGTTTCCACCCAGTGACATTCTCCATCTTTCACAAGCATCTTCCTGAATGTTAAGCACCATCACTAATTCCCTTCAGCCTCCCACTCCCACTTCCCCTCTTTAGTCATTTTTCTTACCTACCGAAGAGTGTCAATCAAAACCATTCTTTCAATTTTTCTTTAATCTCTGGTACCCCTCCCTCCCCCTAATGCATTTCTTGTCCCTCTTTTGCATTCTTTTCATTAAAATTCCTTTGCCATTCTCCTTTTCCAAAAAAAAATAAATAATAATCTTGAAAAGTACAGGAGAAATGTGCTGCTTGTTCTCTGCTCTACTTTCTGGGCCCAATTTGTCTGCCAGTCTACTAGGGCTGCAACTTCAGGGACATTCTCCGTTCATGTCAGGCTGGAACTCACCATTGTGGAGTGGGTAGTGAATTCGTGTGGTAGGACACCTTGTGAATTTGGCATCACTGTACCTTTGAACTTTTGCACGTCAGAGGTCCATGAGGGTGGCTGTGGAATACCTTTGAAGTGAAAAATGGTAGGGCTGGGAAAGGATGCTGAGGCAGTAACATAAGGAACACTGTCACATCTACAAAACCAGCTTAACTGCTTTTAGAACCCCCCATTAGGGACTGGGAGGCTGCTATAAAATCTTCCTGGGCCCTTCTCTTCTCCAGGCAGAACAACCCCAACTCCCTCAGCCTTTCTTAACAGGAGAGGTGCTCCAGACCTTTGATCATCCTTGTGGGACTCCTCTGGACTCGGTCTAATACTTCCATGTCCTTCTTGTGCTGGGAGCCCCAGAGCTGGATGCAGCACTCCAGGTGGGGTCTCATGAGAGCAGAGTAGAGAGGGAGAATCATAGAATGGCTTGGTTTGGAAGGGACCTTAAAGATCGTCTAACACCAACCCCGTGGCCAATAGATAGGGAATCACCTCTCTCAACCTGCTGGTCATGCTTTTGATGAAATCCAAGGTAAAATTTGCTTTCTGGGTTGCAAGCACAAATTGCTGGCTCATGTTGAGCTTCTAATCAACCAAGTCTTTCTCCTCAGGTCTGCTTTCAATCCATTCTTAGCCCAACCAGTATTTGTGCTTGAAAAGTAGATAAGACATTTTTGAATCAAGTAATCAGCTTTGATGAATGCTGTCGTGTTGCTGTACCTTGAGTTAACTTGTGATCATTTATGTGATCATCTACCCATCTTCTGGTATACAGAGAACACCAGAGAATTTTGTGGTACACACAAAAAAATTGAAGGATTTCCTTCTTTCTCAGTAATTCAACTGGTTCAGAATGGAGTAAGGGAGCCTGAAAAGTTCATTTTTCACCTTTCTGTTGGATAGTCACAGCAATTTCATTTTGACTACTATGAGAGTTGAATTTGGTTGCATATGTGTGCATCACAGAGAATTTTTTAGGGAAATAATTTTAATTTTGATATGTTGTTACAGAGCATAGAGTGGACACCTAGAACTGGAATGGGCTTCAGGAGGTAACCCTCTTGCCCCAAGTCATTTTATGTGAATTGTTCCTAGCAGATATCTGTCTTGCTTGTTCTAATTACAGACTTTGCACATCCTGCTAGGCAATTTGTCACAGTCTGTTTCTCTCTTCACTATTTGAAAGTTTCCATTATGTTTAATATGCATTGTTCTTGCTGCAAGTTGAATCCATTAATGAACATGGAAAACAGGCTATTTCCATCCTCTTTGTAGCAGCCTTTTATGTACCTGTGTATTATCATCATCCTGTATCTCCTCTAGCTTATCTGTAGCCTCTCCTCAATGCTGCTACACATTATTTTGCTAATCGCTGAGATCTCAGATGAGAGCATTTTATCCCAGCTTCTTAAGTAACATTTGCTGGAGCTTATCTGAAATTCTGAAAAGGCAGATACTATATCCAGGGAGGCAGATGGATAGATTTAAAAGACTGAAAAAAATGCCATCCTTGTTTACCTGGAAGGAAATGTCTCTACTAAACTTCATTCAGATCTCTGTGGATTATTTTCCTACCCAGCTTGTTGTTACTAACAGACTTTGTTTCCACTACATGTTGTAAGTTTTTCCACTGTATATTGTATGTTTTTGAATGATTTTTTTTTTTGTCTGGCTTATATTCAGACTGTCAAGGTACTCCTGCTTCTATAATTGCTTAATGATTTTAATGCATTTTAGAAATATCTGGGAAGTAAGTTAAATGAAAAACTTTTTACTTAAACAAAACACTTCTATCTCTTTCTCTAAAAACAAACAAAAAACCTAACCCACTTTGAAAGCAATTGTTAAGAAAATGTCTGGTTTTATGTGTGAAATTTAGATAAATTTGTTACTGTTTGGCAAACAAACCACAGAGGATGTAACCTGTTTTAGCTCCTTTACTCTTTTGAGCAGTGTGAGAGAATAGTAAGAACATAGTTACGTTTTATATGTGGCTTTAATGTCTAAGCATAACTGTCTACTCAATCACTTTGCCCTGCTGCATTTTTTCATTGTTCCCCATCCTGTTTCCTGGGAGCTGAGCTAAACATTTTGCCATCCTATTTGCATGGCAAGAGGATCATTCAAATGGGTTTATTTCTTCCTTATCTCCATTTCCTCAAGTTCCATGTTTTGGTTTTCAGTAGTTGACAGCCTTGGACTTCTTCCTCCTGGTTTTAGTGAGGGTTCTTAAGCTATGTGCACTTGGTCTTCAGATTCTTGGCCGCTTTCTCAGTCATGGCAGTTGCTAGTATATTGATTTGTTTTCTGCTTTTAGTATGAACTGCAGTCTTTTGGCGGATCCTTCATTGCAACCTTCCTTGTTTTCTCCTTTGATTGTTACCTTCAGCTTTATCACTTTTCCTTGGAACTGCTGAACTAATTGGGCATTTTGTAAACAGTGAGAAAAGTTTCACAGTATTCCCTATAAGAGTTTTTAGCTGCTTCATATTATAGTGGCTGTTCTTTTTGACTCTATTTTCAGACCTTTCCTAGTTTCATAACCAAGTGTGTGAAGGCTTGCAGGTTTGGGGGTCTCTTGCCAACAGTTTTTTTGTTTGTTTGTTTTGTTTTGCTTTATAATTGTAGAGTAAAGGAGGAGAAACTAAAGGAGGAAGAGGTTAAGAGGTTTGTTCATATGAAACTGAAAGTGGAACGTAGTAGGCAATAGAAGCAAGAAACTAAATGGAAAAGAAGCATGAGCATGTGTGTAAGCAGCTGCTTGCAGGATAGAAAGCTGAAAATAAGCTTGGAGCCCAATGGTAAAGTAATTTAAGTTGTATATACTACTTATCAGAGCCACAGTGAACTCATTCACAGTTGATATAGAGTTTTGATGAGATCTGCTGGTAAGGTAGACATCCCTTGCTCCTCTACGGAGTGATCTACACAGAGTATCATAGTATGTGTGTTAACAGTTCAGAAAGCTTATTGTATTAAATTAATTGTATGATTAAAAAAAAAAAAAAGGCTCTACAGCCATTCCCATAGTACAGCCTGCAGTACATAGTACTATGGGAATGAAGCAAAGTTGCATAGATTCTTTATTTTCTTTATTTGATGCATGTCACATGGAAAAATGAGGCAGAAGAAGAGAAAGCAAAATACTCTGGGAGACTTCACTATAGAGAATTAGCCTTTGTTGAATATCTAGTGAGTCATACAAACTTAAAATTTCATGCTTATTTTTTTCCAGATCCCTTACTTGAATAGATGAGGTTTGACTTGAGCAAGTTCTGAGTGGCCATAGTGTTAATAATATCATTGGAAATGCGCTACATAGAGATATGTAGTGAGTTCTGAGATACTGTTTTCTAACTAGCCAGCTACAATTAATTGACTCATGGGCAATTTAACCTTTAATTGCTGCCCTTCAGTTCCTTGTGGATAATACGGACCACCTTGTTTTACAGGAGAGTTGTGAAGATAGATTAATTATGTTTGCTTAAAAGAGGAGTACACTAAGATAATACAATAAGAGAACCATCGAAAGCCCATGAGGAAAGTAGTAATCCTGTATTCAGTACAGACTTTGGATGGTGTCCAGTAAATACACTGTGGGATTACACTCTGAGTAGTGAATATGAAAAGAAATGATGAATAACTACCAATTGAATACTATCTATACCCTGCCTTGAACAAAACAGATGTCCTGTAGAAAGATAATGTTTGAATGTAAAAAGAGAATATGCCATATGCATATAAGGATGTCAGGGAGAGTTGGTTTAGACAGAATTATTTCTGGAATCTTCCAAAGGCTAAGGTTTTGAATTTGCTACTTCTGTATTCTTGAAATAGTAAGACTTTTTGCTGTAGGAATATAAAATGTATGATACCTGCATTTTATAGGATTTCTATCTTTAATTTAGTCTACTGATTTAAAACTCATATTGGAAATTTTCTAGAAGAAAAACAAGTATTGGTATAATTGCAAGGTGGTATACGAAAGATGAGGTCATGAGTATATAGAAAGAGTGTTGTGTAGTCACTGAAATGCAATGAAATTGCACTGAAAATTCAATGAAATGCACTGAAATTTCTAGAACTAAATTTAGTATACATAATAAGACTGCAATAGTAATTGCTTGATCAGTGGACACAATGAACGTGGCATACCAAGAGATGTCACAGACTTGTCAGGAAACACAGGAAAAATGTGTTATTTCAGTTTATCGTGATTGCTGCCTCCCCATGTCAGCTGGGTAGTTGTCAAGTCACTTCAGACTAAACTTTCAGTCACCATAAATGACTTTTCATTGAAAAAGCTAATCAAGGAATCAATAGAGGGGCAGTTTATTGACATAGTGTTATTATACCAAGGTAAGTTCTGTAACAACATGCTTAAATTCAACATCCTTTCAGGAATAATAAAAATTGGAAGAATCAATACAGCAGTACTTCTACAGATGGGAATTTTAGAAAAAACGAAGATGTTGAAACAACTAAGAGAAGGAGCTAAAAAGTCATATTCACAGGTGGCATGAATATTGCTTAAAGTACTGGAAATATAAAACAAATGCATTAAAGCATTTTAGAAGCACCAAATTAAAAAAGCATCATTGTTAAATGCCAAGATTACAGAGATTACTATGTACACAAACATTCTTCACAAAGTTGAATTCCATTCAAATAAGATTTATTTTTACTTTTAAATTTAATTTGGTAGGGTATGCAGTAAGAGCATATATACAGAGCAAACAAGATTGAGGAAGAATTTCCAAAGACTTTTGTAAATTGTTAGGGAAGGGATTCCTGTCAGGTAGACTGTAAAGCCAGCGGATGATCAGAATGTAAGAAGCTGAAGGACAGCACTCACGTGTACACACACATACACACACACAAAAGCTTTGTTGCAGTAGTAGTAACTGTGAAATAAAGTGGGCTGATTCCCAGGGGGTGACTTTTTTTTTGTTTGTTTGTTTTCAAGAATGTAATTTAGTAGAAGAGGCAGCAGAGCAAACTGACAAAATAAACAGTAAATATTGGATAAAAATATCTGAACTGAAGAGTTCTAGAGGACACTTAAGGGTGAAATAGTTAAATTGTAACTGTATTTACTGTGTTGCCTCTTGCCTAACACTTCTTCAATATCAAAGGGTTGGAAAATATTAATGTGATGTTAAGCTATAAAACGGTTTCTTGAGAGTATCCGGGGAACTACTAACCAGTAAGCCTGCATTCAGCAAACTGATAGAAACTATAACAAGGAGTAGTTATTGGACATATAAATACCTACAATATGCTGGGGAGCACTCCACATGGCTTATTTAATCATTTCTCATTGTTACAATTCACTTTGGGGGCTAGAGTGGTACTATTGATAGAATTTAGGTTTCCAGAAATCATTTGATAAAGTATCTCACCAAAAAGAATATTGAAAAAGCTAACCTGCCCTGAGAGAAAATAAGAGGTATTTAACATCAGTAAATATTTATGTCAAAGAAAAACAACACCACCGACAAAAACAGGTAGGAATTAGTGTTCATGTTCTTGTTTGTTTGTTGATTGTTTGGTTTTTGATTAGTTTTGCTGTTGTTGTTCTAATGGAGAGAATATCACAGCATTTTGCAGAGGGGTCTGAGCATTCTGGAGAAATGGGTTTAAAATGAGTAATTATGAAATTTTCCTGAGGTTGCCAAGCTAGTCAGGGTAACACAGAGAAGAAGCAACTTCTAAGAGCAATAAATGCAGATGAAGTCTAAGTAAATGCAAGGAGCTGCACAGGGAGGTAAAAGAAATTCCAACGGCAGCCATACACAGCAGTAGGTAACTAATTAACTACTGCTTTTTAAGGATGGGATACTGGTGCTGCAGTGAAAATTTCTAGGCAGATGTTCTCTCAGTCATTTGTGTCTGATAATAAAAAAAAATAAAAATAAAAATAATAAAAGGCAGCATTCACAATTTTTGGGAAAGAGGGGGGAAAATCTCATAAACATTTTACTGCCTTTCTGTAAATTCACATAACGTCTATGCATTTAAGACTATCTCCTAAGGCTGTATTAGAACTTGCAGGGTTAAAAAGAAGAATGACAAAGGTTATTAAAGAATTGTTTTATCCTAAGTAGCAATTGACTAATCAAGGACTCTTCAGACTAGGGCAGATATGACAGGAATCCAGAAATCATTGTTAGGTTGAGGGAAGATGAACGGCGAATTATTATTTACAGTTTCTTCCTTGACAAGAACAATAGGGCATCAAATGAAGCTAGCAGAAGGCAATTCCAAAAGGAGAAAGAGGAGATGCTCCTCAGAAGACATAATTAAGCTGTGCAAAGCTGTACTGTGAGATGTTAGGAATGCTGAGTGGTTTTTTTTTGTTGTTTTTCTTTTTTTTTTTTTTTGATCTGAAAAACAAAATGGACAAAATCAGGGAGAAAAAAAAAAAAAACGAAAAAGAGGGCTTTTCAATTCAAATGTAACACTACTGATTGGTAAAGTTCTTAAGCATCAAATCACTGAAGGTAAAAAGCTTTAGATGATGAGATAAGTATGGGAAAGGAGAGGCAAAGTGTAGATTTATGATAAGACTAAGCAAATAATAATTCTTAATAAGTTCTTGAAGGTCTTTTCCAACCTAAATAATTATGTAACAGTGGTGAGGAAGCTGTGAATGTGATATATGAGAAAGGGTAGAGACAGAGACGTGGGAGCAAAGCTGGTAGCAACTGCAGGTAGAATAGCAGCAAGAATGGGATGTTGGCATCTATGCTGAGTAGCACTGATGTTATTTAAGTATGAGAACCACAAAAGAACGGCAAAGAAACAGAGTCAAAAATTGATATATTTTGTGTGTATAACAATATATCGTTCTTGCATTAAATTTTAGAAAGGCTATTGATTCTAATCTGGTAGTACAATGTAGGTTAGTTGATTTGAAGTATTAGATTGAATATTTTTAAAGTACAAAAATTATATTTAAGGCATGTTTGCAGGCTGTTATTTTTAAAGAAAGCAACATCAGGGAACTTCTAGAATTGGAACAGTGTTGAGATTTAAATTGAAGTACAGTGAAAGTTTCTGAAGTGTGTTTTCTTGCATGTATTATAAGGAAGTAGGGATCATCAGCTAGCTTATTAGATTTGCAGAGCACATAACGTAATTTAATTCCCGGTCTTGTCATAGAACTCTTATATCAATAATATATACATATTGGTTTTGTGTTATTTTGTTCTCTTATTCATTATTTTGTCGTTTGTTAGCATACAGTCAGTTTAACTTGTTAGTATAGCAAGAATCAACAGAAACATCAAAATCTTGAAGGTATTCAAGCAAAAGCAAGTAGAAATCAATCTGTGAGCTCCAGAGCTGTGTGTTCTGTAGGAATATTCCCCAGTGAATGAAGTGATATTACAAGCTTTCCAAAAAGTTTATTACAGAGAGGCTCAGGAAAGGCCACTGAGTATGAGGTAAGTGACTGTTTTACATTAGGCTGAGACATGGAATTAGGCTGATAAACACACTGCTTTCAAAGGCGTGCAGAAGTTGAGCTCAAAGTCATAGCTAATGAAAGGAGCAGGAAAGAGGACGTTGTTTATTGAGTAGCGTTTTTGGCCAAATCACTGGTGAATCCTTAATATAGTTATTTCCAATGTGTTGTTAATTGAGGCATGCAAAGTACCTCACAATTACATATTTCATATAAAACAGAAATTATCCAGTGGAATGTCAGGTCAAGGAACATTGCTAAATCATATTGATTGCCTTCTAACATCTGCTAGCAAAAGGTGATTTTGTGGGGTACAGTCTTGCTAGATTTATTTGTCTTTTGTAGATTTAAAAGAGGATTAGCTTCCCTTTGAAAGCTGATTCCTTTGATTACTGGTATGCATGGTTTTATTTCCAAACTAATATTCTATGCAGAATACATTGCACATGACTCTTAAGTAGTTCTGTTATTTATTTGTCCCGCTGCAGTGGGAGCTGGTTCAGAATGAGAATCTTGTATTAAGTGTTGGGCAGGTGTTAGATGCAAAGTGTGAAACCACAGAAACCACAAGCTTTACCTGAGGATTTTTTTTTTTTTTTTACTGCAGATAGCTTAGTCTCAACATTAAGAACTGTATTGCATACGAAAATGCAAGTAATCCTGGAGTTCCAAGTTTTGAATGAGAAATAATCATTTTGCAATAGTTTTTTACAAGGAAGTTCTGTCTGAGGCTTAGGTCTTAAATGTTATTCAGAAGGACTGTGATGGTGATTTTTGGGCCAGCCTGATATAGTTGTTTGCCTGCATAAAATGTTATCAGTTATTCTAAGACTATTTGACTTCATTATGCTTATAAAGAGCTTAGATCTTTGCCTGATTGGATTTTCTTAAATTGCATTTTTTAAATGCATTCTGATCCAAGGAAAAAAAAATCTGTTTTTCCACATATGAAACCTCTTCTGTCTGTTGTATTTATTCATATTCTGTACATTTTCATTGTGAATGGAAAAGCAATTACTCAACCCCTCATGTTTAGAGGTTTTTCAGTGGCCTTGTGATGTTACTTCTGTTATCATTCATTTCTAGAAATCTTTTTATTTGTAGCTTTATGAAATGCTCAAACCACATATCTGCGTCAGTTTTATCTGTCTGGCATAGTCAGTCTGTCTAGGTGTACTTATCAGTGGTAAAAGAACATTGCCTGTTTAAAAACAGTTATCAGTGATAAAAGGACTTCTGCAGAATAGGAAGACAAGGAATATTTTACAGAGTTGTAGAGATATTCAGAAGAACGTTTTGCATTTATGAATCTTAGGGCCTGATACAATTCCTATTGAAATTAATCTGAAATAGTGATTTCAGGTGGATAGTGTTTGGTTTCAGGCATAAAGGGTTGGTCAGGAAAAAGCAGAATGGAGTTGGATTTTAGGTAGGAATCTTATGATTCTTTGCAGCCTGATTCGCCATTATGTAGTACATGCTGGACTGCTGTTAAGTCACTTCAAGTCTGGGATGCCAGAAGAATTTGGATTTTTTTTTTATCGTAAGCAATTCAACATGGTGAAATGTCACTGGCTAAAGGTAGAGGTATATTTTAGGTCCTCACACCTGTTTGAAGAATCTATACCATCTGCCCAGTATTTCTGAGAACTGACTAATCTAGTATTTTATTGCTCTGAATCACTGACAGGGAATGACACTACACATGCTCACATGCTGTCATCCTTCATTTGATGAATACCAACAAAATGTAAAAAGTGCTGACATAATAAAACAGTAATTTATAGGCCTCTCGATTGATAGTTTCCTTTAAGCAGTGTTGTGACAAAACAGTATAAACCATATTTCTTAGTTTTTTTTTTCAGTACATAACTATATATGATTCCTCCCTCCCCCAACCCCATTGATTTCAAATGCATTTGAGTTGTCACAAGAAAGCTTGGATAGATCATCAGAACTGAAACATGGAGAGGGGAAGGTTATTTTTTAGTACAATTTAAAAATATACCAGGTATATTTTACAGTTTTCTACATAAGTTATGTAGATTTTGAAAATGTATTCTTTGGTATGTTTTTCATTTTTGTAGGTCTTTTCAGTTTTTTTTGTTGTTGTTTGTTTTGTTTTGTTTTTTTCCTATCTTTCTAGATTGTTTTTCCTTTCAGTTGTAAGAATGACACTGAAATGTTTTCCTTTGCATCAAATGACAGGTTGCCTTTCAACAGCTTCTGAAATGTGGAGAGGTTTTGTTTGTTTGTTTGTCTGTTTTATGTTTGTTTTTCATTTTCATTGACATGAAATATATACAAACACATCAAAGAGGTTTTTGTGGAGTAAAGTTCTGGTGTTAAATGTCTTTTGTAAATGCTTTTACACTAAAGATTTCTTCCTAAACATACTCAACCTTACACATGTAAAATGTTAGGCTAATCATAAATTTAGACACAGATATCTTTATTTACATAAAGGCAGACATGGTTTAAATAGAAAAAAAAAAAAAAAAAAAAGAGTATTTTTATTATGGGGTGTTAAAGTATGGCAAATAACAGTAAAGAATTCACTGATATTTCCAGAGGAAATCTTAATTCATTTGGAAAAATACCAACAAGATGCTAAAAGAGACTGACGAAAGATAATTACAGTTGCTTCATAGTTAAATTTTCAGCTGTGCACTGAATAATAGAAGTATTTTTCTTTTTTTATTCATCATTCCTTCTCACGGAAGACCTAAACTTGAAAGATTCATTAATGTTTTCTATAATTATATGTGCTTCCAATAAAAATTTGTTTTTACTTGATATAATTACCATTTGCATGTAGTAATTGAAATAAATTTGCTTATGTAAATCAGAACACTTCTTAGCATATAAGCTACTTTTAATAGCCATGTAATTTTATGAAGTTCTTTATTCCTTTAAACCAGATCTTGTTTTCTAATTTGCATACGCCTAACATGCAAATTACTCATATTGCCCATATCTCACTAATGTTTTACTTAGTTTTAATTGCTAAACTTCTTTTCATGTGCTTTGAATGGGAGAGTTACACAGACTTTCACACTTCTGGCAAATGGGATTTTATTTTATGAGCCGTTACATGACAGAGAGTCCTCCATTGAATCAAGATTTGAAAATCAGATGCTATAGTAAACCCTGTGCTGCTCCTTTCCTTCAAGAGAGTTCATGCAGTAGCAGAGATGATGAATTTAGGCATACACCACACGGTCTCTCACTCCAGTAGTCCTTTTAATTACACAAAGGAAGATTTAATAAAGAAGAAAAGTTGCCTCTTTGTCTCCTGTCTTCCACGGCCATCACTAAAACTGATGTAGTCCACTGCTGTTGTTCTGTTTTCTTTTTAGAGTATCTAGTGATGTCAATACAGTGACCCAGCATAGTTGTTCTTAGATGAAATTTGTTGCTTACTGGTGCTGTAGGATGTGAAGCTGGGAGGTGAACCTTTGCTCTAGAGGAACTTTGAATGTTTCACGATTATCAGTCCCTTGCTAATTCTTCCTTACTCAATTCTATTTTTTATGGTCTTGTTTGACGTTTTTGGCAGCTCTGTTAATTAAGCAGAAGTTATCCCTGATTAATGTACTGTAAGCTGCTTCTGAAGTGCTATAAATAATGTGGTGATTAATTGGTGTATCCAAATGCAGTCATCCCTTAGCATACTTCACAGATGGATTGTTTTGGTGATGTCCCGTTCTCATATGTATTACAGACATTGATTGCAGAAAAACTTATTGCTCCATTTTCTTCCGAATAATTCATTTCTTTTGATCATTAGGGCAATTGGTATAGAGAGGTCATTTTGAAGGTACAAGCATAATATTTCTGCAGATTCTACATAATAGGCACTGCAGCTGAAAAAGAATAGCACAGAATGTTTCAGCTGTGGAATTTTCAAATCTTAATGCCTGAACTTGGTTCAGTTATGAATTTACTAACCATACACAAAGCAAATACACTCCCTGGAGGATAGCGAAAATATTTCAGTATCAGTTGGCAAAACAACTGTGGTTTTCAAGTTTTTCTTGCCAACAAGGCATACAATATGCAGATAGAGATGTGATTTTTTTTTTTTTTTTTAAGAGTTGGTAGCATCCAATTTGTGTCAGAGAAAAGGCTGAGAATAATGTACTGAAAGCTTATATTAGTACTTCTGAATTAATCATCTTTATTGTTTATTTGAGATTCTGATTTTAAATATATTAACTGGAAGGAGACTAGTAGTGCAAAAAAACAGCGAAGTTTTTCAGAGTTTGTCCCTTCCCGGAAAGGAATTCTCTGTAGCACAACAGAACTGTTTTACTTGATTTCAGATTTGGCTAACTCTTTTGGTTCTATTAACATTGAGAGAAAGCCAATTATCTCATCCCACACCTGTGAATAGAGTACTTTAAATCATGTGTATGTGTACACATGCATGCATGAAGAAACCTGTGGGAAAGGGATGGCACTTGGCAATATAGAAAGACAGAACCCTGGCTTGAAATCAAAGATTAACAGGATAGTTGGATATTTTCATGCAGATACGTTATTATAGTAACCTGCTACAATGACTCCTGTACAATGGTGGACACTTTATTGGTCGTGGTTTTGTATTGGCCATGAAGGCCTCTCTGTTTGCTTCATAGTCCAGTGGATCTGACTCTGGCTGTGTGTCAAGGACTGGAGCAGTGAAACAATGTGGTTCAGAAATTCTGGACTGCTACTCTCTGTGAGATATGGTGTTTGTCCAGATGGGATCTCACTGAAAGACAAGTCTATTATTACAGAGGAGGGGGTAGGAATGACTGATATTTATAGGAAAATTCTAATCTTCATCTGATTTTAGTGAGTTAACAAGTTGTCTTTATTCTAACACAAACATTTAACTCTCTCAATGAAACAGTAGTGGCCTCTTCTTAAGACTGTTGCTATTAAGTCATAAAGACTATTGTGTCTGAATTAGGAGACTGTCTGCACAGCACAAATTCATAACATAATCTACTGTTTGCACTAAGAGGCAATAATGTATTTCTGTAATTGTCTTCAGTAATTCAGAGAGTAGAGGAAAATGAACTGTTAATGTGTCTTTTTTTTTTTTTTTTTTAAAGTGGTCATGTTTCTTTTCTTTACTGTCTTGGTATTGTGTTTGTATTGATGTGCAAAAGGCATTATTTGATAACAAAGAAGTTAAAACTTTCTGCATTTGCAAGCACCAAAACAAATAAATAAATAAAACAGAAAAGGTAACATAGAAAGCCTGGGTATCAGCAGTTTAACAATTTGTAGAAAAGTTCAGTTGCAGTGGCATTTGAAATAGCCCTAATTATTATTGATAATTCTATCTGATCTATTCTTGTCTTTAGCTTAATTATGTTAACATGCTTTTTGTTTGACAGTATATGCTGAAGGATAAACTAATTCCCATTGAAGTCAGTGGGAGCTGGAAAAGATCCCAGTCCTGCAAAGATTTACGTATCATGTTCACATTCAAGTATGTGAGAAGCTCTGGTATCTACAGGGAAATCTGCACATTTGTAGCAAATGATGCACATATGTAAGTCTTTGCAGAATGGGAATTTAGGACACTTCCTTGTTCTTGACAGTCTTTGTTCTGATCTCAACTTTTTACTTCTTTCCGTATGTTTGAGAAAGTACACCGTATTGATCCAAAAGGCTTTCCCACCCATTTGAATTGGTACAGTAGATATATAATTATGTAGGAAAAGAAGATAAAAATAAAATACCCCATCACGTATTTCCTGAATTGATGCTACAAATGTACAGCTCTTTTTACATGGCCTATATTTAAAAGGGCTCTCATACAATATTTATTGTATGTTTATACTGGGCTAACATAATTCTGCTCATAAAGTACAAGCAGATAGTACTGAGAGCACTATGAATAAAATATTAAAAAAAATAACCTGTATATTAGGGCATATTTAATTACAAAATTTCTTAGGCCTCAGAAACATCTTCGCATTCTTTTTGCATGCACAGTTTAGATCAGTAATTATGAAAACATCAAGTATAGCATACACTCAAACTGCAAACACTGCTAATAAGAAGGGCAGTATATTTGCAAACAGACATTGCTCTCAACCAAAAAATCATGTCTTCACAGACACACTGTTCATTCTAATACGAGTTTAAAACAAACAAACAAACAAAAACAAAATAAACAAAGCAGTTTAACAGGAGCTTAAATGACTAACATTTTCAACAGTCTGTTACTTTTGAACATTTTTCCAATTAGTGCTCTCCTTGGTACAAGAAGACAAAATGCTGTTGATACATCAGCAACATAAGAAAGCAGAGAAAAATCCTAAATCTTACGGAAAGTGCTTCTCTTCCCTTCCCATGAGAGATATATTGTTAGATATGTCCTAGAAGTAAACAATAGAAGTTGAAGTCTAAAATCAGTTCAGTCTTTTCTCCAGTTCTGGTTCTCACAAATGATGTCATGTGCTACCAAAAGTTTGAGAGAACTGAAATGTGAAAAACTTATTGAGAAGATGCCTTTTGGCTGAGGACAAAGCCCTGAGAGCAATTACTAAACTAAGGGTATAGTGTCAGATTCAGTGGGTAGGGAGATAACAGAATAACTATGAAGAATGGCTTAGTGATTTGTAAGACAGGATCAAGGAGAAAAGGGCATGTGAGGACTTGCGATGCATTATATATAATTTCTGTACTGAAATGTACAAAAAGAAATGATATGAATGCAGCTGATAGCTCCTAACTGTGAAATAACTTAGGTATGGCTAAATGTGTGAGGAGAGAAAAACACTTCAGAGTGGAAGTCTGGTGATCCTTGAAGAAAAAAGATGGTGGTCCATAATGCGAATACAATTAAGAAATGAACAATATCATACCACTGCAGGAGGCAGACTACATTTGAAAAGAACTTGTCTTGTGGTGAGCTACAGATTAGCAAGAGGTATTGTTTCACTACACCTGCTACTGGACATTATGGGGGTAATAATAAAGAAAGTAACATTTTGAAACTGTTTCATTAGAGTTGCCAAAGACTGATCTCTGTCTCAAGAAGTATGCACTACAAGAAATACAAGAAGCTGACTTTATCTTTTTTTTTTTTTTTTTTTTTTTGAATTAATCTAGTACTTGATGGTCTCAGCTTTGCTATTCTAATTTGTTTTCCACCTTTATGCTTCATTTCCTCAAAAGAACACAATCCAAATCCTCCATTTGAGTGAATTCTGTTCTTTCCCCGTATTGACTTAATTGTATAAAATAATTAGGTTTTCTGCTGCCATCCTGGGGAATCAGAAATACAAGTCTATTAAGCTTTTTAATTAACTGTTAAAAAATGTAGTTCTTTTAAGTGAAGTGACGTAGTACCCTCTAAACTGTAGCATATGTAGCATAAGAGCTAGGGTAGAACACATTTTTCTTTGCCAAGTGACCTAATTTATGATTTAGGATGCAGTAGATATACTGTCAAATATCAATATATTTTTTTAATTTGTCATCCAGAAAGAAGTGTTATATACTCACCTTTCAGAAGTTTAGAATTCAAGGTCAAGTTAATTTTAAAATACAGTTTGCAAGTAAAGTTTTATTGAAACAGCTTTTATAAAGGTGACAACTTTTACAGTGGCCTTTTTTAATTGAAAGAACATAAATTACACATTTCTGAGGGCATAAAAATTATGACAAACTGCATTTCCTGGAATAAGGACATATAGTTTCTCTTGCAGATGGAAATTTATATTTTGCAGCACACAATTCTAGAGTCAGTAAAACTCGATTTCTAGTCATATTTAACACTTGATTTTGGACAGCTTTTTCTACCTAATGGGCTGGTTATAAGAAAACTAAAATCCATCGGCAATTAATAAGATATATGTATTCTATTTTGGTTGAAGAAATATACTTTCTATAGTCAGCTAAGAAAATAGACTAAAATTGGAATAAGGTATGTGTGTATTAAAGTACACATAACCTGTAAAGTACACAGTAACCTGTTTAAAGAAGGATAAGATCTGCATCTTATTTTTACTTTTGGATAAACCACTCCTTCACTACCCAAACATTCCCTGGGGATGAAATGAAGAAGCAAATCATAATCGCCTGCCTTAGTTTAAATTTAAAGTAGCTAACTTGAATCATTGAGTTATTCTTTTGAGGTAAGTGGGATTATGTGCTTAAAATTAATCATTCATTCATGTAATGGAATGATTTTAATTTGCAAGAACACTGAAATTTTCTGACTATATATACATATATATATAAAAAAAAAACAAAACTCCACAGACAAAGTTCATATCCATTATGTCTGTCTGTCACATAAGTATGAAGAAATTTACCAGAAGTGTGCTACTCATTAACATTTTCAAACAGACATTTCAAACAGAAAAATTTCAACAGAAGTACGGTTGTGAAGCTATACAACTAGCTATGCAAAAGAATTTTGAAGGCTTCCTCCAAACCTTCCTGCCTGTTTGGTGCTCTGCCTAGGACAGACTAAGATGCGATATCTTAGAGTGGAAGTTATATAGAGTTATATAGAGTTATATATTAATCATATATAACTATATGATTAATAGGTGTAGATAGGTATTGTAGACAGAAGTCAGTTAAATTTTGAAGTTGAATGCTTATTTGCCATAGACAACACTGCTTCTGGGCCCCTGCAAGGCTTCAGCCAGGCTGTAGCAATATAGCAATATTGGTTATTTGTCCAGAAAAAAAGGGATGTATATATATATATATATATATATATATATATATATATATATATATATATAACCAAAACAACAACAGATTATATTTTGCAAACATTACCTACCTACAGTTATGAATTCAACAAAATTGTTATTTCCTGAACTAACCTAATTCCAAAGTAATCAGCAATAAGTGGGTTATTGTTAGCTCTAGATTTTTTTTCTCCTCTGAAAGTACCAAATGTACTGACTGAAACATAATAAGATTCAAAAACTTTTACCTTAAAATTACTATAGTTACCAAAAATAATAAAATTATATTTAATATCCCAAGTGTTCTACAAAATAGTTAGAGCCTACTTTTTCATCTTTGAATGGTACTTAAGGTGGTAGGTAGTGAAGGGAGGTAGTGAGTTTTCTTTCCCCAGCTTTGGGGAGAAGACGGAAGTAGTTTCTGTGCTCAGAGTACAGCAAGGCATGGGTCAGGGTACCGGTGGATATCTCAGCCTTATGTGAGAAGAGCTGAAAGATAATGGAAAACAAGAAGATGCTTTTGGCCAGATGCATGGATTGCAATAGAAGAAGCATGTGCAAAATGTGTCGGCATTCCAAAATATGTGTAAAGGTGTTAATATTCTCCTATGAACATCAATAAGATCTAGCATGATTATTTCTAGACTGAAGACAAAAAACAAAATGCTTCTGTTTTAATCATCATTTTATGACTGAAGTCAAAGAAATTAGACAAAATCTTTTTTTTTTTTTTTTTTTTTTTGGGTGTGTTTGTGTGTGTGTGTGAAACTGTGCAATAGATTAATGCCTCCATTTCCCATGCTGGGATATGAAAATGTTGTTATTACTATGAAAAAGTTATCTTATACAAGAAACCAAGATTTCAGTGATCACTTTCTCTGTGATGCAAAGCAAAGTATAAACAACATAAATTTTATATGCATATTTTTATATGTAATTTTTAGTCTTTACGTTGATCAGAATTCATCTCTGTTGTGTTTCAATATATATTAAATATAATTATGTTACACATTTCTAGACATATTTACATATATGTTGTTTATAACTTCAGTAGGGGAAGTAACTAATTATGAGAGAAAAGACATAGACATCTGGGGAAGTATGTTTATTTGCTTATTGTTATCAGTACACATAATTAATGTAAACCATTGCCATTTCTGTATTCTCTATTAAAAAGAAAATATTTTAGCATAAGTGATTTCGAAACAACTGAAAGAAAATATTTTTTTAAACTTTACAGATGAAACACTAAAACCATCTAGTGATAGTCCATTATGCTGGGCTGCTTTTATGATTAAGACATGTTGGAGGCTGTATAAGAATTTTTTTTTTCTAATTCTAATGAAGATATAAAATTGATAACTAAAACTTTTTAATTCACTTTTGGCTTTCTACTTTTTTGTTTTGTTTTGTTGAATTGGAAGTGAAAGTCCACTGTATAGAGCGAAAAAGTAGCTTAAAAAAACGAACAGTAACCAACCAACCAACCAAAACTTATGAAAGGTTTTACATCTATTGAAACAAACATTCAGCCAGAATTTCTAGTACTTCTGCCACTATTGCCAAGTGGTGGTGAGTGATAAATAACAGGTCTGCTTAAATGATTGAGATTCTGAAATTACTTTGTCTGCAAGATCTGCTGTATCAGCAAAAAGAAAAAAAAATAAAATAATTAAAAAAAGAACATTTCCCAGACAATATTTCATTAGCTTTCTTCTTCCGTAAGTTATTCTTTGCCCGACTTAGATGCAGACGCTAAATACATGTGATATCCCTGATGCTTTGTAGGGTGGCTCAACTTATTTTAACTGTTTTCATGTGGGTTTACTAGCTTATTTTCATCATCTTTCATTCAATTGATCTGTTTATAACTTTTTGTTCACAAATATATTAAAAAGGTATTGTTAGCATAATGAGGTAAATGTTAGTGATAGAGAAGTCCTCTAATTTTTTTTGTTTCCCAATCTGGACCAAGATAGACACTCACTAAGAGTTTAATCATACTTTAAAAAGCCTAAACACCCATTTCAGAAGCAAAATTACCTCAATATTATTACAAGAATTTCATTCAGGAAACAGATCATCTAGTCAGAAAAAAATGTCATAACTTGGGAAGAACAGAATGTACTTAAGATGTTGAAATCCTCATAAATAAGCTGATTCTTAGACAGAAGATAGCAGAATGAGATCTGTGATGATCATACATTAATAATAAAGAGTAAACAGATGTTCTCCAAAATGATTTTCACATGAAATGTTGGCTTTGTTTAAGGAAAGAAAACAGAGTTAGATCTTCATCTAATATGAATTGTTATAGCTCCATGGAGAACAGTAATATAGGTGCTGAAAAATTTTATATCCATAGAGGTATACTTAACATACAGCAGAATAGCAATAGAGTTTCATGGTCAAAATATAACATTATTGAATACAACCAGACTTATTTTTGCACAATAAAATTGTGAAGTATTTATGTGCATTTTTATTATTCACTGTACAATTGTCTTTTTATTAAATATTTATTTTGATATAGATAGAAAAGAGCTGGGCAGTTCATTCTGAAGTCAAGACTATTTGGTTTCTTCAAAGTAATTGTTTAGCATTTGGCACAAACTTGTTTTCACTTATTCTGCTTTTGATATTTGCCTGACCGTAATATCAAAAGCTCACATACTGTGGTCTCTGGGCAATCCTTTCCATTCTAGTAGTAAGAAACAATTTGTGAGTCCTTGGTTTAGCCCTGGTTAAGGAAAGTTTGAATTTGTTAATGGTATGTTTTGACTGAAAATGTATATTTTCCCCACTTTTAAGCTTATGCTGCTAAGATCATTTTCTCTGTATACAGAAAAAAAAAAAATAATTAAAAAGAATCACCTTGGTAAACTGTGATAAGTTTTGTGTTTGGAAGAGAGTGTAGCTTATGAACTTACAGCCTTTAAAGCATATAAATATTACAGAGGATTTTGGAAGTAGCCTTCTTAAACTCGGAGTGGGGGACAGCATAATATATGTATCGGAGGGCAGTGTGTATTCCTGTGTCTGCTCTTCTGACACACCCTTGAGTTTAGGAATGAAATGGCATTAGAGCATTATACTTTGGCTAATAGTAAATGTCTCAAGAGTAGAAGCATAACAGTAGCTTGCTGTGGCTTTATTATGAGTTACAATATACTTTTAAACAATATTTAAGTAAAGGTGCATTATATGAGATGTGTTGTCACTGAAATCAATATTCCCTGAGTTGCTGAGTTGTTACTTCCAGTGCAAGCACAGACTTGTAAGTGTAGAGTTAAATGAGAGGTATGTGTGAAAGAGAAAGGAAGGCAAAGAAACAAAACTAATAATAGAGGAAAAAAGAAAATACAAGATGTTTGTGGTAACAATTAAAGAAATAGTCTCTATAGTAGAGAATCTGGAGCTATTCTATATGCTTTTGGGATGAATTCTGAGGCTAAACCAGCTGTAGACAACTTCTTGCAGCTTCTTTTACCTTTCTGTTTATATGTCAAGTTGAGTAATATGTTTTATTTCCTACTAACATGCACAAACCTGTATCTTGTATCTTGTAGGTACCACGGTCACTTTTAGCTTGCTTCTTTGTCACCTGCTCTACATCTTGCCAAAAGCTCACGGAAGGAATACAGTCTAAGTGTCAGGGCAAGGCTTCTGTCTACCTGCCTACTAGCTCTTGATTGAAAGGTGGCTGTGGCCACTTGTGCTGCTTGTGCCTCATGTATCCCAATGTGTAAATAATGAGCTACTACAAAAGAAGTGCACCCTCACTGTGACACCCATAGTAGTGCTCCCACTTCCTGATGGCTGGTTGCACTCCCCATCCATAGAAGACCCATTGTAAGCATTCTCTTCCGTTATATACACTTGATCACACAGTGTTAAACCCCTTGGCTCCTTAACAGAGAATGTCTATGTCTACATTCCTAGCAGTGTCAGTGCTAAATAAACCATGCTGTCTTTATCTTTAAAATGTTATGAATTGCTCTGTATCACTAGTAACTGTACTGTGCATCCAAACATGTTGAGTTTTTTGAGGATACTGTAACTGGATTAGCAAAATTCAGACATGATTGTAATTTAGGTTACTAAACAGTTCATGATGTTCTTGATAACAACTTTGAGGAAAAGTTTATTATTATTATTATTATTATTTTTTATGAAGGATAAAAACTGACTCTGCTTTGAGCAAGAGGATGGGCCAAATCACATGCCGAGATCCCCTTTAACCCTCATTATTCTAAGAAAAGTGACTACTATACATTTCCAAATTCCATGGGCAGATCTTCAGCTGTCATGAATCAGAAGACTTCCTTTAGAAACAGTAAGCTCAGGTCACTTCATACAGCCTGAATGTTTTTCTTTATTTTTTTAAGCTAGCAAATTTTAATTGTCATATTCATCCTTATTTATATGCTTTCACACAGGGTCTAAAATTTTGCTATAAGTATTATATTTGCACCTCACAATTCTTTGTAATTTTATAAAGTACTGTAGATGCTGGTCATAAAAAATCTGTTACCTAGCAAAAAGATCCAGGGGTCCTAAACCTTAATTTCCAGCTATAATCAGTTGACTACACTTTCTCAACATGAACTATCATGCAGAATGGCTGTGCACCAGGATGTATACAATTCTCACAGCACTCTCTGTAAATAATCATCTTTATTCCAAATTTGTATTATAAGTATACTGATTAAAAAAGAAAAAAAAAAAAAAAAAAAGACTTCATGCCACCGGCACAGCAACTTTTCCATATACTTTTCCATAGAACTCTGTCATGCACTATGACGTTCAGTACAGTGTTGCATCTCACACAACAATGGAACATGTGAAAGCTGTGGGAGAATCACAGAATTGTAGGGGTTGGAAGGGACCTCAGAAGATCATCGGGTCCACCCCCCTTGCCAAAGCAGGTTCCCTATAGCAGGCTGCCCAGGTAGGCGTCCAGGTGGGTCTTGAATATCTCCAGAGAAGGAAACTCCACAACCTCCCTGAGCAGCCTGATCCAGTGCTCCGTCACCCTCACCATAAAGAAGTTCTGTAGCATGTTGGTGCGGAACTTGCTGTGATCCATTTTGTGTCCATTGCCCTTTGTCCTGTTCCCACATACCACTGAAAAGAGGTTGGCCAAATCCCTTTCTCTCCCATGAGATACCCCCAAGTAGTTCCCAGAAAAAGTTGAAGTTAGATCTCCAAAAGTCCAGGGTAGCAATCCTACTTTTTGCCTTACTTCATCCACTCCAGATCTTCAAGTCCACCGTCTCATGATCGCTGCATCCCAACCTGCCCCCAACCTTCATGTCCCCCATGTAGGTAAGAACAAGGTCCAGAAGCACCCCCCACTTTGTCAACTCCTCCACCACCTGTGTCATAATTACACATTGTAGGAACCATTTGAACTATGTGTGCCTGACCAAGTTCTGTCAAAAGATCTCCGGATAATTAAAGTCCCCCATGAAAACCAGCATCTGGGATCATGAGGTGACTTCCAGATGCTTGTAGAAGGCCTCATCAACTGCCTCCACCTGATCTGATGACCTGTAGTAAACCCCCACAACAGTATCACCCATACCAGCCCACCCCTTAATCCTCACCCACAAGCTCTCCACTTGTTCTTCACCTCCGCCCAGGTGGAGCTGGGTAAACTCTAATTTCTCTATCGCATAAAAGGGAAACTCCTCCTCCTTGATTTCAGTCATGTAGGCTGTCCCAGTGTGTCTCTGTGTTTGCAACAAGATAATGGCCTTGTGACTGTACACAGATCTTCAGCTTGTCTTCTGTATTTCCCATGCTTTGCATATTGGTATGCAGGCACCTTAGGGTAGTAGCAGGCACAGTTACCTCTAGATGGACGCAAGAAGATTCTGGATCGGGTATCAGGAACATTACTTTCTCTGAGGAGTGGAGGATGTATGCAATAGGAAGGTAAAGACATATTCCTTACGTGTTGTTAGTGCTAGTTTTGTACTTTCTGTCTCAAAATTGTTGTTGCAGACCTAGAAAGAACCTTTGACGTTCAAGAGACACAATGTGTCACAAAAACAGCCTGAGGAACGAGATGCAGAGGAGGAAGGATCTTTGTTTGTTCTTTACGTTCATTGCTGTCTTTGTCTTGTTCTACTCACCAGTAAAAGTTAAGGTTAAAAATATTGTTAAAATAGCATCAAGATGAGATAAAACTTTTATGAGTTTAGCTGTCACCCCAAAGCAGTATCACCTTCTGCAAATTGTTATGAATTTTGGATAACCCTTGTATTGGAGTATCTTATTAGGAGTAGCTGAGTGATTCAGACAGCTTATATATTGCCTTATAACTACTTACAGTTCATCCTTAATTTTTGCCCCTTTGAGTCTGAAAATGTTACAGTAAGTATTCGCTAACTCTGGGAAATGGAATAGGGATTTTCTTATCTGCTAGTAGTTTATGAAGTGCACTTTCAGCTATTACTGTTGACTTTGACCAATCCACACTAAAGTGAATGATTCCCAAACCAAATGCAGTGTAGCCATTAGTCCTACAGTAAAGTGAATACTATGGAGGGTCTTTTCTGCACCTCCACATCCCTTTTGTCATGAAGATTATTTCTGGTGTTTGTTTGTTTTTTTGGAGGGTGAGGGGAGGGAGCAGGGAGGAAGCTGGTATAGACCAATTAAAATAGTGTGGAACTTGTGGTCTGCTGAAGTTGTATTTTTATAGCAAGAGAAGAAGGATAGGTGTTACATGATATGGAACTTAGTATGAGTATATGAGAGTGTTGAAAAACACAGAGCTTGCTGGGAAAGTGCCAGAAAAATTTGCCAGGTGGAGAGGGGTCAAATATTGTTAGAGGTCGATACTGTTCATACTGCATACAGGGAATATAACTCTGAGGGGAAAAAAAAAAAAAGTCTCAGAATGATCTTGTTGACTTGTAAAGACAGTTGGGAAGCCAGAAAAATTAGAAGACTGTGAACCAGCAGCTCACTTCCATGATCACGAAGTCATGATTGATAATGTAAGCTTAGTAAATGTAGACTGGAGAAAAAAATAAAAATAATAAAAAAAGAGTTTTTCCAAGCTCTGTTGAACATATCTTAAAAACTTAAATGGGGTAAACACATGAAATGGAAAAAGATGTCCTGCTCTACACAGTGTGATGAGGTTCATAAAAAGTATTAATGTACTATATGTACATTATATGTAACAATAATGTACATAATGTACTTCTCAGGTGACATTAGAGAAGAGGGATTAGTAGGAGCTTTTCTTAACTCTATTTGCTAATATGGTCAAGTATGAAGCAGGAGGAAAAAAATAAAGAAGAGAAATTGACAAAACTATTTTCTTCCCATATAAAACATGAAGACTATTTCTGTGTCACACAATTATATAAAAAGTTAGAACTGACCCCTTTTTTCTGATTTGTCAAAAAAAGATAAGTGGCAAACAATGTCATTTGTTTCTATTATGGGAAACTTAGCCTTTAATAGCCTACTTAAAACATTCAGATATCCAGTTCTTACTTAAAAGAAAATTCTGTGTTCTGCTAACAGAAAACATTAGCTTCTGTTTTTCTTACAAACTCTCTAAAAACACCCCTGCTTTAATTAAATCTATTTCCAGTAGCTTTTTGAAAGTATCTTGTTGGATCTTTTCACTCTGAGAAAAACAAAAAAAATAGTAAAAAAGAGTGAATTTTAAAGTTTTCCTCATTTTCCTCTTGCTCATTAAAGCTAAAAGTCACATGAGAATAAGTAGCATACCATTGTTTCTTTGTTTCTTTTTCTATTTTGTTCTGTACTTCGTAAAGACTAGTTAATAGTAATAGAAATTTTTCTCACTTTAATGAAATATGGTCTATAGTTTAAAAATAGCTACAGATCCTTTCCTTAAAATAAAATTCCTTGCAGTTCTAAATATCGTTTCATACCTCATATTGTCTTTTGAAGTCCTGAAAAGTTAACTTTTACATGTATTTCCACTGCTTAAATGTTATTTTAATTTGTAGATTCTTTTGAGGGGAGGGGAAGGAAGAAAGAAATTTGAAAAAACTCATTTCATAGGAGTAATAATATATATTTTTAAATATCATTTATTTTTCCTTCCTAGGGAATTAGTTATGTCAGTTCCATTGAGAGCACTTGTCAGCTTAAAGCTTTTAGTTTTACAGTCAAGTAATTAACAAGAGACTTAGATAGTATCATCTATGTTAACAGATTTATGATGAATGTTACATAGTGTAAAATTACTTCGCATTACTCCTGTCTGCATCACTGCTGCAGGAGTTTATGCACTTTACAATAAGAGAAAGTAAGGATGATTTCCTCATAACAGAACAGAACTGTGTTTATAATAATGTTCAAATTGTCAATAATTGCTAAAATCACAGCAGCTGGGCTTTGTCTTCTACTTGATGGATTGCATGTGTTGGAAAGGTCTCCCTGCTATAACTTATTTGGAAGTCCTATTTGAAAGCAAGAGATCAGCTAAAAAGCTGATGCTGTGATGTAAATAGGAAATGTGATGGAAATCATGCAAAGGGGATGTACTAGATTTTTACTGACTCCCTGTAAAATGATTTCTACTTCACGGAAATAATAGATACGGCTGCTTTGTAACAGGGCTTAGTGGTCTTGAGTGGTGATTTCTGTGAGGATGTTTTTTCTCCAGGTACAGAAGAGGGGAAGGTGTAATGTGAATACATCTGAGTCAGCTCATTTATGAGCACTGTCACACTTGGTTATGATAAGTGAATTTCATTCCCAAATGCCATTTTTTTTTTCTTCTTCTCCTGTCTGAGAGATAAGTCCCTTGGTGAAGGCTGCAGAGGGAGGCAAGTCCTGGAGAGAGAAATAAATAATAAAGGTATCTCTGAGAATCAGTTTAGTATGTGAAATACACTTTTTATCCAGTATAAGATCTTATGTTACTCATGTGAAAGTTTAGGCAAAAACGGAAGTTAGCCATACATAAAGTACTATTTTTTGTCTACTATGGAAAAAATGCCTGACTGTTTTACCTACTTAAAGATGCTCATATCTGAGTCCAAACTGCTTCCTGAAGTGAACATACCAATGTCTAGTTCATTGATTTATTTGCTGCTGGTTGTAAACTTTTCAATAATTTTGACTCTAGTTGTACCATTATTTGTGAAGACAAATTGAGACTCAGTGGGACAGTAGCTTTTGACATTATGCTGAGGGCATGCAAAGCACTCCAGCTATCACTCCATAATCTGTTTGACTGAAATACTGTGTATTGATTGAATTCAAGCACTTCAGTAAATGGCACAACTGGTGTTTAAATTAATAGGAGTAGGGAGCCACTTTCGCTAAAGATGTATTTGGCCTCGGCATGTTGGAATGGTATAAAAGCCAAGCTTATTTGCTTTTTCCTCTGTCTTCCCTGTCTGTGCCAGAAACATTGTTCTGATGCCAGATTTGCCATTTGTGCCCCCACTATTACTGCTTTGTCTCAGCTGTGTACTTAGCATCACTACGTAGCTTACAGCTGAATTAAGTTTAAGTTCCTGTAGGAGCTTAAGTAGGAGTTTAAATCACTTAGTCATGGCTATTTTAGGTCAGGTGTGTTTTGTTTTTGTTTTGCTTTTTAAATGGACATCAGAAAGGAATTTTGCTGTTTTGGTCTACATATTCAAATTAAGTCTATGCAGTGTAATTGCTTGTCTTATTCAAGGGCAAGAGTATCTTTGTTCTTTGTTTAAATCCCTGTCACTCAAATGAGTCATTTTGCTATTACTTTCTAATCCTGGGTCCATGTTGCAAGTTTGTGAGTTAAAGGCTTCTGTCTGGATGTGGTCTTATGTCTTGTATAGCCAGGTAGTGCAATATTAAGAATGTGCTTTGGAGTTCAATACCTATTCAGCCTAGCTCTTCTGATTCATCAGGTAGTGATTAGTTTTCTAAAGACATGAAAAGCAAAATGTAGCCCCCTTCCAATGGTATTCTTAAACAGTGCAATATATTACTTTTTTATTGAAGGGGATCATAGAAACCAAGCAGACACTATTTACTATCAAATGCCTCTTCCTAGAACTCTTTGGTTAGCATATGACCTCTGCCTAATGATGCCTCTTGGTTAGAAAAAATATTTGCCACAAATCCAATTATCCTCTGATACAATCTGTCCTCAGAAAGCACTTTGCTCAAACCGCCTCCTCAGTCTTTGCTATATATATATATATATATATATATATATATATATATATATATATATATATAATTTAAAAAATACAGAAACTTGCCAGCAGATTTCCAGTTGGAACTCCATGTTTTTATAAGTCCCTTTTTAAGTACTGAAAAGCCGCAATGAGGTCACCTCACTGGAGCCTTCTCTTTACTTTAGGCTGAACAGCCGCAGCTCTCTCAACCTTTCTTCATAGGAGAGGTGCTTTTTTTTTTTTTTTATATATAACTCTATAAGCTGTAAATATTAAGAAGAGGTAAAAACTAGTTTTAGTTAGAAAGTAAATTTGAATTAATTTATTTTTTGGTATTTTTATTCCCATCTGCCAGGCACTAGAACAGGCTCTATGGGGAAGTGGTCATGGCACCAAGTCAGATGGAGTTCAAGTATCTTATTTATTTTGAGTCCATGATCCTTGTGGGCTTGTTTGAACTCAGGATATTCTATGGTCTGGTCCTTTTTGCACCCTACAAGGCAAAAGTCAGTTTGGGTTCAATGAGAGTATCAATGAAAATTATTTAGTTTATTTACTGTTTTACTAGCCTTTCAAGGAAGGAGATGTATTTGCATATTAGACTGTTTATTTTCTGAAAGTAACCAGGCTACATAGCATGAATTTAACCTACTGCTTGAATTTTCTGGTGGCCAAATGTTTTTATTCTTCATATGACATTAATGATACATTTTGCTGAATTGTCTGTTCAGGCTAAGTAATGCTAGAGAAATGAGCAACTTCCTCCTCCTATTTTGGTGGTAGCATAGTCACATACATTAGACACAAAATCAGTTGTTCAGACGTATGAAAAGACAGCTTTGTTAGCAGGACAAAGGTTATATACATAATCACCCATAAAGGATTTTCTTGCTGTGTTATCTATGAACTTCTGTGTGTATCTTTAGTTGCCTGATGTAGGATCACTGAATTGCTCAGGTCAAAAGGGAGCTCAAGAGGTCTGTAGTCCAAGCTCCTGCTCGAAGCAGGGTCAACACTGAATTCAGACCGTGTTGTCCAAAGCCCAGGAAGTCTCTGAGGACAGACCTTCCACAACCTCTCCAGATAGCCTGTTCTGATACTTCATTATCCTCAAAATGAAAGCCTTTTTTATCCCCTATTATCCAGTTGGAGCCACATCTGTTTCAGCTTGTGGCTGTTGTCTCTCATCCTCCCACTCTGCACCACCTTGAATAACCTGGCTAAGTTTTTCTTTCCAATAGTCGCCATGTAAGTACTGGGGTTATGCTGTTAAGCCCACTGGAACCTTCTCTCCAAGTTCAAATAAGTCTTGTTTTTTCCAGCCCCAACCATCTTGGTCAAGGATCCACTGCTTTAGCCAAACATCCACAAGGAGCCCTTGATCCTTCTCAGCAGAGCTCCTACCTAGAGATTTTGGCTCAGCAGTATGAGTGGAAATGGAAATCACAGGCACACAACTTTGCTTTTGCCCTTGCTGAATTTCCTGAAGTTCTTCATGCAATATTTATATAACAAACATGTATTTTATCAATACATTTCATTTTGTTATATACCTTCTTACAACTTGTTACAACAAAAATATAGGAAGCTAGATCAAGAAAAGTTACAGAAAGTTATCCACTTCTATCTCCTTGAGGTAGTATTATGATATTGTATGATGATGCTGAGACATATCACATCCATCTTTAAAAAATGTCACACAGTATGCATTAAATGTGAATGCATATATATATTTACAATACCGAATATTAAGTGTTAACACTGAGGGTTAGAGAAACTATGGCTTAGCAGATAGGATATTCACGTGCAAATTATAAGACTTGGTACTTGATGTGGGCCTGTTACCTGCCTTTAATAAAGATTTGCTTGTATTATTTCATTATTTTTTTCCCCCCCCATCAAGAGTATATAATGGCTTTAAATGAGATGAAAGAATGCACCATAAATCAGGACATACACTGAAATTTAGAAAACAAACAGAGAAAATGGCCATTACCTTCTCTTGTTTGCACTGTGGGATGCTGTTTCTTAGGCAACATTCAGAAAAGGTGTTTGTCAATTTGAATAAAAACTTCATTTCTTGTGCAACCTGTGCTTTTTGGTCATTCATACTGAGCACCATTTCTAACCAGGTTCTATAAATGATAGTTTTTTCTCAAATTTCCAGTTCACTTCAGTGGTAATCAGGAAAGCTAACTGAACTAACTGTTCTGCTTTTGGTGGTTTATTTTTCTTCACTGCCTCAAAAAAAAAAAAAAAAGTGTCATATTATCCCTGTAGTGATTAATGTCCCTTCTACTACTATTTTCCCTGCAGGAAAAAATGTAACCATACTTAGTTAAAAGCAAGCCTAATGTGACTACATGCTTGGAAATCTTTGTGTTACTCTGTATGACTACTCCTATAACTAGTCCTGTTAGCTTTCCATCTCTTTCTATAAGACATAAACTTGGCACAGTGTGCTTGTGGCATCACTGATCTTCTTTGAAAAGAAGAGTCTTTGTTGAGTCACAGTTTTGTTTGTAGTGGTGGTGAAACTTATAAGAATACTCCTTCTGGAGTAGTTAGTTCATGCAGAACTTACTTGCATGTTAGTCCAGGTCTGATCCACTCAGCCAGGATTTCTTTTGATAGAGAGAAGGATAATTTACAAGGAAGATCTTGAATTGGATATGCCTGCTGTCCTTGAAAAGAAGGGGAGGGAATGTGTGAGGAAAACTGAATTGAGTTGATATTTGGTAGGCAGAAGGATTTAATTCTTCATGAGCAGCCATATTGACCTGGAGGTGCTGATATTCACAGAACTACTCACTGCTAATATGTAGGACTCCCTGAAGATAACAGTGTCAGTTACGTAGAAAATTAGTGCTATTCTTTTTTGAAAGAGAAATTCCCATCTATAATGGCTGTAATATTTGGTTTTCTTGCTGTATCCTGGTTTATGATTATTTGTTACTACTTAACCTCAAGTTTTTTATAACTTTATAATGCAATTTTAAACCCATTCAGGAGGAGGGGAGGTGCTTTCAAATGATCTCATAAAGCATTATGCTTTAAATCAGTTTTGATGTCAGGAGTAAATTCAGAAGCCTTAGACAGAGCTGACAATAGCCATCACCTGTAAGCCAGCATGTCTAAATTGACTTTCTTTGATTTATAGGGCAGTCTTTTTCTGAGAGCTTTATAGTGTTGAATAAGTGAGGAGGTTGTGTTATTCACTCTACAAGCACTGTATTGACTCAGCAGTATTGCCCTATTTACTCAGAGGGCAATTTCAGTTCATTAGCCGTAGCAATCTTGTATTTGTGCTCTTCCTAGTTACATATTTTTGTACGCTTACAAATTCAAAGGTCTATTTTTGTCAGATTGCAAAATGTGTGTAATTTATTAGAACTTCTGTACCCCACTCCTTCTCCTCTGACTCTGTGGAATTATTATTATTTAAGCATATAGTTCTTTTTGTTACTTCTTCAGGACCACAAATAGCAATATGCATTACAGCAACTGATCACAACTGAAATCAATTATATTTTATCTTATAATGGGGTGCAGGAAGGGAGAAAGGCTGTTTCTGTTCCATTCCAGCAGGTGGGAATTCAACACCTAGGGGGTGTAAAGCTAAAAACACTAATGCTTAGTACACAGTTTTTTTCTGTGTTCCAGGAATTATCCCAATTTTGGGATGCATAAGTGATTGTTTACTTTTTTACTTGTGCTTTGAACCAATTTCCAGTTTGTAGAAGAATTGGCTGCTTTCTGAGACAAAACTGTTAAACCATGTCACCGTTAACAGTAGAAAAGGCTTACAGCAGCCAAATGACTGAAAACCACATCTGCCTTTTGAAGTCGAAGAAAGTACTTCATTTCAAAGTTACAAGCTGATGCACTGTCTTCTGTTATCACTCATATTTATGGTGATCAATAACATCTCTTTCCATCTGGAGAGAAGCAGTATTTCCCTAATGCAACATCATCTTAGTTTCCTGAACATCAGGATGGTATTTGGTACTTTAGGTGCATGAGGAAGTATAGGAAAGTGAACAAGGTACCCTAAGAAAAGGAGTGTGCAAAAATCTGCTGCAAAGTTTGTAGGTTGTTAGTTCTGTAGACTTTGATTTTTAAAATTACTTTTCAAAGGCCTAGTCCAAAAATGTGAAAATACAAGGTTGTAAAGTATGGCATCTGAAGTCTATGGATTTTTTTTTCCTTAATTTCAAAGAACCATATGGATTCACACAATGGATAGTTAATTACCTGCAAAGGTCTTTCCAGTACAGTCTCCCTTCTCTGATCAGGGTCAGCTAGAGCAGGTTCCTCAGGGCCATGCCTAGTTGGGTTTTCAATATGTGCAAGGGTGGAGACTCCACAACCTCTGTGCAGCCACTGTTCAATGACCCTCACAAGACATATTAAGACATATATCCATATATCTATATAAGATATTAAGACACAAGACATAAGCAAAAGGGCTTCCTGATCGTTAGAGAGTCCCTCTAGTGTTTTCTTATGTTTAAATGTTTCCTATCTTAACTTGCATATATTTCCTCCTGTCCTTCTTCTGGATACCTTTGAGATGAGTTCGAATCTGTTCCTTTAATTGCTTAACATCATGCATGTTAATTAGACTCCCTCAAGGCCTTTCATGGGACTGTGTCATCTCCTGTGCTGGGTTCTTACATGTAAGGGTTCTTACATGTTTCATGTGCTATTTTTGTACACTGTACTTGTACATCCATGTATTTCTGAATCAGGCAGAGAGCAGCAATGCAGTTAAGAGGCCCAAATCCATGCAGGAACTGGGGGTACTCAACCCTGCAGGATGTACTTGAAAATTAGCATGATTGGGTCCTAGAAAAGGACTGGTATACCAAACGAAAATGCTTCAGTATCCTACTACTGGAAATTACCTGTTTTTATTTTTAAACTTAGCTGCAGATACTTTGAGATAATCTCTATTTATGCCTAAGGTATCCTTGTGGTTCTTCTTCTAGCAATAGAGAGGTTAAGGGCAAGCTGATTGTTTTTTTTTAACCAGACTTTAACAGAGAAGTGATAATAGCAAGTATATTTAAGTTATCACAATTAAAAATAATAAAAATAATAAGAGCTTGGCTTGTTTCAGTAAATGTGCATATAGCTGCTCAAGTTGTCCTTTTTAATTAACTTCCCCAAATGTGAAAGCACTTTTTTTTTTTTTTTTAACTAGAAGATGATCAGCTCTAGGTTAATTGATTTTTTTTTTTTTTTTTTAATCATCAAAACAGATGCCAATCAAATATGTATGTGCAGGTCACAAAGCATTGTCGTTGTATTTGATATCTACTTCTACTGTTGTCATGGTTCTAAACTGGCTATTGTTATTACAAATAATGAGCCTGGGAAAAGCTAACATAAAGGTTTACCCAATTTGCTACTATTTTGTACTAATATAAAAAGCTCTAATTTTATTTGCATACGTTTTGATTTATAGATCTACTTGCCATTCACTACACAAAATAGCAGATTTCATTGTTTGACATTAATTGTGAATTGAAAGAGCTTCTGAAGGAAAACTGTGGGAAACCAAAGTACTCTAGAACAAGAAAATCAATTAACATTGAAATGAAGAAATAATTGTAGAACTTCCTGTCATACAAGTTAAAATATTTTTTCACTGTTCTTTATTTTACCATGGAAATACCTCTATTTTATTGAGTATATGTAATGTATGCTCCTTCCCTCATGGAAAAATGTATTATTAAAGTATAAGAAGGAAAATAATTTCTTTTTGAACTACTGAAATTTGGTTATAACACTGGAGGAAATTTTCTTCTGTGTCACCCCCCCCCCCCCCCCCCCCCCCCAGTTTTATTTAATTGAATTATTTTTTCTAAAATATTAATGGTTGATTTTAAAATACTTCATCGCATAACCCCTGTTCCAATGCTATGTTTAACTTCCATAAATGTTTCTAAGTATTATATACAAAATGGCTATAAATTTGAATACTAACAATAAGCCCTTAATATATTAAAATGAAAATTTTGTAGGGAGTACATACAATATGAGGGGGAAAACTTTCAAACACTAGTAAGAGTTGAGTGCAGCTTCTACTCTGCAAAATCCAGTTTTCCTCACTATTATATCTTTGAAAGGATAATTAACTTAAATGACTTCTACATTTTGTCCTTTTCTCAAACAATCTATTTTTCAAATTATTGTTCAGCTATTGATCAAATTAACATTATGATTTGGATATACTTAATATAAAACAAAGAGTAGCTTTTACTACTGTGTAGTAAGTTCTGCAGTCAAGTTGGATTTTGCTGTGTGTTACTTAAGCAGTTGACATCATGACATACTCCCTGCTGTCTCATGATCACAGAAGTTGTGCAATTGTGCCCACTCTTCCTGTCTGTAGAGCCTGCTTTAGTTTCCATGTGGAAAGCTAAGCTGATGCTATTTATATGCAGTCTGATGCTTTTTATATTCATGCTATGTTTCATTTAGAAGTTTGCTTATGTTTTATTTCTGGAATCCTGTGAGTAACATTCAGTGTCCAAGTCCTGTAAAGAAAGATTGTGGATGAGGAAATGGGCAAGACTATGATCTGTGTTCTTCATTAGCTCTGAAGTCTGCCTTCTGCTAAATAAAACTGTCTTACTGAGTTAGTTTTATTTCCACTTGAGAACTGCTTCAAGTATTTAACTGATGTTTTCTATGGAGTTCAGTTGTACAAAATGTGTGCTTTTAGGACAGCATGCTTATATTGAAATATAGTGTTTGTAACTTCCAAAAGTTGATACTTATTTGGTAATTAGACAATCAAAATAAATACTGTGAAAATGAAATTTGGGTAAAGCTATACACATGCTATGCTGTTTTACATTCTTCAGTTCCTCTGTAGCTGGTAAAGGGGGAAGAAAGGGAAATATAATCTGATTCACATGGCATTAACTGAAATTCAAGCATATGGTGTCAAAAAGGTAACATCTTGCCCGAAAGTTGAGGTTTACTTCCGAATGTAAATGAAAATACTGGTATGAAAAGTGGCTATAAGGCTAGAAGCTATAAACAATGTCATCATATATAGTGTTTCCAAAGAAATGGCACGGATATAAGGTTGCTTCTAACATATTTTGCAAGACTATACTCTGGAGCTGGATGATACATTTAAATTGTTTTGGTAAATTATGTTTCCATTAACATGGTAGTGATAATACTAGTGACTTTGTATAGCCCATGGATTTAAGACTCTTGAGCCTGTACGTAAGAAAGATACCGTAGATTTAAATAAGTTAAATAAACAAAAGACACAGGTGCAAAATGTGGGCAATCATAAATTGACCAATTATTAGAATTGTGAGCTTATACAGATATGACCATGACTTCTGCATTTAGATGGAAGTGTATTTTAATATTTGTCAATATTGCCTAATCTTATCTTTCTTGTCTACATTACTATGCTTTTGAATCTGCTGCATTTTCTGCAGGAAATTCTTCAAAGAACTTGCATAGGTCATGAGAGACTGAAAGAGATGAATTGGACAGATGGGGAATGAAAAGTTGAGGTGACAAAGCAATGAACATATATCAACACATTCTCATGTAGGTGCCTTATTTAGAAAGCAAATAAAGCTATAAAATAATTGAAGATGAATCATTTTGATCATATAGACTACTTGTCAAATGGTCTTCGAGCTATTTCAGTATATACTTTTTTCTGTAAGTTAGTAAAGAAAGCATTAGGTGATGTTTTAAATCCTGTCTGTCAAAATACGAAGATGATCTTTAATAGTTGTTAGTTAGAATCTTTTCTATATTTGCTTAAACATCTCATTTGAATAACGTGAATGGTAGAGAATGTGAAGCATCAGTTATGCCTAAACTATTACAACATACCTGTCTGAAGTTCTGGGTACTCAGTTGTACCAGATTGTTTGAGTTTTCTCAGTAGGCAGCAATAAAATCTACAACTTCTTAAGCATAACTTATATGGTCTTCCCAACAGCCTAACAAATAATGTCTGTTATGTATCATTTAGGAAGGGATGCTCCTACATCTTAATATGTGAAAATTTCAAGATTAGAGCCTGCACAAGTTGTCAGAAAACCCCACAATGAAGAGTTAAGTTACTGCTCATCTGCAATGAAGTTGTCTTCATAAAAAAAGGAAGCTACAGATGGCAAAGTATGGTAACTGTGAAATAAGTTTCCTCAGGGGCACTTGGAAAACTTATAGTTTTCATTTTTATCAGGAAAAGTGACGACTAGTGTCAACAAAATGCAAGTTGGTATTTTGTGCCTTTCTTTATAATTTCCTGGGTTTCATGGTGTGTTTTTGTTGTTGTTAGCTTGTCCTATAACATCAGATACCTTCCCCAATAAGATAATTATAATTTGGCAACTAATGATATCTTAAAAGAAAATACTTTTCAAATGGTTTACTGAAAGTTTTCAAAAAAAAAAAAAAAAAAAAAGAAAAAAAAATAAAGAAGATCCTGAGAGAGAGAAAAAGGAGAAAACAATTTTGTGTTCCAAAGTGCTACATTGTCTATTAGATCAGAAGGCAGAATTTTGTCACTTACTCATTCTGGAATTTAAATATCTTATTTCCCAACAGTTCCTCATACTAGTTTGTACTTTACCTGGAAAGCATTAATGGTAGTCCAAACCATATATATTGTTTCCTAGCATAGTAGCTAGTCAGCTGGATTTTGTATAGGCATAGGGTGTTCATGTTGATTTTCAAGGATTATTCAAGACCATATATTAATCACACTGTCTCTGTATATAATGCTATGGGGCTATTAAACTGGATTATTATCAGTTTAATGTAAAACAGGTCTCTGATTTACCCGGTCTGGAGTAGTAGGTCTGTTTTCCTGGTGCTGTGGTTGGCACGGTTGAGGTATGGACAGGCAGCTATAGAAACTTATTGGATTTCTGTAGGGTGTCTGGTTGGAGATACCAATAGGTCTTTGTGTGCATCTCCCTCCATATAGTTTTAGAATACTTTGTTAACTTTGTTATTTATGTCACTTCTGTAACTTTAACAAGTCTCTTCATTCTGAGCCCTTTTGAGGGCATTATACCAGAAGGATTTGAGAAACTAGGACAAGATCTGACTGTTTCTTGTACTTGGTGAAGGGTGGTACTTTTTCATCTGTTGCCCTGCCACATTCAGGCCCTGCGATCTTAGTGTTCATGCAAAATATTTTCAATGAAAGTTGGATGCAGCAGAAAGTAGGATGGAAGTCAGAAAAATAAGGGTTGAGAACGTTTATCCTCAGAGAGAAACTTTTGTATTTTGTGTATGACATGTGGTGACTAATGGAAAAGTCAACAGTAATGTGTTAGAAAAGTAACTCTTAGATGAAGTTTTTAACTCATCAAAGGCTGAACTCAGTGTTCAATAGCTGGTTGAAATGCAACAAAGATATTTTATCTATTCATCTCATATGTTAAAGGCATGAGATACTACCACTGTTAATAATGTACTCAGGGAACTTTTAAGTATGTGGAGAGTAATATTAAACTTGAAAAAATAGATTATGCATGTAAAAAAACAAACAAAAAAAAAACTGTAAAGGGGAAGAAATGAAATAACTGAGAAGGAGCAAAATTGAAGTCTACATAAATGACACTGATTTTAAAAATTATCTTTGGTACCCAGATGTCTTTATTGTAATGCTTGTTTGCAACTATGTTGGCATGATATATTTTTCACAGTTTACACATAAACAACAACAAATTTAAGGAGAGATTAGAAGCTATTTCACACTTTAAAATCTTTTCTTAGGTACTGCATTATCAGTTGTAATATAAATTATTATATTCAGTTATTATTATCAGTTGTAATATAAATTACAACTGAGGGATTATTGTAGGTTGTTTGAATCTACAATTTGTCAGTCTTCAACAGTCTGAAAATAACTGTAAATTCTAGATACAATTAATTAAGGAATAGCCATTTTATGTCTTTTTATTTTTTTTTTTCCACTGGGAATATGCAAACTGTCCATAGCTTTTTCTTAAATCACCATGGTCATGGCACCACTTTAAAACACCCAGAGTTTTCAGAGAGTGAGAAATTTGAAATCATATGGAAAATTACTGAGAAAAATCTAGTTTTTTCTAAATTGTCAGGCACAAAAAAGGGTGAATATGACATCACACTGGTTCCTCCTGCATTTCCCAATGCAGCTGTGGGGTCTAAGTTTAATATCTGACAATCTTATTCACCTAATTCTATAAGGCATTTTACCTGGGTGAAAAGAGGTTTAAGATTTCATCATCAATCTCTAATATTTATTAATGTTTGTACATTCAGTATTCTACTGTAAATTTACAGAAGTGCAAGTCTCAAGCTTGAGACTGAAGTCTGAAGTAAAAGGCAAAGCTTCCCTGACTAAGAGGTGCTTTAGACTGGCAGGTTTGCACTTCGTTATTCCAGAGATGAACAATCCAAACATTGCCATGAGTGAAAATTACTTTTGTTTACATTCATGAGGGACTCTGACACCCGATATGAAATTTTATAATATCTTGACTTTTAAAATAACTTTTCAAACGTAGTATGTTAACACTGCTTATCAGTATAGACAGTTTTCAATCTCTTGTTTATGCAAAAAATAATGTGACTACACAGGTATGTGCAAGGGCGTGCAATACATGGATACATCCTAAAAGAAAGACTGTGCTGTGTGGCAAAGGGATCCAGAGGATCCTTGACAGGCTTGCGAGATAGGCCTGTGCAAACCTCATGAAGTTCAAGGCCAAGTGTAAGGTCCTGCATGGAGGCCAGGGCAATCCCAAGCACAAATACAGCTCGACATTAGTCAGCAATGTGTACTTGCAGTCCGAAAGGCCAACTGTACCCTGGGCTGCATTTTAAAAAAAGAAAGAAAAAGAAAAAGAAAAAAGGCATGGCCAGCAGGTTGAGGGAAGTGATTCTTTCCCTCTTCCCCAACATAAGAACGTCATGGACCTGTTGTAGTGAGCCCAGAGGAGGGCCACAAGAATGATCAGAGGTTTGGAATGCCTCTCCTGTGAAGACAGGCTGAGGGAGTCGGGGTTCTTCAGCCTTGAGAAGAGAAAGCTGTTATAGCTGTCTTCCAGTACCTAAGGGAGGCCTACAGGAAAGCTGGGGAGGGACCTTTTGTCAGGGAGTGCAGTGATAAAACAATGGGTAATGGCTTTAAACTAAAACAATGTAGATTTAGTGTAGATATAAGGAAGAAATTCTTTACTGTAAGGGTGGTGAAGCACTGGAAAAGGTTGTTGAGAGAAGTTGTGGATGCTCCATCAAATATTCAAGGCCAGGTTGGAAGGGGGTTCAGAGCAACCTGCTCTAGTGGATGGTGCCCCTGCCCATAGCACGGGGGTTGGATCTAGATCATCTTTAGAGTCTCTTCCAAACCCAAACCATTCTATGATTAGCATAAAAGAAAATAGCATGAGTGAATAAAGGTGGTGCATGATACCAAGTTTTGTTAACAGAGCTTATGTCCATTTGCCTTTGTTGCTTTTGCAGGTTTATATTTAACACCAAGTAAGCAATCATAGCAGTTGTGAAAATTGTATGAGAGTCATTTGGTGGTTTCATAGCTCAGTTTCTTTTCATTGTTGTATGTTTGTGGTGGTTTCATTTCTTTAATAAGTATTATTCATTAAATGAAAAGCAGTGATAGATATTCTTTCCTTTAAAAGGGGCATGTTGTAGCAGTGAGTATCCCCAAATTTTCTTTATGGACTCCTCAGCCTCTGTGGAGCTTATTAAACAGCTTGAGATACTGTTGTTGATCCTGTGGAGGAAATGTCTTAGTAGTCACAGGTATGTGTTTTTTTTTTTTTTTTTTCTCTTGTTAAGAGAATTCTGGTCATGTATGAGCAATGTTTTATGATGTGCATATTGGTCAGTGAGCTTCTCACTTTCTCGTAGTAGAAAATCAAGAAGAGAATAGATTCATTGTTTAACCGAAGTTAGTTCAACATAGAGTAGAACTCGGTATTACTGGTTTGTATAAAACTAGCATTTTACTGATAATTAAATGTGTCTAGAAATAGTAGCTTGTTATCCTCTACAGTTTATTCTGCAAGAAGTGGGGTGGAACAAAGGAAACAAATTATTTGATGTACTTGGTGGACAATTTCACAAAGGTGTATGAATCTAATTGCAACTGAATGATTATTTCAGCACTTCTTCTTTTTGCACTAATGACATATTCAGATAATAAACTACTTTTATTTTAGTAAACTAAAAAAAAAAAAAAAGACAACTGTATATAAATGAAAGGTAAGATGATGATAATCTTAGCCCAATTTTTTCTTTAAATCTTTTTCTTCCCTTCAAGCAAAAGAGTTTTGAATAGAGGCTTGACTAGTTGTGAATGTTCTGAGTATACTGCAAAATTTTGCTTCTCTTTAAGACAACTGCTCTAATACTTATTTTCTTGCTTTGATGGATCACCTTTGGTGTAGAGTACTGTGATTTTTTCTGGGAATGACTCATCCCAAAATTCCATTTAAAAATCTCCAAGTAATCTCATTCTTCGGCTTTTTAGGATATTTGAACTCTAGCAGCTATGAAAAAATAATAAAACTAACCTATAAAGAAAGCTGACTCTTTGATCAAAGTGGGAACAGGGCAGGTCTCTTTTTACTTATTGTGTGTATAGTCTGAAATTGGAGCTAAGGATTTAGTCTAATTTGCTGGTCACTTCTGCTTCTGGTCTGACACCTAATTATTTTGTAGTTAAGAGTTACAAATTAGTGCATTCTGTATGGAGGCAAAGATGCTCTCTCCCAGTAACACAAATAGATGTTGTGTTGTTGAGACATTTATGATCAATTTTACTTAAAGTCCAACTTGTAAGGCCATTAGAATATTTGCCTCTCTCCATCAGAAAACAGGAACTGTTGTGAAGAGATGCATAGACTCTTGAATTCAATGTTTTCTATCATTGCTTAAAATTAAACGCACCAAATAAATGCCCTAAGCTTCTATTGTTCCTTTCTAAGGAACAAGTATTCAATAAACTTGCCTTATAATTTTAAGAATCTTTAGGTATACACGACATGGACTTTTCATGCATATGTTTACTTCCATCTACATTTTTTCCTTCTTGTCTGCTCTTCAACTGAACATTTGCATTCTTCAGCTGCTAGGCTGCTTTTTCTCTCTAGTGAAGACCATTTTTATGCTGGTAAATCTGCAGGGTGCTGGTGCAGTTCTAATCTTTGGCACTGTGGCTATAGCTGTGGCAGGGTAAAATTTTCCATGTTGTTATAGCAGGCGCCTGACACCTAGAACTGCTTTAGACATTGAAACAGATTTGTTTCTTAACAGTGATACTTCATCAAAAAAATTACATGATATATCATCTTGACAATTTTCAATAGCAAAAGATAAAAATAAAAGAAATCCAAATGAGTTGAGAGTCATATTGAGAGAAAAACAAGCATAGTGCTTCCTTTGATTAAAACGCTTCATATGTTAATGTCAGTAAATGGAGAATATCTGGATTAAAATGAAATAAATTTGGAATGAAATGAATCATAAAAATACAGAAGGAACAGCAGTATTACTTTCTGCAAAACAATTTTATTTGAATTGAATGATTCAACAGTACCAAGTTTAAAGATTTAAGTGGTCAAAAATGCAAATACTTTTCATAATAGGATTTCATGGCAAATCTTTACATTTGGTGGATTAAAAAGAAGAAAAACCTGAATGCTGGGATTTGGTGTGAAAAGCAGCTTTCTAATAAAGCTGCTGCTGGATTCTTGCTTTAACCTTTCCACTGTTGAGTAGCAGTAAGAGTTCTCCCTAAAATAAATAGAAGAATCCAGTCTGTCAATTTGATTATTGACCTATTCCCAAACTAGAGATTTTGCAGGTGTTTTTATAGTAACATCTATGATTCCTTGGATGCATGTATGGCCGCAAAACAAATGCATGTTCCCTTGTCAAATATGGAGCCTGAATAATTGCTTTTTATTATTTATTTGATTTCGATATTTTAGCCATCGATTGAGAAACATGAACCATGTTTCTCTCAAATGTAAATCAGTTTGAGATTGAGAAGCGTGCCTTCCATTAACCTCCATCATCTTCAGAAAGGAAATAATATAAAAAGCCCCCTAGTTTCAGGCTTAAAAAAGGAAGCACCACCAAAAAAAGTTACAATTGGCTCATAATGGCAAACTGTACAGCAGTAGCATTCAATGTCTGCCTGCATGAGTGTGGGGATGAGCCATGAGTGACTGTCCTGTGAGCCGGGGTGGTTGTTGCCCTGAGAAACAAACAGGGCAGGTCATGGGGATAGGCCTGGTATCACTCCTTTCGATCTGCCCTAAAGGTCAGGAGACGTGCTGGTGTCCCAACCACTCCTAGAGCTAATAAATAGGAGCATGTACAAATCTGTTGGGGGATGTGCTCAACACCAACTATCCTTCTGTTCCTCCCAGCACAGGGGATCTCAATCTCTTACCTGCCAAGTAATGCTAGGCCTACCTTCATTTCCTATAAAGCTGCATAGCTCAGGTAGATATAACTGTGTTGAGAGTGCCAACTTTAACAGAGTATTTATTCTGTGTTCCTACTTAAGATGTTTATGTGCGGGCCTTGAGTGTTATCTCACTTTAGTCCACACCAAGGGGATTTGTGGATCTGAGTCGATCACACAATTGCACACAGGTGGGACGTGACAAAGGGGAACACCTATTCACTCAAATATTAACACAACAGTTGAAGAATGCTGATCCTTTTAGAAAATCTAGATATAAAAATCTAGATGTACAGTCTATTCCTTTATGAAATAATCTGAAATTGGAGGTTATATCTCATTCAGGAAAGCTTTTTTGATGAATTTTTAATGGCATGGCCTCTTTATCCATCCCCTTTGCATTTACTGAAAATGGGCTGATGCATTCAGTTGAAAAAGACAAAGGAAATGAAAAATGCATTTATTTTCATTCTCAGCAGAATGTCAACACTATAAATCTATGTCAAGTTTATATAAGGAAAATGTATCAAGGAAATTCCTACTACAATATGTAGAACCTCTTCTGCATTAGTAGAGTACTTTTTGGAACAATTCCAAATCAGATTTTAAGTTACATCTCAAGGGTAAAGCTTAATTAAAATAGAAGGATTAAACCATCAAAAGTTCTTCCTAATTATGTAAGTCACTATGACACTTTAGCTTCCTGGATAGAATTCCTGACACAGGCTAGGTTACTGTCCTTCTTTCTCTATATACTATTAACATCATAGAGCTCTATTATGGAAACTAAGGGCGTGTCTCTTTTGTAAATAACAACGGGTGAACACACCATGGAAAACTATTCTCCTTGGCTACAGCTTTATTTCATTGGACTGCAATTCAGAGCTTTGATACAGAAGTAGATCGAGATAATTAGAAATACATTATAAAGAAAGCAAAGTCCAGGCCTAGAAGTTTAAGAAGAATATTAAAAACCAGTGTTAGTAAGGTTTGTTGGTTATTTACTTATTCCTCAGTATTCTGTGGCTTTGAGATATCTAACTGTCTTGTGTGATATGCCTGCGATGAGTTTATTAGAAAATGTTTTTAAAATAAATGGTGTATAAAGCTTGGTATATCACTGCAGTGTTTGCTTATAAAATCATGAGGGCCATTCTCCCCTTTAAATGCTGGACTTTTCAACATCTTAGAGAAAGTATAGGCTTGTTCTGTTTCTTATAAAAATAATTCCTTTACTGAAAGGGTGGTTAGGCATTTGAATGGGCTGCTCAGGGAAGTGGTTGAGTCACCATCCCTGGGGGTATTTAAAAGACGTTTAGATGTAGAGCTTAGTGACATGGTTTAATGGAGTACTGGTTAGTGTTAGGTCAGAGGTTGGACTAGGTGATCTTGGAGGTCTCTTCCAACGTAGATGATTCTGTTATTTGAATGATATGGGCACTTGTTAATAAATTCCTCTGCTATTTTTGAAATAATTCTCAGTATTCTCACATTGAGAACTACAAGTATCTGCTTCTTTCTTTTGACAATAGAATCCTTGATACTCTAACAAAAGTGTTTGTGATGCAGAAAAGTAAAAATCAATTTTTATAAAACATAAAATGAAATAAAATACTGCTAAAATCATGCTACTTTTGTGTGTGTGAAAACTTGAGTCATCTCAAAACCTGAATGTGGAGAAAACAGTTGACCACAAGTGGTTTGTTCAACCACTATTGCCTTAAAAAAAAAAAAATATATATATATATATATATATATATATATATATATATATATATATAGAAAAAAAAAACCAACTTGTGAAAGAATGTATGAAAGCTTTGAATGCTAGAGGCCTGGCTTTGGATGCTGATGTTTGCCTTGCCGTATAATAAGGTAACATTAAGGGTGATGTCATGAACCAGTAGGCAGCGTCATATTGTCATGCAGATCCTTGCGCTCTGCCTTCTGGTTTCTGTGGTGCTTTTGCCAACATAAGTGCAATACCATGTTCCCCTGCTATGAAGTGGAGCTTCTTAGTCATCTTCACCAGTCAGCGGAAACTGCAGAGGACAGGCTTTTCAAGTCATAGGTTTTTGACCCACAAGATAACTGGGAATGAATGGATGTAACTGTATAGATGAATCATATCTATATATCATATAGATGAATAAAAAGATCATATAGATGAATAAAATATTTTAGCGATTTTGTCAATGGATATTTCCAGTTGTGATTCCAGTGATATTGGCTCATGAACATGCATGGCCTTTCATTTGAGGATAATAATGTTTGTTGTTACACTTTTAGCACCTTATAGACGTTTAATTTTTTTTAGAATCTTACAGACATTTAAATTTTTTTTTTTGAATCGTACCATGAAGAAGTGGTATGATTCTCATAATCACTGCTCAGATGATTTTCCTGATTTCTAGATTTTCCTGTTCCAGAAAAATATATATAGTGTATATATATAGTAAGGTTCAGACACAAATGCTAGTCCTTTTTCTAAGCAGAAATAACAGTTTGGAAGACAACAGCAGCAGTGTGATAGAAGTCTGCTGCCTTGTCAAAACGCCAGTCCAGGATGGAAAAGGGTTTTTGAACTTGCGTTGCATGGAGGTAACTAGGAGATATATATATTCTTCCCTCCTTGTTTATATTTTCACTTAAGTCAGTAATATTTGCATAAATACATCACTTCAAAAGACATCCAAAATTACTTTGGTTTAACCTTGCAGGAGAACAGTTTGTCTTTGCATGCAAACCATATTGCACTTAGTTTGCAGTTCTTGCCTCTTTCTTGACCAAAAATGAATACCGATGAAACTCTGGGGACTCTGGCAACAGCTCCTCCGTGGAGGATGCAGTAGGTTTCTGCTTTTAAATAGTATTTTAAATATAAACTTTTGAAGACTTTTCTTACTTCCTATATTGAAGGCTTTTCTTACTTCCTATATTGTTGTTTGCATTTTTAATTTGAGAGAGTTTTAAGGATAATTGGTGAAATAATGAAATGTAATCCATTTGAAGTTAGAATAGAACTTATTTTTTAGAATAGAACTTATGATTTTTTTCCTAGTTTCAGCTGAGATACCTTTCTTCATTGTTTTGGATTTAGGAGAAAAATATGATGTTTAGTTGTGGCTGAGCAGGGCTTACACTAGGGCAAGTCTGCTTCTCATACTGCCCTGCAAGGAAGCTGGGAGGGGACAGAACCAGGACAGCTGACCCAAAGTGGTTAAAGGAGATTCCATACTATATGGAATGTGTTGTTCAGAACAATAAAACTGGGGAGAGTTGGCTGGGGAGCTGCTGTTGCCTGGGGACTGTCTGGGTGTTGGTTGGTGGGTGGTGAGCAATTGCGCTGTAAAACACTTTTTTTTTTCTTTTTTAAACTTAGTTTTTCCATTCCTTTTCTGTTCTGTTGAAGAGTCCTTATCTTAACTCATGAATTTTGCCTTCTGCCATTCTCTTCCCCATCCAAATGGGGGGGGGGGGGGGGGAGAGAGTGAATGGTTGTGTGGTGCTTAGCTACGTGCCAGGTTAAACCACAACAGATGCCAAGATCTGAAATAACATCATAATTTCATAATTTTAGTAGAGTTTGGACAGAATTTGAAATTTGAAAAGCATGCTAGTAGTTTGCAGTTTTGCAGAAACTATGTTGACTTAAAAAGTAAAATAATCTAGAAGGAAATCAGAAGAAATGTCCTTGCAAAATATAAAGAGAATTACCCTGTTGTAAGGATTACAAAATTATTGTTTTTGTAAATGAAAAATTCAGCAAGCTGCCAAAGGACATGTCAAAAAGGAACATCTATGTCTATTTGATGAAAAGTGTATCATGGAAGGCATGCCTCTGATATGTTGAGGGAGAAAGTAAGTATATGAAGGTATTTTTTCTTCCTAAAGTGTCAAGGAACGGGTCAATCACGTCTGTTTTTTTTCTCAGGGAAATAGTACCGGTATTCCTTACTGAAAAATACATAAGTTTTTCTCATGAGCCAGATGTGTATCAAGATCAGGACTAATTATTTTACTTAGTAAATACTATAATACATAGGATATATAAGATTAATTGTAAAATACAATACTTCTGACTGTAGCTGAAACCAGGGGATAAACCTTTTGAGGCAATAAGAACTCTTATATTTTCTTCTGAAACTTTGGGATAATCCCAGAAATAAGAGCACAAAAGGAGACCTATGAAATGTTTTTTTTTTTTTTCTTTTTTTTTTTCCAGAAGTGAGGAAACTTTTTTTTCCTCACTACTCTCAAATGTGCCTGTATTTTCTCTGCCCTTCATTTTCTGAAAATTACTTAGTCTAAACTCACCTAGGTAGAATTCACACAGGGATAATGCAAACCTGAAAATACTCTGTCTGGTGATACATCAATTTTAAATGCAGTATAGATATTGTATTACATACAATTCTAAAATCAGTATTGGGACCAGTGCTTTTTAGCATCTTTGTCAGTGGCACTGAATGCACCCTCAGCAAGCTTGCTGATGACACCAAGATGTGTGATTATGTCAACAAGCTGTAGGGAAGGGATGCCATCCAGAGGGACCTGGACAGGCTTGACAGGTGGGCCCATGAACACCTCATAAAGTTCGACAAGTCCAAGTCCTGCAACAAGTCCTGCAACTGGGCTGAGGCAATCCTAAGCACAAATACAAGCAGGGCAGGGAATGGATTGAGAGCAGCCCTGAAGAGAAAAACCTAGGGGTGTTGGTGGATGAGAAGCCCAACGTGAGCCATCAATGTGTGCTTGAAGCTCAGAAAGCCAGCCTTACTCTGGGCTGCATCAACAGAAGCGTGGCCAGCAAGGCGAGGCAGGTGACTCTCCCTCTTTGCTCTGGTCTTGGGAGACCCCATCTGGAGTCCTGCATTCAGCTCTGGGACCCCCAGCTCAAGGAGGACGTGGACCTATTAGAGCAAGTCCAGAGGAGGGCCACGAAGATGACCAGAGGGCTGGAGCACCTCTCCTGTGAAAGCAGGCTGAGGCAACTGGGGTTGTTCAGCCCGGAGAAGTGCTCTGGCCAGACCTCATAGTGGCCTTGAAGTACCTAAAGGGGGCCTACAGGAAAGCTGGGGAGGGACTCTTTGTCAGGAAGGAATATGACACAGTGGAATGACTTCAAACTAAAAGAGGGTAGATTTAGATGAGCTGTTAGGAATAAATTCTTTACTGTGAGGTTGGTGAGGCACAGAAACAGGTTGTCCAGAGAAGCTGTGGATGCTCCATCCCTGGAAGTGTTCGTGGCCAGGTTGGATGGGGCTTTGAGCAACCTGGTCTGGTGGGAGGTGTCCCTGCAGGGGGGTCAGAATGAGCTGATTTTTAAGGTCCTTATCCAAACAATTCTATGAAAATACGTTGGTGGGTATGTGGATTGTTGGTCTTTATTTTCTTCTGATGTGTTCCATCCATTTGAGGAGGATTGAACATACTTCTTTCAAATATGAAAACTTCAGTGGAAGCCAGCCACTTCTAAACCCTCTCCTTATAGCCCTATGATATCAGAGATGGTGATGTGCTGAGCATACCTTGAAGTTCATATAGCAGTGCATGAGCTATCTGTTGCATCATAACTTTATTTGGTTACTTCTGCCTAAATGTCATCTTCCCATTTTAGGGTCAGCTTTTGTAGTCTGGCCTCAGACAACTATGTTTATAAGGTTATTGGCTTTTTAACCAAAATTGTATCCCACTCCCACTATAAGGAGAAAAAAAAAAAGTGTGCTTGATGCATGGGATCATTGTGTCTTAGGGTGCACAACTGCATCACTCCTGATAACAATCCTTAGAGCACAATTATGAAAGTGGACTTAGATGACAAGCTGATAGGATGCTTCCTACCAGCTGAGTTTCCTGAGGTAACATTAGGCTGCTTTTCAGATAAAAGCTATCCAGCAAAAATCATTTCACAAAATATATTGGGTATATCTTTTATACTACAGTAAATCCTAAAACACATTGCCATACCATCTGTCAAAAGCTCTTCACAATATTGGTCTGAAAGAATAAGCTTTTTCAGTAGATAACCAATATTCAGTTCTTCTAGAACTGGAAATATAACTAAACGTATTTTGGAAAATTCTGATTCCAGTACCAGCTCTCATGGCTATACAAATTGGAGCATTCATGATTTTACTGCATTATGTTCTGAGATAAAACTTCTGGGGTGCCTGAAACAGTTTTAGAGTATAAAGGCTGTCATTGCATTACAGAGCACACCTTCAGGATGCTTTTTTTTCTTGGATAAAAATTCTACATAAGACTTTTTCTATCTCCTCTGTTTCTGATTACATGTTTCTAGTACAGAAACAAGAATGAAGGGCCTCGGGCAGTGCAACCTAACATAGGAAGACTGCATTCCCTCACACAGTTGTTTTCTACATCCATTAAAAAAGTCTATTCACATTATCTGCGGATTGTTTCAGTGAAGAAAAATTGTTGATAGAAGCAGGTATCTCTGATGCTATCCTAGTTAAGTAAAAAGGGTGTATTAAGTCCAACCTCTCTGAGTATTACTAAAATCAAGTAAGAGGGAGATTTTGCTGACATCAGTCAGCACTTTTCAGGAAGAATTTGTCCCAAAATATCCTACCAGGCTTCTCCTAGGCTTTCTCCTAGACCCTTTTTTTTTCCTTATTTTGTTTTCCTTATCTTCTGAAACTCCCCCCACATACTTCAAGCTTTACGTCTTTATTACTGTCTTGTAGAACTTTCTAAACAAAAGGTATTTTTTGAGTTCTGTGGAAATATCAGGATTTATTTCTAGTAGTAGTCGTAGATTCAAATCTGTGTACACAAAAGACAACAGGAACAATTCAAATCTTAAAGGAGGGGAATAAAAAAAAAAGTCAGAGAGCAATTGTACTGTAAAGATAGATGATGTGGTGATTGTGAGACCTGGAAAGAATATAAAAGTTTTATTCTCACATGCTCAACAGTACTCTGCCTTGCGTTATTAGAGATCTGCTTTGTTGAGGGATGAGATGGTGTTTATCATGATTAAAATTAACTGTTGTTGATAGAAATCCTGTGAAGGACAGAACTGTAATAGCCAGCTACATGACTCGCCCGCCTCCTTTACCAGTTACCTGTATCGCTCATGATTTGTTGACTTAAATTCTAGTATAGTTGAAAAGGATGCATAAAGTTAATGCACAAAGCTTGATTATCAATGGATTACTCCATCTGTACAATGTGCACTTCAGAATGAATGGAAATGCATTACTCAAATAAATACATAATTGTCCCAATTAAATTGCTGTGTATGGCTATGCATGCCTGCCTCCCCTTAAATGATGGATTTCCTGAACAATTTTGTTATTTTGATGACTATACTTACAAACCAACTGTTGTCAGTTCTTTATTGAGCTGTTTTCAGTGAAGGATAAGATATTGCACTTGTTGGTTTGTCAGATACTTTAAAGAATGATGGCAGCATGCAGCGAGGTATTTAGAGGATGCATGTTAGCAGCTAAAGCACCAAAATGGATAGTGAAGAGTTTAGGCTTTGTGCCTTCTACATAACAGATTAATTCTGGAAGTTAACAACTACTCAGGATTCCCTGCAGCTGCAGGGCTCTCTGAGGAATAAATTAAAACAGCATGTGAATAATTGTCTTCCTCCTCCTCCTCTCCTGGCTGTTCCTATTCTACAAGTTGGTTTTGTTCCAGAAAGAATGTAGCCTACAACTTTTTTTTTTTTTTTTTTTTTTTTTAAGCCTAGCAGAGATTTGATAAAAAATTTGGTTATCCTGTTTTTCGACCTTAAATCTGTGATGAAAGCAAAACTGTTAAAACTTACAGTAGTACAATTCACCCTTGACACTAACTTGGTCCCATCAGAAAATTGTCAAGTCATCTTTGTGATTTTTTTTATTTTTTTTTTCCCCCTCAGACATTAGCCATTTCTCTTGCAAAAGCAAAGGTGCAGATTCTATCCCGTGTCTTTTTCATCCCCATCAGCTAGAGCATCATCAGTTTATCCATTTAAGAACCCACACCTATCAATATTTTGGTATTATGATACCTACAGAATAATCCCGTGGAGGGGATCCTGGTATACTGAAGTGTCATTATTACAAAATATACAGCAGTATATGCATTAGATAGAATATGAGAACGTATGATGATACACAGTTTCATGTGAAAGTAGAAGAGTAATTAGGATGTAGAAGTATGTTCTATTCATCTTCATTCATTTGCAACTGGTCTGTGCCATGAAAATAAAAAGAGCAGAGGCTGAAGTGAGATGCAGCCATTTGGGGGAGCATCTCAAAAAAGCTGGATTTATTACAGTAACAGGTTGAACTGCATCCCTTGCACTTCTTCATTACTTTCTTTTTTGCCTGTTTCATGTTGTGGGCCATGTGCTGTCAATTTTTCAGCAGAGGAACCACACAAAAAGAAAGGAGTGACTCTACGAGCACTTCTTGTCAGGTTCTGTTGTTGTCAGGTACTATAGGTGTGATAGTAAACTTGGCTGAATTGACTGATTAAAAATAATAATAGAAAATATTTTTTATTTGAGTGAAGAAAAGGGGGGAAAAAGATAAATGAGCATATTTGTTTTTTTGGTAGAAAATAGACTTTTACCATCCAAAGCTGGTTATAATTATTTCATTGTGAATTAGAGACTATAATTTCTGAGGCCTGCTGAGATTCTGCCACATCAGGCTTCTGAAATAGCTTGTTTTTAATTATTATTATTTGTGTGTACTGTAAGCCTACGATCGCTTTGCTTTGATAAAGAACGTGCATTGCAGTAGTGTGTTCATCTGTCTGCTCCTGAATTTGGTCTTAAAAGTCTTAATATATGATTTTGTAAAACATTTTCGTAGGGGATTGAATTATTCTAAAAGCTTAGTATCATTGCTTATAGATCCAGAGACCTTTATTGTCAAGGGTAAAAACAGTAAACCATGTTTTTTTCAAATCTGTGTTTTATATAACTACTGGCTCCTCCCAGATGTCTTTCATCAATGCACAAAGATCTCAAAGCAGTTGTAAAGTCACTCAACCTTTTGAGTGTCACCCACTGGCAGGCCCACGATCCAATTGGGAAAAAAACATGCTAGCATCCCATCTGCTGGTAATTATTATAAATAATGCAGCCAGCAAGTCAGGTTTACTGGATTTATGTCCTTTTTTTCTTTTTTTTTTTTTTCTTTTTTCTGTGCTTCTGGGCTTTTCATCAATAACAGCTATGTAGCTTACCTGCACTTCCACATAGTAGAAGCTTAATTTTTGGTCCTGGATTCAGAGCTATGACTTAAGAGTAGTAACACACTTAAGAGCAACAAATGGAAAGGCTAGATAAATACTATTTCATGTTGATGATTTTCCTTTCTTGGAACCCAGTGCTGGAAATGTTGGGGGCAGAAAAATTCTTATATCCATTGTTGATATTGGTACACTGAGTTACTTATGGGTGCTGGGGAGGGCGAATAGAAATACGCAGCAGCAAAACTTGAGGTCCTAAGAAAAGAAGTAGGAAAGCTATTTTTAAGAAAAACCTAAGAGCAGCCCAGTACTGGGGCCAAAGCTAATGAAGAAGTAGTGATTCAGGAAAAAACTCAGGGACTGGTTCTCTTTTGTCTCGTGTGTGCAAAGGAACTGCAGGTCATTACATGTGAGAACGGAGGATCTCACAAGTGGTGGCAAGTTAGATTTTGTGTATTCAGCTGTACTTGAAGTTATTGGGAATCTCAGAAATGTACTGGTACATCTTTTGGTGCAGAATTGACTCTGTAATGGTGATGTGTTGTAATAATTCCAAGTAGGAAGCTCTGACTGGATTTCCTTTGCATGTCACCTATCTCACAGAGGAATATTCGTTATAAATATGGTTCAGCTCTAGAGTTCTGGCAGCCAGCTGAAAGAGCAACCTGTGTGTTTAAGCCTAAGGGAACTTAAAACTCAGTCATCTGTTGATGGTCTAGAATAACAGCAGTAGCAAAACAGCTTGCAATATTGGCAATGAGAGAACTAGACACATGAATTGAAGAGCTCGTACTGTAGGAAATACAGTTTAAAGGTTCTTAGACATCAATATTTTAGAATCAGTTTTCAAAATTGTTAATAGCAATTTGCTGTGTTATTTGCATGTGAAGTATTCCTAGCGTGGGTGTCAGTAGTTATCTCAGTGCTCAGAATTAGAGGAAGAAAGCTGTTTTTCCTTCAGCTTTATTATAGATTTAACTTAAATGTGTCCAAAGCTGTAGTTTCAGTGATACATTTGTTGAAACCATTTCTTAGAGGATTCTTTTAAGCTAGCTGTAAATAGCCTATTGTGTCAAAGGTGGTCTACTAGAAGTGAATGAAGGTGTTGTAATTGCTTTTAGACATCAGGCCAGACTACAAAGCTATGTAGGGATTTTAAACAGAAGTTGTCTATCTGAGTATGGAGGTAAGCGGCCATTGTCTCTCATCGCATGCCTTGTTTGTTTAGATATCTAAGGTGAAAGAGCAATTGAAGCATGTACTTCTAACGTGTCTTCCAAGCTGGCATGCATTAGAAGAAGAGGGTTGCCTCTGACATCAGAGAGGCTGGAAGAGGCAAGAAGGGAAGGAAAACAAACTGAGGGGAAGACTCGGCGCCCAGGACCTTGTTATTAAGAAAGCGAAGCTTTGTGCCACAGATGCGCAAGCAATCGCTATTGGAGAACTGCTGGATCTTCCCAATCATTCTAGACCTCCCAAATCTGGGAAAACAACCTCAGAAAGTGATTAAGAATTCTTTTTACTAGCTACCCACTAAAACTTTTTTCTCATCACGCTTCCAGTATGGGAAGTGTCAGCCTTTCTTAGCACTGCACTTAGCCTTGACAAGAACACAGTAAGAAAACTGTAAAAATGATGATGACCAAGATTTCTACAATTCTATTTTGATTACAGAACTTTAAGATTAAGTTTTGTTGTCCAGTACAGTAGTGAATCCAGGAAGTTTCTCCATACTTCACTGTCAGCACAAAGAAGACTGAACTGCTTTAAGCTATTGGTGGGGGGGGAAGTAAACTCTGTCATGCCTGTCAGTTCTGTCAGTTTATTACCAGCAACAGAGGTCATACTAGTTTGAGATGATCCTAAGTAGGTGAATTAGAGGCACTTGCCTGCCTATAGAAACTGAAAAGTGACTAAGTAGTTGCTATACATTAAAAGAATATATGCTTATTCCACATACAGGATGTATGGATGGCTTAGCCTCATTGCAAAGGCATGACTTGACTTTAGTGTCTGACTTTTAATTTGCATGCTAAACTAATTCTCAAATTCCTTACAAAGAATAGGATTTAAAACAAACAAACAACTCAAATTTCAAACAGGATATTTTGGTGCAGTGCTTATACCTGTTGCCAAAGCTTTTATATATATATATATATATATATATATATATTTTTTTTTTTTTCTGTTATATGAAACATAAGTGTTACACCTTGCTTAGATCTCATTAGTTTGCAGTGGCGATGTTCTTGAAATTGCCAAGAACGGTTTATGTCCTCAGCCTGTTATTTCCTTCTTATTGTTAAAAAAGGAAAGGTAGATGGTAAATTGGTAGGGAATAGTTCCCTGAATGAGTTCTGAAGAGCTGTCAACATATCAAATTTCATTGAGTCTGAGAATCCAGATACAAAATAAGTACATTTCATATGCTGCTTGTAGTACTGTAGTGACAATCAAAAACTAGGGACAATATCTTCGAATACTGCACTTGTTGTAGTGTAGGTCTGCAGTTCAGTAATGCATGCTGTAGACTCTCAATTTCAGTTGTCTTAGAGGTGACTCTAGACATCTGTTTAAATTTATTTTTTTCCTGTCTCTGCTTGAAGGGTAATTTCCTATACTGTGAAAATACCTTCTACATACTGTGATAGGAATACATTCGATTAAGCATGAATGGATATGGTATTCACTCATGGATTTGCAAAACACTTGGACTAAATCTGACTTAGTCCAATTATCTTTCTTTGTTATGCTTTCCTTCATGTCTATGACATTTTCATGTTCTTAGTTAAATAAGTTCTAAAGCTTACTTCTTCTGTAAGAACTTCTTTGCTCAGATGTTATTTCTCTGCTTAATTGCCTGAAAGGTATTTTTTTTTCTCATTTTTTTTTTTGTGGCACTAGGGTATCCTATCTATGAAAAATTGAAACTAACGGAACCTTTTTTCCTAAGAATTAATTTAAAAAACAAACAAACAACAACAACAAATAAAAACAAACAAAAAATGACTTAATAAAATTGCATATTTAATTGTAATTTTTGCTTTGCTTTGTAAGGACTTTTCTGCTTCATGGCAAAGAGAATGTGTGTGAGCAAGTATACATGTATGTACGCCTATATAAATCAAATGAATGTACATATAAAACATGAAATTAAATGAAACAGGTTGTTAACCAACTCATGTTACCTACATTTAGAAAAGAGCTATCCATCGTTAATATGGCTGCCTTTTGCCTTCTATCTTTTTAATTATTTGAGTGATTCTTTACTACTGTGAATAGTAAATAATGGTTCCAAGAAAAGTTGCTTTAGTTTAGGGGAGCAGAAGTATTGTTTAGTTGTGGTTCCTGAGACCAATAAATAGTTTAGGCTTAAGAGAAGGAGACCTACACATACTGATACATGTGTAGGTGAAAGCATGACAGCAGAGTTCAAAATGAAGTAGCCACCTCAAAGACTTGACTAAAACTGTGAATTTCAGAGGTTATGAGTTGTCCAAGAGAAAGCAAGAGTTCTACTATCATACCCATAGTAGACCATCTAACACCATCTGACCATGGAAGAGTTAGAATGAACTAAGTCCTTGAAAACAAATTTATCCAGAATGACTTTCTGTCAAGGTAACATTCCGAACTCTTTATGTCGATCCTTTTTTTTTAATGCCAAAGAAGGGACTAACAGTAACTGTCATCAGATGATTTCTTTGATAGTCTTGATGTTTTTTTCCCTGAAGGAAGCAAAACGTGGAATACTACCAGCTTCCCCTACTTTACCAAATAAATACTAATCTCACCTCCATCTTCAGTTACTAAAACCCACCAAATTATGCATCACAAAGTTAGAGGCAAAAGATGATCTCAGCATATATTTACTTTAACAGAGGGAGGTTAAGGTTGTCAGAGGTGAGACACATGACAGTTTTAGCAGTATCTCGATAGTTACTTTTAACACCAGATATGCTTTCAGCACCAATCTGGTTGTCAATTCAATATTTGATTTACATTTACTGGAGTGCTGAAGGGTTTTAGAAAATTAACACTGGGGCAGTTTCTCATGCTGATGACTGTCTTTTTTTGTTTTGTATTGTTTTGTTCAAAGCATATTCTTTGTTATTCTCTTGATGATATTGCCATGCACCAAAACTCTGACCTAGCTTTTTAATTTTAACTTAGAATTAAACTTAGTCTTGCACTTAGTGTTATATTCATTTAATGCAGTAAGTGGTCATTAAGTGAAACCAGTTCTCTTAAGGACTCTTTATTATCATTTAGGTTTCCTGCCTTGTTTCTCTACGGTTTTAACTAGTCACCTTAGTGTCATGACCATCCCCTGAGCTGTATTTTTGACATGATACCTAATTGTTAACAAGATAATTTTTATTCATGCACAAGTGCTGAACACTCTCAAATGAACAAGTCTCAAGGTATGCATAAAGAACAATAATAGTAGCAGGGGGCAATTTTTGCTATATTGAAGACAGAAAATCATTGGTGTGGATTAGGTTTCTAGGTATTTGGTGGTGTTTGGATGGTTTTCCAGTATGTATCAATCAGGAAGTGAAAAGAATTTGGATTGAGTGGAAGTTGCTAATCAAATAGGTCTGCAGAGGAAAAAAGATGCTTAACTATATCTTCATATTTCTTGCAGAGGGACAGAAATTATTCATTCCAAAGTAGTGCTTATCCCCCCCCACCCCCCTTTTTTTAGGGTATTTGTAGTGCTGCAGAGAAACTTTTTTTTTTTTTTTTTTATATACCGTCATATATTTAATTTACCTCTAAACTAAGGACCAGAACCTAAGTGACCAACCTGAAATAAATGGAAAGAGTGATCAGATAACAGTGCTGTGGTGGTTTTACCGAGCTGGGCACCTGAGCTCCATCACAACCATTCTCTCACTCCCCTTGCTCAAAGGGAAAGGGAAAGAAAATATGATGAAAGCACTGAGATAAGGTCGGGGAGATCATTGAATAACTATCATCATGGGAAAAACACTCAGCATAAGGAGATTAGAGAAATTTATTACCCCTTGCTAACAAGCTAGAGCAATGAGAAACAAACAAAAAAACAACAAACAAACTAAAAACACCTTGCCCTCATGCACTATCTTCTACCTCCTCCCCCCATGTGTCTCTCAGTCACTCTCTTCCCTGCTCTGATGTGGGGTCCATCCTGCAGGATGCCGTTCTTCCTGAACTGCATGAAGTTTAACAAGGCCAAGTGCCGGGTCCTGCACCTGGGGCGCAATAACCCCAAGCAGAGCTACAGGCTGGGAGATCAGCGGTTGGAGAGCTGCCAGGCAGAGAAGGACCTGGGAGTGATGGTGGATAGTCGGCTGAATATGAGCCAGCAGTGTGCTCAGGTGGCCAAGAAGGCCAACAGCATCCTGGCTTGCATAAGAAACAGTGTGGCCAGCAGGGCTAGGGAGGTGATCGTCCCCCTGTACTCAGCTCTGGTGAGGCCGCACCTCGAGTACTGTGCTCAGTTTTGGGCCCCTCGCTACAAGAAGGACATGGAGGTGCTTGAGCGGGTGCAGAGAAGGGCGACGAAGCTGGTGAGGGGCCTGGAGAACAAGTCCTACGAGGAGCGGCTGAGGGAGCTGGGCTTGTTCAGCCTGGAGAAAAGGAGGCTCAGGGGCGACCTTATTGCTCTCTACAGATACCTTAAAGGAGGCTGTAGCGAGGTGGGGGTTGGCCTGTTCTCCCACGTGCCTGGTGACAGGACGAGGGGGAATGGGCTTAAGTTGAGCCAGGGGAGTTTTAGGTTAGATGTTAGGAAGAACTTCTTTACCGAAAGGGTTGTGAGGCATTGGAACAGGCTGCCCAGGGAAGTGGTGGAGTCACCATCCCTGGAAGTCTTTAAAAGAGGTTTAGATGTAGAGTGGGGATTGTTAGCGTTAGGTCAGAGGTTGGACTCGATGATCTTGAGGTCTCTTCCAACCTAGAAATTCTGTGATTCTGTGAACTCATCCTACATGGGCTTCCTGCAGGCAGCATCTCTTCAAGAACTGCTCCCACATAGCTCTGTTCCATGGGGTCCATCCCCCAGGAGCAAACTGCTCCAGCACAGGTCCCCCACGGGTGGGTGGCAGCTCCCCCCAGACCCCCTGCTCCTGTGTGGGCTCCTCTCCACGGGCTGCAGTTCCGGCCCGGGGCCTGCTCCTGTGGGGGCTCTCCATGGGCTCCAGGCCACATCCACCTGCTGCAACGGGGACTCCTCCACAGGCTGCAGCGTAGAGATCTGCTCCATGTGGGACCCATGGGCTGCAGGGGGACAGCCTGCTGCACCAGGGGCCTCTCCAGAGGCCGCAGGGGAACTTTGGCTCTGACGCCTGGAGCACCTCCTGCTCTCCTGCTGCACTGACCTCGGGGGCTGCAGGTCTGTTTCTCACTCCTCACTCTCCCAGCTTCTGTTGTGTCACAGTTTTTCTATATTATTTTTCCCCCCTTTATTAAATCTGTTCTCACAGAGGTACAACCAACATTGCTTATTGGCTTGGCTCTGGGCAGCAGTGGGTCCATTTGGAGCCTGCTAAAACTGGCCCTTACTTGTATCTAACATGGGGCAGCTGCTGGATCATTCTCACAGAGGCAGCCTACTGCTACCAAAACCTTGCCATGTAAACCCAATACAGACATTTTAAGTCAGTGTTTTATAACTCAAAGAAAGACATCTTAGATCATAGATCATCTTCAGAGGATTAAGAATTATTAACAGGAGCTACATGTGTGTATTTGCAAGCAGAACCGTTTCATGTTGGAAAGTGGATAGGGCTCTTCCTCTGACATGCAGTTACTGCAGTATGATTAACTCAGATAAGTCTCTAGGTTGGTGAAAGACTGTCTTTGCATCTGGGAAATTTCAGATCAACTGTGTTTCTGTTGAAAACAATGGCAAAGCTTCTGTTGACTCAAATGAGACCAGTATGGTCCCTGCAATCAAAAATCCCATGTGTGTGTGTATATATACATATATATGTATATATATTTTTTCCCCTTGTGTTTCTCTTCACCCATGACTGACTTTGGTTTTCTGTTTGGCCACAAAGCGTCTTGGGTACTTCAGTATATAGCACAGTTCCCCGAGTGTTTTTTGGGAATAAAGCATTATAATTTTGATTTGAATCTATTTTATGTTCAATATTTTGTTGAAATACTCTTATCCTAGACACTTCCTGTAAAGTACTACTCTTTAACAATTCACTTTCAGCCTCCATGTCACACAGTTAAAAAAGGAGAAAGCACAGAAGTGTTAAAAGGAGCACAAAAGTGTTAATAGAAGAGTGTTAAAAGCCAATTACCTTCTCAAGCAAACATGAACAGAAAGCATGAGGAGTAAAACTGCTTTAAAAGTGTGCAATGATCAGATTTTTTTTCTGAGATTTTGGTTACAAAAGACTGAAATAATGTAATATTTAGCCAAGCTGTTTAATGACTTTTTAGAAATAAACTACCCCCACCACAGACTTGTATACAGAATCACTGTTCAGGTTTTTGAATATTTCCCTACAGTGTTTGACATTTAGACAAAACAGGAGTGTCCAGCTGCTTGAGAACCTGAAAATAAAATTAATGGATAAATTAATTATTCTACTTTTAGCATTCATGAACTTCACTAGGCAAAGTAGAACACGGAAAATCCGATTGATTTGATTTACTGTTTTCTAAGCATTTTATGGATAATTATCTATGTATTGAATCATTTCTAGTTAAATGGGAAGGTGGTGGTGTATGTGTAGATTCATCTGGGCTTTCACTTTAGGGTTTTAGGTTGGGGTCGAATAGAGGTTTGTAAAACAGTATGAAATCTTACCCATGGGTTAGGCATTGTCCTTACCTCCTTCCTAAAAATTTATTCAATTGCAGCTAATCTCATTTCTTTGGTGCTAGATCTATCTATCCTCCTGCATGGGGAAAGCTATTTTGGGAGAGGTGAATGGGTGAAGTCAGACCTCAGATCCACTTCGAAAAAGCTCAGTAGGTGAATAAAATGTGTTGCGTAGGTGCCACTGAAACATCAGAGGAGAGATTAAGGCACCCAGTTACTAAAAGGGGGTGACTCAGACTTTTCTGTAGTTTTGAAGACAGAAGAGGAAATTACAGAAGAGCCTTGTCTGTAAAAGAGATTGTAGTGATTGCTTTGATTAAAAGAGGAATTGCAGAATACTCCATGCGCAGCCCTTTCATATAGTTAAATAGGATTTATATTATTCATCAGTGATGGTGTTGCAGTTAAACCACAAGGGTATTTTCTGTAGTTCTTGATTCATCATTGATAATTAGAATGATATTTGCCTGTCAATATAAGTCGTCTCTTCACTAATTAGCACACTACTCCTGTGCGATTTGCTCAATGAAGTTAAAGAATTAGAACTGCATATATGACATATCCAGAAATGAAACTTGGCTCAGAAAGTAGGGGGCCTACACTGTTGTTCAATGTGTTAGCAGAAACAGGTTAACTCCCAAAGAAAAAAAAAAAAAAGTGGTTTAGTGGCTACAATTCCAATAGGTCTGCCAAACGTCATGAAAATCAGAGGCAAGGTTCTATTGGTTTCAGTATCACTGGGCCACATTTTAAAACTAATTGAGGGGTTAGGAATTGTCAGGCCTTAGTGTTTATGGTGGTGGTTACTGTTGTTTTCTTTTGGTTATGTTTTAACCAATTATTGACTGTGGCAATAACTACACAGCAGAAGAAACTATGTGAAGTGTGAATTACTTTAATATGAATATTTACATTCATGGGGTATCATGGGTAGTAGAAAGGTAAGTGGTCTTTCCCTTTTGATTTGGAACTTCCTTGAGATACAGAAATTTCACTGTTGTATGTTTTCGGTTCAGTTTTATGATGAGCTTATATGACTTCCTCTAACAAAAACCTTTTACAACCCAACTCCTTCTGTATTTTGAACTTCGTGTACTGTAAACCTTTGGAATGATGTGGAGTGTGTTGCGTTGGTTTTGGTTGTTGTTGTTTTATGAAATGGGTTTTTGTTTTGTTTATTCCTTACCACTTTTTCTTCATATTTGAATTTTTCCTCTCTGTGAAAGGCTTCTTTTCTGAGAGTCCTGAGATGCATGTTATAGACTACTGTACCATATAAAGGGCTGAGAGTTCAGACTTGGTAATGAACAGTGGAGGTGGAAAAGCGGAGATAGTGGAGATAAACAGATGCTAAAAATCATATTCAAACTATTTTTTTCAGCTGCTTAATTGTTGAGACCTTAGTCTCTTACCCTTTGGGAACATGTACTTTCAGATGTTATTCAGTTGCCACAAAATCTGGCTACCAATGTAGCATCTGAGTGTGAGACCCAGGTGCCAGATCACAAAGAAAAAGCAAGCAAGACAGTCGAATTCTTTCAGTTTTGTGTTTCTGGGACCTCGTTTTCTATATCTTATGCCATGATGAAGAGGACTGTTTTTGCTTCCATGGAAGACAAATATGACTTAAAATTTGGGAAGAATAAGCATTTCAGAACTAACAATTCTAAACAATCAGCCTTTCTCTATAAAAAGACCAGGAGAGGGGAACAAAGGGAGCTGATGATGGCTGTATGCCCATACCCATGTTGTGTGTGTGTAACTTCAGTTTGTATCCCAACTTTTTTTTCTATATTTTTTTTTTTTCCTTTTTAATGCTACTTCTATCTCTAAATGAAACAAAATCACTGAAATCTCAAGTTTAGTGTAATTGCAGAAATCCTGTGTGTTGGCGCTTGGGTCAGAAAGCCAATGACCAGAAATGAAATGAGTAATTGATGTTATTTGCAGTGTTGTAGAGGGCTCTGAAAAATGAGGTCTAATGGATGTTGGCTCGCATGAAGCAAGAGTGATGAATTTCACCTGTCCTTTAGAAAGCTGAACCCCTTGTTTCTGTCCTTCTAATTAAAGCAATAGGAAAAGAATTTCGGAGATTCAAACAGAAGTGCTAATGTGGTGTTACAGGCAAAAAGGAGTTATTTTTATCTTTTTTTTTTTTTTTTTGAACTGTGGCCAAATTGCTTGAAATGTACTAATGGGACCAGGGAGATCTACTAGTGCAAAATTACATGCATTGCAGAAATTCAGATTTCTTTTTAGCAAAACAGTAAATTAATTTATATTAAATGAATTCAGTAAATTGTTCATCTCAAATACTTTGTTCCTTTCTTCAATTGAACAATTTTTCTATTGTTTATTTATGACAGAAATAAATGATTTCCACATTCCATTATTTTACTTAGCAGATTTTTGTTTTGTTTTACAATTTCTGAAAGCAAAACAAACTAGTTTAACAGAAAACAATTGGTTTTGAGTTATAAGAATGGTCATCCTTTGCCTGGTGCTAAATTATGTCTTTGCTCAGCTGCTCAAGATTACTAATACTCTTACTCAAAGTAAGAGATGTTGATGTTGGTTAGTTAAGATGTTGTCAATTCTTGTAGGAATCATTTAATGATTATTGTGTTGAATTCTGCTCTAAATAGTGGAGGGGGAGAAGGAAGAAATATGTTCCAAGGACAGAGTGTGAAACTGAATAGTTAAAAATACAGTCTCCTGAGGTGTTTTGCCTTCTTCACTTTCTCATTAAAGTAGTGAGGGTAGTAAAGATACTAACGCAGAAATTAATATTCATGGAAAGATATGTAAAGCTAAAACAGAATAATTTTATGAAGTGTGTGAAATAGTGTATTATATCAGTTGCTAGTAGCAACTGCTGTAAAATACTGTCCTTGTGACTCCCACTTTTCACACATCTATAGTTTTTCCTTAACATTCCCTTCCTAAAATAAAATTTTGGGAGGATTTTCCTCCTTCTGCAATATTTTTGTTAAGGCTGAAAAAATTGTATTTCAGTCATTATCCAAACAAAAGTACAAATATAATAAATAGCCTATGTAGGTTTTTTTCTACCATGTTTTTAATAGAGACATGAAATAACTATTTGTCATTTGAACCAGATGTATTACTAATTGAATGTATTTGATTTTTCCAATGTGCATTCTAGTTGTGGTAATTGCAATCTTTTAGTGGTAATATGAAAATTAAGATTAGTTCTTTTCTTGCTTTGATAGCTTTTCATGGTATCAAGACCATTATCATATGAGTACTGTGGGTGCTTTTCATGTTTAATCAGATCAAGTGTTAGTCTTAGATGTTTTAATAGACCTCTAAAGCTTTTGGAAGTATGCTGTCAGTATTTGGATTGTGTGAATAAATTAATCTCTGATGGCTTCTCCCTAGGGGTGATCTCAGTGTAAGCAAGACAGGCGAACACATTCTGTTTCTTGAGTACAATGTGTTTGTTGTCAGTCTTAGGGTCCTGGGCTGTTCTGTCAATGCCTAGAAAATGACTGTCTCTTGATCACTCTGAGTCCTCCCCCAAAGGTGGCTTTATTTTGTAAAGGCATGATTAATAGGACTGGAAAGGACATGAAGTGTTCAGGCAGTCACACCTCCTGAATCCTAACACAAAAACTCTTTTATGTCAGGTAAATAAATAGTGGAGGTGAATTCAGTATGGATTTTCCTAAAAATAATCAAAACACATTTTTGTTTGGACTTTGGAAATCAAGGAAGTCAGATTTTTTTCCAGTGGGTACTTCTCCTTCTCTCTTTCCTTAGATCTTTCCTCACCGATCAGGTTTTTCTGATCTCACTGTCCTCATTGTCCTCACCTTGTTATTCTTCTTTTGTTTTGTTTTGCCACTCGACCACCTCTCCCACCTGACCCAACTATCATATGGTCCCCCCATTTATGGGACTGTTTCTTTTTAAGTGGTGTACAAAGTGGAACATATTCCTATAGCTTCCTTGAGAGCAGTATGGAGAGTGAAAGTACTAACTGATGTGTCTTATAGACTAAGCACTAATTTGTACATCTCAGTTTATCTTTCCCTGTAAAAACATAAATGTTTACTTACGTTAAGTTTGTGATCCATTATTATATGTAAATGGTGTTGTGCTAAAATGTTACTTAACTTGATATTTTTCATCTTGTATTATATATATGTTGCACCCAGTGGGACAATAGTCTTTTAAGAATTCATGTGTTTACAATCCTGCTAAACAATTAGGAGCTCGTATCGTGCTCATGCTTTCAAGATTAGAGGCTCACTCTTTGTGTTTTTCCTTCTTTTTATATCATATGAAACTATGCAGTGTTTCTGTAGTGGCTCCCATCCCAGACTTCAACACGTTTTACAAGAAATAACTAGGAATCCTTAGCGCTGACTTCTTTATCTCCCTTCCTCCCCCATAGAAATTCCATATTCTCAGGGAATGTGTTATCTTTATTTTGAGTGCAAACAGGTCAAACAATTTCCTGTGTGTTGTCTAGCATTAGTCAGAGATCTATAAAGTATAACATTGTTTTTATTCCCACAGAAGCTAACAAGATTAGGCACAGAAAACAATCTTTCCTAGCGGAAAGGATCATACCTCTGTAAGGGTTTGTCTTGCATATAGCTGAAATCATCTATAAAGGCCTGAGTGATTATTACCTCAGTGTTGTTGATGACAATCATTAGAAATGTCTGATTTTAAGAAACCGCCTTCTGAACATCTTGGATTAACAAAGACAATATGATGTTAATGAAAAGATAACCTTTTAAAAACTTTTAATTATTTTTTTTTAAGTTGAGAACAATGGAGGGAATTTTGGTGGTAGTGACAGTTTTTGTTTTTCCTAGGATTTTTTAGTTTTAAAGTGTGAAGGGCCACCATATTGTCAGAGCTGATGCGCAAAATAACTTGCGTGGACTGGTTGTCATCAAGGGAAAACCCAAATGTTATTTTCTCAAGGAGAGGGAAAATTCCATCTTTATTTAAGAGACCTTCCTCTACGCACAAAATGTTTTGAAATATATAGTTCATATGTGATATCTTCACTGGCGTTTGTCATCAGACTTTCCTCGCTGATGATATGACTTCTTACAGATTAAGTAATGCAAAATGTAATAAATACCGAACCTGAATTGTTCTACTTGTTCTGCGGGCATCGTGCATTACTTCTGTCCAAAGAATATCCAAAATACTTGACTTAGCTGTGAGTTCTTCAATGGCTCGTTGAGAACGGTATATTTCGTATTGAGGGTAAAATGTTCTAGACGCAGTCTTGGGAGCCATCACTACATTTCTTCAAATGGGTTTTCTTATGAATATAGTAGGACTTCATACAGTGAAAGGAAAGTTGAAATGAAACAATAGATGAATAATACTTCACCCAGAATGCACCAGAGAGATGTTTCTTGCTCAGTGAAGTATGGCACTTCGATCCTAGTCTTTTCTCCAGTTTAGAAAGCTGTGGGACTGACATTGAAAAACTGTAATTTTAAGCACTCAGAATGCAGGTTCTGATAATATAAATCAAGCAAAATATAAGTAATAGCAAAAACAGGCCTATTCAGACTGCATGTACTTACCTCTAATCAAATTTTCCCATGAGGTATATTTTAACTTACTTGGTTTTCCATATGTAATGTTTAATTCATGCTTTAGTATTTTGCTAATGTCAATTATTTATTTTAACTATTGTTATTTTATGCCATGAATCCTGCATGTAGGCTGGATCTTCATTACACTAGACACACTTGAAGCAGCTAGGGAGGGTGCTGCTCTTCACTGTTCACAGCCTAGACAAATTCAGACAATACATGCAAGATTTAGCTGAAAAGAATACATTGTTCTCTGGTTCCTCAATCTGAGTACAATGAAATATTTCTCTATACTTGCTCATTATTATCCAGTTGCAAGGGCACTAAACCATTGTTTGCTCAAACATTATCAGTTGAGCAGTGAGACCCTTAGAAATATTTGAAAATGTAAATATTGTACATTTGAACTTTGAGAATGTATTATCATTTTCAGCTGATAATTCAAAGATTAACTCTGAAAGATATTACTCTGTCTGCAGTGTAATAGAGAAAAAAACTTTTTTTTCTAGATATTTTTTTTCATAAACTATATGGTGTGACAAAATTATTCAAACAAGAAGCCATTGTTAAATCACGAAGACTCAGTAAAAGATTTTTTTTTCCTCAAGAGTTCTTTGGAAACTTGCCAAGAGTTTCCGAATTTCAGGTGACACTTTACTTTATTGGCTTTGAATGCAAGACAGTATTGAAAGGATGTATAATAAGGTGGTTATTTTTGTGGTTATCCACTTGCAGTTGGGCCTTATGGCAGAGCTAATACTAAGAACATGAAATAGCAGTACTACCATTTTTGTATGTTAGGTGAAAATTTCACCTTTCCTCTTCAGAGATGATATATATTGGAATTATAAAGATATAATTCCTGGTGGAACATTGCTTATTTTACCATCTTCTGAAATAATGTTTAATGCTTTATTTCTTAAAAATATGAATGTTTACTCTAATACAGAAGTTTGTGACTTAAAAAAGGAAAATATTGAAGGAAAATTAGATCAGGAACTTCATTACAGATTCTTTAGACTTAGTTAACTGTTATCCACAAGTTTACTATTCCAACTTAGAAAAACTGAGTGATTTCATGTACTTGTATATGGTAGTAATCAAATGCTTTATTTTTGCATTTCAATGTCAGTGAATACATCACCTAACCTGTTACAGCCACTTGCTTTTAGCTCCTCCCCACCAATGAACTTCTTATTATATCAGAATCACTTCTTTTCAGTTCTAGAATAGGCTTGCTGAGATACTGATCACAGCTGCATGCAATATTCATTAAGTAGCTACACCAAGGATTTGCAGAATGATAGGAAAACAATTTTATTGCCTCTTCCTGTCCTAATATTTTATTGAACTGATGTATTTGGAGAACTTTACACAGTATTATGTGCTGGGAGGTTTTACACTATTTTTAGTAGGAAGTTATACAACTTCTTCCAACAATTTTGCCATGATTTCCTAAAATACGTGGAACTTATTACATAAATTCTCACCTGGAAGGCAGGGGCAGAAAAGAGGACTTAACTGTGTAAATATATTTGTAGAAGTATATTAAATACCATTTCTGTGGAGGTGCTTTCACTCTAAAGATGTCTCCCCATCAGTTTTATGGGTTGATTTTAAAAATGAAGATATGTTGAAATAATAAGTGTAAGCTTACAGTAGATTTTTATATTGGAGGATAGTTGACATGGACAGCTGATATCAAAGTACCAAATATACTAAAACAATCAGAATTGCTAAAAGACCTTGAAATAAATTTCATTTTCTCCTTATTTCTGACAAAGGTAACCTGCTAAGGTGGAGAAAAATAACTAAAAGAGCAACTATTTCAGACTGTATTTTAACAAATACCAAGTATAGAGCTCAGTCTGAAAGCAGAAGGCCATTAGGATAAAAGTATTCAGAAACCGCCTTAGAAACATAATGCTTCAAAGAATCACTTGGACCACTGAGTACCATCTCTCTGACAATATGAAAAAGAAGGAATGGTAGTAGAAAATCAGTGCCAATGAGCTTTGGCCAACTTATAAAATAACTAGAAGTCATTTAAGGGATAAAGGTCTTGCATAAGGATCCTTAAAAAGGCATATTCAAAAGCACAACACACACCAAAAAAAAAAGTGGTGTAAAGCACAGATAGGAAATGTAGTAAAAAAAAATATATATATATATATATATATATATATACTTAAATCAGATCTTTCTAAACTCAGAACTAAGTGAGTGGTAATAATACCATCTTGCTAATGGAATATATGAAAGGATAACACAAACACATAGGGGCAAAATTAAAAAGATGTAAAAAATGCCAGTGACTAAAGGGCCATAAAAGTGTTATATTTGCCATGTTAGGAAACAAAGGAAAACATTAAATCCATTACTTAATGAGGAGGAAGAGAAAATAATGGAGAGCACCGATAAAATTCAAATGCTGTATTATCTTCTGTGTTTCAGGCCTTAAAAAAATATAACAATTAAACACAAATGAAATAGGATGAGAACGTAGGGCAGAATGGGAAAAGAACAAGTCAAAGAATATTTATCCCAGCTTGCTGTATTTAAGTCAGTTAGGTCTGATGAGGTTTACCTGCAATCCCTAAGGAAGTAACCGAATCAATGGCTCAGAAACCAGCACTGTTTATCTTGGAGAGCTCATGGAGGATGGGTTGGCCCCAGAGGGCTGAAAGAGGGCAAACATAGTAATTAATCTTTCAAAAGAGTAAAAGTGAGCGTGACTGATCTAACGTCCTTTCCTTCCTACCTTCAGGAGCTGAAAAGAGACTACAGCAAACTAACAGACAACAAGATTTTAAGAATTTAGAGAATGGGAATAAGCAGTCTGCCTTCAGTTCAGTTAAAACATGGCTTTTTGTATTAAAATAACCTCCTATTGTAAATGACAATTATATTGCCCCCTGCAAGCACCGTGGAGGCAGAATTTGAACACCTTCCCATGGAGAAGAAATCTCCACTTTTCTAATAATTAATGGAATGGGACATTTTTCTAACTGCAGCTTATATTTTAATGCTCTCTCCTTTTTTTTTTTTTTTTTTTTTTTTTGATATTGTACTTCAGTTTCTTTCTCTCCACAGAGTGGGAATTAGCAAGGATCATTGATTATGAAGTTGGAAAGCAACATTTTGCTAGTGTCTGAGGACCTGCATAACTTTTTATCCCGAGAGATATGTATGCTTGCTCTCAGATCCAGAGTAGGGGATATACTGAAAGTTTGTGGAAATTGATATAGAGGAAAAAGAGGGGGGTCTGGAATGGGGAGGATTTTCTACAAACCAGAAAGATAAGGTTCAGGCCAGGACCTGAACCTAGGCAGTCAGGTCTTCATCACTGCTATTCTCTACTTTAGATGCAACCTCTCTGTTTTGTTCTTATAATAGCATTTATCTCATCTCTCAGGAGACATGTAAAGATGAGTATGTTAAAGAGGGCATTATGGTTAGGAAGCTTCAGTAAAAGAAGCCTTTGGTAGGTAATGGGAACCTGCCAGCATATCTTCATAAGCTGTCAAGTGCATCTGGTCTAAAGAGGAAAATTTGGAAACAGAACATGGAAATGATTTAGACATTTTTTTTCATGGTACTTCAGAAATTTGTTTACTACAATTTTATATACATGTATAAGTATATATGTGTATATATTAATACACACACGCAGAGTGGGAGAGAGAAAAATAAAAAATACATGTTAATAGTACTTCAACAGCAGCTTCCAGTGGATAGAAACAGAGCATTCAGAAAGAGTGTAAAGCTTCAATAAAGAACTGGATCAGAAAGGTAGAAAACTTTTAAATTAAATTGAAAAAAAAAATTCGATGATTACAAAGAAATATCAGGAAGGTGTTCGCATTTTTTTAATGAACAAACTGTAATAGAAGTGTTTATGGACCATATGGGTAACATATTTGTTCTGTAGTTTCCTGAACTCTCTATTCAGTGTTGGAAAGTGGGATTCAGGAAGCAATTAAGTTAGAATAATAAAAATTAAAGCACACAATCTAGTTCTCCAAAACAGCAAGATAGCAGAATCATTATATTATTTTGAATAAACTTGAAAAAGATTGATTTATGACTATCCTAAGTAAGGATCATTTAAGAAGAAGTGTTAAAGAAGTTGAAATAGTTCCTTGCAACTTTGCTCATCTGCATATCTGGCACAGTAGGTAAACAAAAATATTTACTTGGTATAAGGGCAAGAGGGAGTGTAAATACTATGACACTATTGAAAAAAATACCAAGTTTTACTCATTACATTTAGAGACAAATCAAAATTAATACTGTGGAAAAGTGGGAATAAAGTGCTTACTCCTTTTGCCTATTTCAAATTGACTTGAGACAAGTATCCTAATATTAGAAGATAATGTTGTTGCAGTGCATTTGGATAGCTTGACAAGAACTTTTTTAAAGGGACGAAGCATTCCTCATAACTAAACTGCAGGAAATTGTTCCTGCCTGTTACAGGGGTAGCAACTAGATAATCTTAAATGTTCCTTCCACCCCAAACCTTCCACCCCAAACCGTTCTATGATTCTAGATTTAGAATCATTCTAGATTTAGATTATAGATTTATTGTTGTTCTCGTTGTTAATGTCAGTTCAGTGGTTTGCAAGAATCCACCCTATAAATTAAACAAAGCTGCTCAAAACTTTTTTAAACATTATGAAGATTAAAGAATTTGTTTCACATTCTGGTAGCATTTAAGTATGACAGACATGTACGTGACAATTTGGTTTATTACTTTTTTTTATCTTGGTATTGATCCCAGTTATCTGTGTCTGAAAGGGATACCTGAAACACTACAAATGCTCATCATTTTAAAGAATTCCAGGTGGTCATCCAAACACAAACACCCCTCTTCTGTTCTCTAGCAAGGACTTACATTTTGTCCTGAAGTTAAACTTCACCTTTTGGATGCTTCATTTTTTATAAAAAGTTTAGGCTGTGTTTAAAGCTGTGCTAACCTTTTGCTGTAGGGAGCCATAGAACAATGCTGAATAGTCATGATATCATTCATATGGTGGATGGTTTTGTTATAATTCTTTCTTTGCTAAGTTGTTTATACTAAAATTGTTGCAGTAAAGATCACTGATTTTTAGTTTGTGCTTACGTTTATCAGCATTGCAAGAGAAATATTTTCCACTTGGCAGAGCATTTCTAAAGCAATGCTATAGGTTTGACAGTTACATAGAAGATAGGTACTGAGATTGACAGTCACTGTGCAAGAAGACTGACCTCAGGAGGCTGAAAACCCTATAGCTATTTTAAAAAGTTTTCAAAAGCTCCTTTTGCACTAAGGAAAGTCTGCCGAAGTGTTTGTTTAAATGGATTTTCCAGTAGGAATAAACCTTTAAAGCTTTTGAATGACTGCGAGGGCTTTCTCCTTTGGAGGACAGAATTCAAGATAGCTTTTGCTGCCAAAACCATTTTGAAGATTAAGATTTTTCATTTGAAAAGTCAAAAGAAAACTCTTACAACTTAAATGACCATAGAGAATTTCCTAAGCTTTTGCTCTCAGCCAAGATAGGATCCAGAAGAACTGTCGTGTAAATGAGTAGGAGATCTGGAGTATTAGTCAGTAGCTCACATGTAAGACGAGTATATATATATATATTTAACTTTAGGACTTACTGCTAAGTAACAGCAGAAAAGAAATATATCAAGAAAAAACAAACCCCAGCACTCTTCTGATGCTGGGTGCTATTGGGTTGATATAAATGATAGAAATTTCTTAGCTTTTTTCTTCTACCTATTTCTGCCTTTTATCTCGCACCTGTTGTATGGGAATTACATTTGTGCTTTGTTGAATGGGAAAGAAAGAAAAAGCTGGCAAGGATAACCAAGTTCAATAGCCCATAGGAGACTCTGATCTGGCATACCTGAATTAAAACAAAACAAAACAAAAAAAATAAAAAAATACTCCTGCTCCTCTCCCATAGCCAATAACTGTAGCATCAATAACACAGTCATGACGGGATTAGCAAGGAAGGCGTGATTTTAAATCCTGACTCCATTCTCAGCAATGCAAGTGTTGCCAAGGATTAAGATGGGACAAAATTTCATTTGTGAAGAGGAGCAAATTATTATTTACCTTTTAAAACATAATGCTAGTCTTTAGAAAGGTAGCATAGATGATAGGTTGGTGTGGACTTCAGCAGGTAAAATAAAACACAGAAAAGAATTTTGTCTGGGTTCCAGGTGACTGACTTTTAAGTGCTGGAAGTGTTGGCTTTTTTTTTTTTTTTTTTTTTTTAAGCTGATTTCTCTTGGTTCTATAGCTGCACACAAAATCCTAGATTTTTAGCTCAGTAAAAGTTATGATCATAGCTGTTTTGTGAGGCCTGCATATATTAAACCAAGGACCTGAGTTTTTAGTCACTTTCATAGCCAAACTTCTCGGTTTTGTTATGTTCTCTATATGTTTATTATGTAGAGAAGGTACATAGAATGCTGAGTGGCTTAGAAGCCATACTTCTGGATAACCCTTTTTGGGTTTTTAATGACCAGTACATTGCAAGCATGCTTTGTTTAACATCCTGTTTCTCTCTTGCTTCTATTCAAAGGTCAAAGAGCCCCTAATGATTTTCAGGAACTACTGTTCAATATCTATTGCCATGGTTATAACTTTTGCCTCTAGATACCTCTCAGTTGGTCACCTTTGATCACTATTGAGCATTCTTCAGATTTTGGGTTTTGCATGCTCAACTTCAAAAAAAGAATTAATATTGACCCCTTCACCTATCTTCTCATTCCAGAGGGAGGGCATATGTGTATTGACATTATTTTCATCTCACTGTTGAAGAGTTGGGCTAGTTATAAAATGATATTGAGTAGAATATAGAATATTCTACATATTCATTCTATATTCCATAGAATGTAGAATATAGAATACAGAATGAATGGTATGTTGAATTTCAGGTGTATATTTTGAATTCCAGGTGATGATCTGGGATAGCCTGTGGTATTGTCTAATCAATCAGCCTGAAATAAAATTAATATATTTATGGTTATCCTTTTTTTTTTTTTTTTTTTTTGTGTGGAAAATAACATAATATTCTGTATTTTTAGGGCTTACAGTGAATTTTCCCAAGTCTATTTTGAATATTCAATGATTTTTCTATTTTCCATCACTTCTCCTTGAGATTAAGTACACCATTATCTCTTGGTTTATGTCACTGTAGCTTTTTAAAACAAAGGATTCTCCAGAAAGTAGAGAAATACAGAGGTTCATAATTTATTTACAGAGTCTGACACTCTCACTCAGCTACCTTGAAGGATTCAAAAATAGAAACTGATAGCTTGAAAAAGACCAAGAAGGTATCAAGAGCAATAAAATATTAAAAGAACTAACACTGAAGTAAAGTAACTCACAGCCTGAATTAGAACTATTACTTCCTATTTTGTAGCCTTTGGTTACCTTGGCTCTTGAATTTAAAGCGACACTGATGATACCAGCTCAATGCTACTTGAGTTCGTCTGCCCTCAATGGAAGAGGTATCTCCATATACTGTATAAATTTGGCAGCTTCTATCTTAGCGAAGCATGCTAGACTTCACTTAATTTACTTTTGTTCTCCTTCAGAGAGTTCATATTCTCCGCATTTTAACTTTTCTTGATAATAGGATGTTGCCGGCTTAAGGTTGTATGGTACCTTTCCATATTATGCCAGTGCAATTCTGCATTCTTAGATGCTCAGTCAAGGCTGCAGCATCCTGATGTTTCTGCCATGTACCAGGACACTTTGTTCTTACGTAATCTAAATGCTTTAAGGAATCAGATTGCAGATAATGATCACCAGCCACTGTGATATTTAAGTATTAGATTGCAGTATGCATATTCTTTTTTTGGTTGACAAAGTGAACTAGTTCTATGTATGTAACATACTCAATGTTATTTACATTAGGGAGAAGCTGTATTGGCTCTTGAATCAAGTACTCAAATTATGTACTTTTTTTTTTTTATGCACCAGACTCACTTGTGAACATGTATCCAGGAGGTACTGTTGACTCATGGTTTTGGAATGTCATTGGAGTTCCATAAATCTATTTCTTTCTGAACGGCTTATTTGTCTCCTGTGATGAAAAGAGAGATGTGAGAGGGATGTCCAGGAAAGTGTAATGCATTTTAACCTCAGAATTGTGCCATCTGGTTTTTCTCAAGCTGATGTCACAACTAATTAAGTTCTTCTTGTTTTCTAGTGACTCTACACCATAACTGCATAGCATGTACACAAAACTAACAGATTTGTAATTTTAATACATTATGGACAGTGTGCCCTATGCTGTCATGCTTAGGGCTAGGTCTGCATTTTCTAGATTGCAAATGAAGTCTGAGACACGACAAAAATGAAGAAGGGGAAAAAAAAATCAACTAATGACTTCTGATCCATGGTTTGTCATCCAAACCTAATGGATGTTTTCAGTCTCATGAATATATTCTTTGCAACTATTAGATTGAACAAAATCAGTCTTGAAGATAAGTTGTGAAAACGAAATGCACTAATGTAGTGTTTTAAATTTCCATACTGATTTGAGTACTTGTGTGACCTTTACATGATAAAATAAGCTTTCTAGGTTTAGTATGCACAATTCAACATGCAGGTCAACTTCCAGGTCTAATGAGAGCCCCTCTCCCCTGAAGGGGAAATCTATCAATCTATTGGATGCAGCTAATGTGGTAACATGACATTTATGCACCCTCTGACACATTCAGATATTGATACACAATCTCAGTAGATACCTAGTCATGTCTATCACTGAGTTTCTAGCAAAGCACTTTTTTTTTTTTCCTCAGCTAAAATCCATATTGCTTAGAAGAGACTTCATACATGTAGGCCATTTTAATATTGCCCTAAGCTTTGTGTATTCATTTCGTAGTAAGGGGAAAAAAAAAAAGGTTTTAAGGCAGGGGAACCAACCTATAGTTCAATCAAAATTCTGCTGGCAGAAAACAGGTTTTGATTTTGACATAAATTAGGAGTTCTAGATAAGTAACTAACGTTTGTGCATCATCCAAGTATTTAGTACCTGTGGTTAAAGTCCAGCTTGTTGGGGCTTTAGAAACTGTTAGAAACAGCGAAGTGGTGGGTTAACAGTCACTGTAACATTCACAGGAACAGCTTATCAACCTGATATGATAGTGTCTATCAAATTAATCATACTTATCCTTATGTATTGGAAGATAATACTGCTTTTTATTAGGTCTTCAGTATTTATGTACTCTGTTTTACTTGTTCTTAGCATCATAGAATATCCTGAATATCACCTAGAATATCACAGAACCACCCAAAAGTCAAACCATGTGTTTGAGAGCATTGTCCAAACACCTCTTGAACTCCAGCAACTCAGTGCTGTGACTGTTGCCTTGGGGAGCTTGTCCCAGTGCCCAACCACCCTCTGGGTGCAGAACCTTTCCCTAGCACTCAGCCTGACCCTCCCCTGTCCCAGCTCCATGCCGTTCCCTTGGGTCCTGTCGCTGTCCCCTTGTGAGGAGGCTGCCATGAGGCCTCCCCTCAGCCTCCTCTGCTCTGGGCTGAACAAACCAAGGGACCTCAGCTGCTCTTCGTACATGTTCTCATGCTCTTCCTGATCCTTTTGCATAGTGTTAAGCTTCCTTACAACTAAAATTCTGTAAAGATTTTGTGAATGGTTTTCTTATATGTCGCACTGCTGTTCATGAACTATTTTTGTTCTTGTTCTAAGTTAAGACTATAACATATATGTATGTTCTTAGTTAACATTATCTAAACAATGCACACATAAATTAATCATGTCTAACTCTTTTATCTATGTGTGTGGAGGAAATAGTTATTATCCTTTTCCAAGAGTTTGTCTGGCACGCATATGACTGCATTAGTCTGAATTCTCTTCACATTTTATGTTTGCTTACATTTAAAAATACAAAAAACAGAGGACCTTCATGGTGCTGTGACAAAAAAGTACAGTGTATACATATATGTATATAAAAGTATATGTGTGCATATATAGAGATATATATTCTGCTTCACCCAAAATCACAAATTTAGATATGGATGTGCATGCAGATGTCAAAATATAGAAAATGAAAATCTGATGATGAAGAATCTATCATGTTTTATAGTGATTTATTGAACTCCTGAGAGAGTGGAGTGATGCTTAAGTATTTCTAATTGCTAAGGTGTCTGATTTGATGAAAAGTGCCATGTGCTTTGAGAAATGGGTAGTCTAATATTTACAACTCTAGATGATGTTTTTGGTAGAGGGCTCTAGTATGCTGCATAACAATATTTCTTTCACTGCTTGGGTACTGTACCCTAATCTGTGTGCTTGCCTCCTACTTTTTAAGCTGTATGTTTTCAGCACTGGAAGATTTAGGAACTTTAATATTGCATTTTGTTAAAATGATGCATGATTTTCTGCACAAAGTAGCATTCTTTTCCAGGCTACTTTGATGTTGAAGTCAAATTTTAGCTCAAGATCTAGTTAGGTTAAGCCCTACAAGATGTTGTCACCAAACTCTAAGTGATCCGTTAAATTTGCTTGCATGTTTCTGGGCAGCATAAGCTAAAAAAAAAAATAATAAAGAGGATGAATTATCTACAAATATCTTGTAATTTACAATAGTGTTTCTGTGTTCTTCTCAATATTACAGTCTTTCCAGAGCAAGCATACTTAAGTATCTGAGTGATTTCCATTTGGTATTAATTGCTCAAGAGAGAGCTGTTTTGTGCTTGCCTTTTTTTTATAAACATCCTGAAAACCTTCTGGTTACAAGATGCTGGCCAAATAAGTGCAGATATTAAGTAATGTTTTGTTTGTGAGGTTTTGTGGTGGTGGTTTTGTTTTTTAGCTGGTAAAGTAGCTGGACTGCAGAGTTTATCAGTTTCAGTTAAAGTTTTCTGGTCTTCTGGCCCTGAAGTCCAAAGTAAAGTGAGGCTTGTGTAGATAAACAGAAAATTTTGCAGATTGTTCTTTGAACAAGCATTAGAAAACTGTTGGGGACCAAACTAATAGAAAAAAATGTTGGAATCTTGGCTTAAACTTGAGAGCCATTTTCAATCCCCAGACAAATCAGCTTCCCTTTCCTTTATTTTACTTAGTTTTGTTTTATTTTATTTTAGATTTTGACAGTATCCCTTGGGTTGCATTTCTTAGTAGCACATTCTCCGCAGGAGAACTTACTTGCATTGGCATTAAAAAGCACAACAATAAGAAGCAGGATGAGGCTCTTTAAAGTGGCAACAATAGATAACGTATATTAAGTATTCTTATATTTTTTTCATTGTATATACAAGTTTTCTCTAGATGTTTCTGATTGTTCTTCAGGTGTTCCAAAGAGTCCAGGGGCCTGAGAAATATTACATTTTGAATTCAAGTTGAAAAATTGTTTTAACTATAGCAAAATTATGTGCTAAATTCCTTGCATTGATAGAGGCTATAATTGAATTAGAAAACTAAAAAATTAATAATTATGGATGTTCTAGAAGTTAATCTTGAGACAGAAGTGAAAAATTAAAAAAGGCCCTTTTGTATTGTTTGCAAAATCTACCTTTTTGTGGTGCTTGTAGGAATTTGTAAGTTGCATGTAAAAGTAGGTGTCCAGTCCTTAAGAAAGCTACCAATTTAAATATATTAAATACTAGGGGTGCTTTCCTTCTGTACAATCATATACTACACTTGGGGAGATGTGGATAAGGAGCAAGTTCCATTTGGCCAAACCATACTGAAGCAAAGATCAGTATTTATATGATTTATATCTAATGTAGTTCACAGTAAATGTCCTACTGTGTTGTTGTTGTTATTTTTAATATGGAATAGAATGTACTTATTTAAAATCCCTAGAGGGAATTGTAGATGAGATAATCATTAAGGTGAGTGTGTATTGATACACTGTTTATTAATGATGAATTCAATCAAATTAAATTTTGCTGACAGCCTTCTCAGATAATTTTCTGAGAGTTTTCTATGAATGTAGCATTCTAATACATTTTCTTAAGGGGAGAAGTCTGTATAAGTATTAGTGTAAATATTAAGAATTATCAAGAAACTGCTGTCTAAAGTAGCGAGGCATCGGGTCACAGATCGTTCTTGTTTCCTAGACACAGTTACATCCATTTACTCACTCAGGTTTTTTTCTTCAACCTATCCATACCAACTGTCTTCTTTCACTGCTTGTTGACCAGGCATTAGGGATGGTTGGGTTCTCCTTTGTAATATGGAAGACTTGTTAGTAGGTCAAAGCTCGTACTGTCTCCCCAGTTTCTCTGCTTTATGCCTTGTTCTCTGGAGTTGCTGCAGTAACTTCAAGTATCTGGGAATTGAAGTAATTTGTAATTTACCTATTTCTCATTCACCATGAGCTCAAGCATCTCAGATGGATTACATGTCATTACATAAGATGGTGCAAATTAGTTGACAGGTGTTCAGTTGACTGTCATTTCCATTCTTAGCTGCTTTGGCCTGAGTTTTTGAGATAACAGAAATGTTGTCTCAAACATGCCTGAGCTAAAAGTGCAAAGGAAGGTATTCTTGCTTTAGGGCCTTCAGGCTTATCCAGATCTGAAACCTGAATGCAACTGCTGTGTCTTTTTGATCCTCTGATTTTTGATCCTCTGATATTGCATTGTGGGGAAAAATGTCCCAAGTCAAGCCCAATCTATTGGTTGAAGTCTGTGGAAATAGTGAGTGATACATTGCTTAGCTGTCTGCTTCCCTCCTCATGTAACCAGACTTGGCTCCTGCACTTCAGATATAAATTTTACTTAACATTATGTCTGTTGCAGTGATTACTCTTTACAAGTTCTACACATTAACACAAGGGCTAATCTAGGATTTATAGGGCATTAATTCAGTAATTTAAAATAAAGATAGGCAACATTTTGCTTGTCTATCTGCTTCTATCCTGTACCATTATCTTTTCAGAAGCAGAATAACAGAATCAAAGATGAGCTTTTCAACATGGTAAAATGGGCAATATCTGGAAAAAATTGCATCCACACACACACTTGAAATATGCACTCCTAGCTGGAAACAGCTACTGCTCTCAGGTCTATCCCTTCTGATTTAAATTGAATAAGGAAGAAATTATAGCGAGTGAATCCAGTAAGAAGCATGGAATGAAGGAAAAAATAATAATTAAAAAAAACAACAACAATTTGAGAATGAAAATAGCTCTTTCTGGAGAAACTGTTGAAGTTATAGACTGAGACTGTCGTGTTCTTTCTCAAATGTTAATGGATGTGAGCTTTTCTAAGATATCTTTGCTTCCCTAAAGGAAACAGAATGTAGAGCTGTCAGTTTCATTGTTGCCTATAACCATTCTCTTTTAATGAGCAGTTTGAAGTTCTGGGGATGAGCTAAACAATTAGCTCTTAGAATCATAAAATGACTTGGCTTCAAGGGTCCTTAAAGATCATCTAACTCCACCCCCTGCCCTTGACATTGGCAGGGATGCCACCCACTAGCTCAGGTTGGCCAAGGCCCCATCCAACCTGGCCTTCAACTCCTCCAAGGATGCGGCATCCACAACTTCTCTGGGCAACCTGTTCCAGTGCCTCACTACCCTTACAGTGAAGAATTTCCTCCTGATGTCTAATCTAAATCTATCCTCCCTTAGTTTAAGACCATTCCCCCTTGTCCTATCATTGTCTACCTGAGTAATGAGTCCTTCTCCATCTTTTTTGTAAGACCCATTGAAGTATTGAAAGGCTGCAATATGGTCTCCCTGGAGCCTTCTCTTCTCCAGGCTGAACATCCCCAGTTCTCTCAGCCTTTCTTCATAGGAGGGGTGCTCCAGCCCTCTGATCATCTTTGTAGCCCTCGTCTCTACTCTTTCGAACAGCCCCACACCCTTCTTGTGCTGGGGTCCCAGCCTTGGATGCAGCACTCTAGTTGGGGCCTCATGAGGGCAGAGTAGAGGGGGACAATCACCTCCAGGAGCACTGCTTGTGCTCCTGATCCCTCCATCATCTTTCCAAGGGACATAAAGTCCCTTTTGATGTTTCTGAGTCTCCTTGTTGCAGCCTCAGTTGTCCCTACATGAAAGAGCAGGAATGGGTGATAGTTCTCCAGCTTGACCAAGCTCAGTAGCCTCTTTGCAATGTCACAAATCCAGGTCCCAGGCAGACAGCAAACCTCTCTTGAGAGATTGTCTGGGTGGCAGATGGATGCCTCAGTGCCTCTTAGAGATGTATCTCTAACTACCAGCACCTTCTGTGCTTTTTCTGTGGCACTGGGTCTTATACAAGTGATTTGCTGGTCTACCTCTTGGCAGTTGCCCTTTCCTGGGTCTTGACTGTTACCAGTGTTGTTGACACCCTCTCCTTTTTTCAGCCCCAGAGCATCATATCTGTTGCATAGGGGCACTTTGGAGCCGGGGGGGGGTGCTCCTGGCCAAGGTGCTCCTTGTCAGCCACTCTTGTGAGGGCTGCTGGGTCCTGGTGGCTCTCTTGCCTGCCTCAAAGGGGCCTCGATATAGGGAACCCTCTGCATGATGCCATCCCCCTCTCAGCTGTAAAGCATGTCTGCCCTGGAGCCAGTCACCTCAGTAAGTCCTATAGAAAGCCTAAAAAATCTAGAAATCAGCTCTGAAAGTTTTACACATATCTTTGAAAGATGAAGTACAACTGGGTGAGTGGTCCATTAAAAACAGTTGGCTGCTGTTTTCTTCCAGGTGTTTGGGTTTGATTATTTTTTATCAATACAAGTAAGAATTAAATTGAAAAAGAGATAGTTGTGAGGTTTTGCTAAGTGTGTTACAAGTTGCTGCAGCATCCTCATTGTGGTCTGAAATACAGCTGGGTTGAAAAGTTCAGGTTCACATTTACATACAGTGTTTGACTGTTAACTCTGAATTTAATTTCTGACAGCCCTAAATGCCTTAATGGAATCCAGACATCACAGCAGAGAGACTACTTGCTTTTAACAGCTCATCCTACGAGGCATACAACCCTTGAGTGAAGCATGTAGAAAAACTCTCAAAGGCTGAGCCAGTTTTGTTTCATGCCATTCCTCTGAAGGCAAAGGAAAGTGTGTTACCATGTACTACTGTGTCCTTAGGGCTACACTGTTCTTTGATGGCATTAAACCTGATCTAAATCCAAAAACTAACTGATAATAAAAAATGAAATGAAATAAAAATTAGATGGTCAGAGCTGAGAATAACTTGAAACAAAAGGAGGGGAAAGTAAAGTTTGTTCTGTTTATTTTATTTTATTTTGCTTCTTTATAATGTGTAAGTATAAAAGGCTTTGATTCTATTTTTTTTTTCTGTTTAATATGGTGGTTTTTTTTTTTGTTGTTTTTTTTTTTTTTATTTTATTTTCTGGAGATCTCTGGTCTTCTCAGGATTGATATCTTCATAAGAAATCCTTGTGATTAAGGGCTATCCAAATCCTTTCCCAGATATAAGTTAAACATGTTTGCCAAATACAGAATACTTCAAAAACAATAATAAAGTGTGATTTTACTTAATACACAAAAAAATGACTTTTTTTAAGTCATAAGTCTTACAAAATTTCCAATGGATATTCATCTGAGGGAGAAAAGGTCCTACTGACATTTTTATTATTATTATTTTGAAGTCTATGTCCTTCTAGAGAGACTCATTATTCACTCTCTTCTAAAAACACAAAAATATAAATCACCTACTAATACCTGCTTCTGTATATCACTCAGATATACATGAAAAGAAACAAGGAGATCTTTGCCAAGGGATTTTCTCAGTTTGCAAGTTTCTTCCAACTTAAACCTTCAGTAAGCAGATTTAACCCCCAGAGTTCTTGACGATAGAGTGGTTTAGAATCAGGCATTTTAAGTCATGAAGAATATTATTCCTGCAGTCCATATTGGAAGAAAAAAAGTAAGTGAAAGGGAACGGCATTTTGAGGTAACCAGTAGAGAAGATCATGTTCAACTGAAATGTAAAGGATCCAGCTCCAAATCAGAACTGAGTCCCTAGTTCTGTCTCAACCAGAATTTTCATCCTGGGTTTTAGAACTGGGTTTCTGGGTTTTTCTGGACTGATCATTTGTCCAAAGAAAGGTATTGATTCTGAAGAACTGGTACTGTTTGGGGAAAACACGTTCTTGAAAAACTTTGAGACACAGCAGGAGAGATACATCTAAGCTTATAGATGAAAGCATTTGGATGTCATTGCTTCTCACGTCTAGTATTAAATCCAGAGAACTGTTGCTTTCAGGTGCACTTAGATGATTAAATCTCTTTGGTGTTCCAAAGCAAAGGTTGGATTTTCAGATTAGAGTGCATCCTGGATCATTAAAAAACATTGAGCACTTGTATCTTGGCTCATGGACAGGCAGGATGTCCTGCTGCCAGGCCCTGGATGTTATGCCAGCTCCCTCCTGGCTTTCTGTGGTGAAAGAGGTTGGGTGTTGGGGTGCACACACTGCTGGCATAGCATTTTGTTAGGAGTCGGGCTGTCTTGAGTCGTGTCTGTGGGACTGCTGGATTAAGTGTTAATGCCGTTTAGGTTTGAATCCAGATAGACTAAAGTTTGTATTCTGAATGTGGCTGCCGCAGGTGCCAGCTGCTCTGTATGCCTGCTTTCTGCAGTGTTTGGCCAGCTCCATGAGCTTTGTGTCAGCCCTAGGAGTCTGATGCTCAAGAGTTACCTGAACACCAGCTTAGTGAAGTTTTCAAATGTACTCTGTGGTCTTCCACAAAACTGTGTTTCCTGTCTGTTCTTGATAGTGAATAGCAGGTCATCTCCCAGCCATCTCTCCGCTGTCCTTGGATCTTGAGGAAATGAGCTTGAGACGTAGCTCTGTGAAGACACTTTTATTTATTCTGTTGTTATTTTTCAAAAGATTTCAGAAATATTCTCACTGTTTTTCTCGTCATAAGATTTAGCTTTTCAATGTGGCTGTACTGAAAATGGTTAAAAACAAAAACAAAACAAAGACAAAACATAAGAGAACAAAAATGTGCAGTGGAAAAGCAATGAGCAGCAGTACAGAAAACACAAGAGTCCTGTTTGCTTCACACTGACACTTTGAACTACTCCTTGAAGAAGGGTTTAGCAACTGTCACTGCCATTTGAGTCAGATGGCTGACATTTTGCTGGAGGAGCTAAGAAAACAGATCTGTTTTATCTCTGTAATTTTTATTTCCTTCTGTGGTACTAGAAGCAGTATCATTAAGGTCTCTGGTATTTAAGGTTTCCAGTCCCCACCAACAGTACCTTTCTTCTTGCCTGAGCCTTTGAGTGTGTGGTTTTTTTTGTGTGTGTTTTTGTTTTTGTTTGTTTGTTTTGGGGGGGTGGGGGGGGTGGTAGGGGCTGTGTTGAAATATACTGATACTGATATATACTTTTCAGAAATAAGCAAGTTACCTCATCCGCAAAGTCCAGTGTAGTATATTATATGATTTTTTCTTTTCTTTTCCCAACAGTCTTCCTTATCCCCATTACTATTATTGACATCAGAAGTCCAGCTAAATAGGAAATGTGCTTCTGGCTTTACAGTTCCAGTTCTGATAGGGGCAAGTAACATCTTATAGTTGGACTGGGAAGCAAGTTTACTGTCGGACAGTAGATAAAAGCATTTTTCTACTTGTATTCCTCATGGACAGCTTTGGTCTTTTAGCACCATCTCACACAGAGTTCCAGCTTTTATTTATTTCTTTATTTTTATCCTCTTGTTTTGTACAAGGTCATCCAACAGAAATGGCCACAGGGAAAGGTTTTACAATATTCATGCAGAATTAATGCAGATCTATAGAAGAATTTCCATACAGGAGAGAACCTATTTCTAATGTATGTTGTTGTTGTTGTTGTTGTTGTTTTTAATTTTATTTTTTATTTAGGGTCACTTATTTCTTCATTTAGAAGGTAATGTTCAGCCATCAAGATCAAAATTTGCTCAGCAAAATTCCTTGGTCCTCAGTTGTTTGTCTTGCTGACTAATGTTGCAAGCTGTAGTTTTAAGCTCTGCAGGTGAGAGCTCATTGTAGTAGTATTTACTATGAGATAGACATGATGAAAATTAAAAAATATATGTACATTGAGATAGGATACAGGCAGCCCTGCTTTATGATGCACATTCTCACACCAAATGTTTTTTCCTTGATCTTTGTTAATACAGTTAATAAGAAAAGAATTAAAAAAAAAAAAAAAAAAAAATCTGGCTAGTGTTTCTATATTGTTAACTACTTGTGTTTGATGTAATAGAATATCATATAATTTAAGGTCTCTGTTTTTTCTTTTGCCTTTTCTTGCTTTATATACATTTCAGGCTTCTCAGACAAAAATAATTAGCTAACTCAAAAACTAAGTTGGTCCAATTTCCTACTCTAATTGATGCATGCAAACCAGCCTTTCATCAAATTTTCTTGTGACCCATCCAACCCTCTTGATTATTAACCTTAACAGATGTCCAAAATGTTACCTATTGTAGCAGACAGCTATCATCCTGAATCACTTAATGGTGTCAATGATGAGCCATTTTTGTTGAAGAAGACAAAAAGAGGAAGAAGGGATCTGTCTGCTGTTTGCTAGGCTGACCTTTAAGACAATCTTTGTACTTGGAATTTTCCACCTCTTGAATTGTTTGTTCAAAGCATATTACTTGGTACCAGTGATAGTGCTGTGACTCAGTTGCAAGCTGGTGGAACCAGTTGAAGATTTAGAGTGACTGGCTTTCCTAAAATGAGATGTCTGTTCCCACCCAAAGACTACTTGAGAAACAAATATTATTAACTTTAAGAAGGTATCTACTAAATTACACTTATTATACAACTGTCTTCTCTGGACGCCACATCCATTTTGTTAGTTGTCAAAGATTTAGAGGAAAAAGAGCCAGAGAGGTGGTATAGGGTCAAGCTGGTATAGGGTGTTACTAAATAATCAGCTCTAATTCTTACCTGAAGCCATGTATGCCCCAGACATAAGCACTTTTGCATTCAATGCGGTTATAAGGGCTTCCAGTTCTAACACCCCGTGGCTGGCGATTTGAAGAGAAAGCTGACAGCAGGACTGCTTGCGCATGCAATGAAATAACTCGTCTTCTTCTAAAAAAAGGCACTTCTGCCCTCCAGGGCCTCCAGGCCTCTCTGGAGGTCAGTGTTATTGGCCGTCAGCTGAACCCATGCAGGGTCACAGTCCTGATTCTGTACCTTATGGATGAGTTGAGTGACAAAAGCATCTAAGAAGCATAAAACTGAGAAAAAACATTTTTTCAGACTATTAGCAGTCATGACAGTGCTCAGGCAAAATGAGTACCCCAGGTTTGTTTTGGTTTATGACTGACAGCTTTCTTTTTAATATGAAAGAGACTAAATCTCTGACTTGGGCTTGCTGGCAAAGCATGTATAGGTGTATTTTATGGTAGAGGACTATTCATAGTCTGGATATAGCTGTTCTTCAACTTTTTGTATATTAAAGTGAGGATTTGCACAGGTATCCATCCTGTAGAGTGAGAGGAAATATATCTCCACATAACATTTTGAACTGAATCCTAGAAACCTCTCATTATAATAAGTTTTCTTCCAGAAGTCTTTTTTATGAACATCCACCATGCAACCTTTGAAAAGCCAATTATAGCTGAATTTATGCTGCAGTTTGTTGCCTCCTAAGGGTTGCACGCGTTCAGTGCAGGGACATTTGCTGAGTTTTACGTTGTTCTGTTTGGGTTTGGCAGGTGGCAGGTGTTTGCTTTACTTTTGTCTGAATTATGTTTTAATGGGAAAGATACAAGCTGCAATCGCACAGTTAACTGGAAAATAAAGGTCTTTTTCCTTCATTAATAAAGTGTACGAGAGAAAAGAAAACGGAAGTGCTATGCATTTTTCATGCTCTTATCTATTGCAAACCTATCTAAACCTCTTCTTTATCAGTGGGTGAGCTGCCCTGAAACGCTGGGGGTTAGTTAAAATCAGAAAAAGAAGTACAAGGATTCTGGCTGCAGCATTCAATTACATGACCAAACTATGCCTTTCCCAATTTTAGGGTGTTTTCTTCTTTCATATAGATACTGAAGTGCTGTATGGCTAGATGCTGCAAATAGGGTGCTCACTTTATTGAATGAATGAAGACAACTGATATTTTAGGAATGTTCTGCAGGATAAGGTAGCAATAAGTTGTGTGGTTGAGGAGCAGCAAAATCAGATTGTGGTTTTTTGGTACATTCATTGCAGAAGCAGTAAAAACAACTGAATTCAAAGGACAGACCTTCAGCTACTCTTCCCTGTCTGTGATAATGTAAAATGCCACCAGGCCTTCACAGATCTTGCTAAATTCCTTAAAATCTGATCACAGTCAGGCCTGAATAATTGACAACAATTTGTGTATTTCATTTTTGTTAGATTAAAATAAACTTTCAGCAGTATTTCCCAGCTAATTGCACGAGTTATAATTTAAGCTTTTCAGGCCTACAGACAGGTAGATAGCTCAACAGTACACTAATAATATCTGTCTATATTTCTTTTTTTATTATTTATTTATTATTTATTATTATTTTTTCTACCTTTTAGTTTTTTGGTACTGTTAAAACCACAGTAGAGGATTATATTATCTGGTACAATTGCCTTATCTGAAATTTGTAAGAAACACATTCTACCATGAGGCAAAGCTGCTCCTGTCTTTACCATAAATTATACCGTTTTCTGGTCTTATTAAAGTCACAACATGGAAACATTTGCCATTTTTTCTTCATGGGGCTGGTCAAAATGGGAACTCGGAATACTTATGCTTTCCTTTTCCCTTTCCTTTCACTTGTTCCCTTTTTAGCCTTATTTTGACATAAATTTACAACCTAATTTTTTCTTTCTGCCTTTGTAACTGCTGCTTATAAATGGGAAAAGTAGCACTTTAAAGGGATGTTGACAATTGAAAATCTTATAATTTCCAGGAAAAAAAAAAAAAGTGATTTCACAGTGGTTACAGAAACTGCACCTGATTCTGGCTCACCCTGCCAATTTTGCCATGTTCTTATAAATGCAATTTCATGTCACTTATTTCTCTTCTTGTGTTGTTTAAAATAATAATATACAAATGGAAACAAAAGTTGACTTCCTAACTATAAAAACAGGTGTGAACTTTACTGTGTAAGGAGCTTTGTAGTTCATAAAGTTAATTTAAGGAATAGAAGAGTACCTGTTTGTTTTAATGTAAGTATTTTTAGATACATTATTTTAGAGTGGATTTCTAAACATTCACCAATAAAGCCTCTTCATATGCATGTCAACTTTTTTGATAAAAAAGTCAAATTAAATACAGTGTGTTTGCAAATGGGTAACTGTGACTAAAGCTTGATACATCTTCTAACTGTAATGATGTTCCTTGGAGTAGTTACCAGAAAACAGGGAACTGTAGGTCCCATTGTCTGGAACCATAAGCCTTTATTTCTTGAGCTAGAAGGCAAGCCTGATGCAGTTTCAGAATCGTAAAATGTCTCTGGGGTTTACTGAATGGTGGATGGTATAGTTATTTTCCCTAATGCAGAATCCTTGCAAAGCCTTGTGTACTTGTCTTCTGTACAAAGGGAAAATGATTTTGTGTTGAAGACTTAAAGATATTCCTAGCCCACAGTGATTCACATGGTGGCCAGGATTCAGTCATTGAGATGTTCTGAGTCTTGGTAAACAACAGACATCATGAGGTTGACTTCCACTTAAAGTACAGGGGGGAAAAAAAAAAAAAAAAGAAAAAAAAAAACACAAACCAAGAAGCAGTATTTTCTGCAGAAACCTGCCAATTTTAAGATGTTTCAGTTTTGATAAGAGACTGTGATGAAAACCACTTAAAAACTAAGCAGAGTTCCAATGGAAGCCCTCCTTTTTGAGAGATATCCATCAGAAACTTGTCTACCTTCCTACCTTCTTGCCAATTCATTTTCTGCATACTTGGCAACTGATCTGAATGATTACAAAGTATGTTCTTTGTCACCATCCAAATCTAATCCTGGCCAATCTCCTTCACCTATATATTCCTCTTATCTACAAGTACTTTATTGGAGGTGGTAATGTCTGCTTTTCATTGCTTCGATCCCTGATTCTTTAGAGAAATCTTGCTTTCAGCTCCTTGAAACCCTCCATGCTCTACTGCTGCAGAACATAGATCTTACCATCGTTAGGCTCAGTGTTTCTCAGACAACAGAAAAGCTCCCAGAGCTCTGTAGGCTTTATGGTCACTGACTTTTTTACCCAATATCTTCCTGCCTGAAGACCTTCCACTACATGTTGCAGATTGTCTTCCAGAGGAAATTCAGAACAAGGAAATTTTTAGGTAAAAGGTGCATGAGGTGTGCTGTAGACAATGATGAAAGGTGAAAAATGAAGATACAGCCCTGTGGAAATACTACCCCAAATCTGTCTTTGAAGAAGTGATTTAGGGGAATCAAAGCAGTAGTAAGGTAGCTCTGTACTGGAACAGAAATACGTCTCTCACAACCAGTTGGTGTTGGCTGGGAACATAGTTAAAAGGAATAATCAAAGAGGAGAGTGAAAAATAAGCCTAAATCAAAATAAAATAAATAAAATCAAAAGAAAGATGTTAAATCCCTAACAGGGTGTCTGCATTCAGAGGCAAAGTCATTTCTGTAATTCAGTCCTTCATAGAAAATATTCATGTAGAGGAACAAGTCTTCTGAAGAGTATACTCTACAAGAAATGGTTCACACTAGAATTACTTATGTTGATTTCTCTAAACTTGGCCAGCATAGAGGAACCTCTGACAAAGAAACTGTTTAGCATGCAGTATTGATCTGATGGTTAGAGGTGCTGAGTACCCAGAATCGCACACAGAAAAGGTGACTGGAGCGCATTTTTGAATGACTTCTTAAAAAAAAAAAAAAAAAAAAGCTTGCACAAAAGCATGTGTCTCCCTTCAGAAGTCAGAGCAATAGCGAGACCATTACATGAAGTTAAGTACATGCTATTCTTTCTTCTTAAGAAATAAAATGCCTAGTTTGTGTTCACACCTGTCAGATATGGGGCAGAGCAAAGAAAGTGTTTCAGGTTTTTGTTATGTTTCAAAGAACAACAAATAATATTGCTGCATAAGACATTTTATAAGGAACAAATGTAGAGAGCATCGACACAGCATGGTGCAGTACTCCAGAGATTATTTGGTATCTAAATGTGGTAACTTGACTACTAGAAGCCTTACGTGTCTTTTAATATTTCATTTGAGATAATTTGAGTGGGAAAATACATACTATCATTTAGTAGCATATACTGAGTCTGACTGAGCTGCAGTTAATTTCCATCGGTGTTATCAGTAGACCAGAAGACTCCAGGTTCTTGACTGTAAAGGCTAATATTACCAGGCTTTCAATAATCTTTCTAGCTATTAATCTGGAGAGGAATCTAAAAGGCTGTCTTCAAAGAGAAGTCCACTACTGTAAAGTTAATAATACCCTTTCTGTTTTCATATATCTGTTCCTAAATGAAGGGAGATGAAAGTCATTCAGTGCAGGGTGTCCGAGGTGATTAAATAAATTCTGTCAGAGCAGCATGACTCCAGGAGGAAAGAAAGATGTGAATTCTGAACCTGTTCTGGCTGCTGGAGGTGGTGAAGATCTGTCCCATTGTTACTTTAATTTTGTAGTCAGCAGAGGATGAAACTTTTCATGAACTTGGGTTGAAAATTCCTCACTAAGAGTCATTTGTAAAGCAGTGCTAGAATGCTGCCTCTTGCTAACCAGAAATAACAGTGAGTACTAACCTTTAATGGATTAAGAAAAGTCACTGAGTGCACTTCTAATGACAGCAACTGAATATTTTCTGGAGTCTGAAAGCTTTTCAGGAGGTTATGAAATTGTGCCTGATGGGCAGGCTTCAGTGGTAGCTGAGCGCTTTGGGCAATTTTGTCATCAGCTGTTTGCTATGTGCTGTTCTTTCCCACGTTAACTTCATTAATGTCTGACACATCGAGGAGAATTACATTGACTGATCTGCAGTAACATCCCAATTCACTGCCCAGTGAAGCTAATGGATGTCTTTACACAGGCATAAGTTGATTTTTAGATTCCAGATGCTCTTCATTGCATATTGTAATTAGCACCATTGTTCTCAGAAAAGAGGAACGACATCTCTGAAATTGGAAACTGCGTATCTGCAAAATGATAGAGGTTTTTGTTGTTGTACTAGGACTGAATGATTTCAGTCTTAGTATGGTATTTCTATTTAAATTAAATAAAGCCTAAGTCTAATGACATAAAATGTAATTTCAAATTCCATTTTGAATAAATAAAAATGTATACTCCACATTAGTATGTCTTTACATAAAATTTGCGGAAAATTAGTTATTAATACCTAATATTGGAATCATATAGCTAACCTTTAACATCGGATTAGCAATGCTTGCACAATGTTATATCGCTTATTATTACGGCTAAAAATCTTCTCCCAATAAAACGTCAAGTATGCAGTCACAGGAAGTTCATATTATATGGGGAAAGCCTGGCCTAGTGCACTTCTAAAGAAAGAAAACTGATATCTATACCAATGCTTTTCTGTTAGCTATTGAGTGATAATAGCAAACATTTCCAAATGCTACAAAGAGCAACCCAAACAAAGATTTCCTGACTTCCTGGATTCTTCCTTTGATAGATTCATTTGCATTCTATCAGAATGGACTTTTATTGATTTTTTTTTTTTTTTTTCGAGTCACTAAATCATTAGTCAGATCTGAGGTCAAGAAAAATTCTATCTTACTTCTCCAATTATAATGATTGATATTTAGCCCAAAGCAGTGCAGCATCAAGAGATTTCACAATTTTTAGTGAATTTTACTTCACGCCATTTCTGTGAGATTGGGAAGTGTCTATTATCAGAAGCCCTTGAAAAATGTTATTTTTTCTTTCAAAAAATTTTGCCAATATTTAAATGATGAACTGTTCTGCTCCATTTGCAAGCAGCCAGTGCTATTTTAATTATGTTGTTTTAAATCTGATGTAGGCTTCTCAATTACTTTGTAAATATAAAGAGAGATTGCTCTTAAGGCTTGCACTTCTTTCTTGCAACCTCCATTTGCTTCTACACCTACCTATTTATATTTAGCTTGCAAGAAAGTGAATTTAGAAGGAGAACAGCAATTAAGGCTTGTCATGGAAAATAAATAGATATGCGATTCTAAGGCAATAGTGCAGCTGGAAATCAGAGAAACTGAAGAAATAATTTCATTTAAATAGCTTTCTTTTCCTGAATAATTCTCTCTAAATGTGTGAATGAGAGTAAAAGTTTGGGGTGGAATACAGAAACCATATGTAAGTGTTACATATGGTTACCTTTTCCTGTTTGATTTTTAAGCATTGTGCTTATATTCTAGAGGCAGAGTAGGACTTACAGGTATGAATGAAACATATGTTCCTGAGAAAGATGGTAAGGAAATGCAAGAAGCTGATGTTTGGAATGGATGGGGAGATCATTTAGTAAATGAAGCAGAGGAAAAAATGGAGCTAAGGCTCAGAATGGAAAGAAAAGAGGTAAGAAGAGAATGTGGAAAAGAGAAGCCAGATGTTGGTGAATAGAACACTGAGAACCAAGATTAAGGAAAAAATTAATTAGACTTCTTAAGAGGACCCACACTTGATTGTATTGTAGCCTGAGATCACAGCGGTTTAATTCAGGACCATTTCCTGAAGGATGAAAATTGTATCATTTGGTAATCAATCATATTACCCAGTTAACAAGTTAAAGAATATAGATGTGAAAAATTGCTGAGGGAAATGTGTTTTGTTTTCAGACTTGGCAAACAGTACATCCCCAAATTTCGGGAGATTTTATTCATTAACCCGTTAAAAGGGGAGAATTGGGATTTTTTAAAAATCATTCATAGTAGGTTCTGATCAATGCAGAACACACCATTTTTATGCTTCTATACTACTCAAAATATTTGTCAAAGAATTCCACATTGACAAGCCATTTCATTTTTTTCCCCATTTCTCCATAAATTTGTGGAGTTGGAAGCAACATGGGACTACTCAATAATCTAGCAAAACTTTCATACTTTAGTGGCACCATCAGAAGCAAAGTAAAGTTTTGAATTATCTCAGTGAGAAATTTGCTGATGAAGGGTAGCCTGTTAAGACTCTAAATGAAATGTCTCCCACCTTCTAGTCACCCCAGGAGGAGACACAATGTTTATTCAAGTTCTGGCTATCGATCTTAGGATATTTTGCAGTTTAGGTTGCAAATGTTCTTCTTTTCTTGTGGGTACCCAAACTTCCCTGACACAGATTGATAGATCCTTTTTTTTTTTTTTTTTTTATCCCACTCTTCCCAGCACCTTTTTTTTTTATTTTATTCCTTGTCACTGCAATCACCTGGGGATGTTTAGAAGCCTGTCTTCCTTCCTGAAGCTTGAGGGTTAAAAAGAGTAATGTGATGCGGTCTGTGTGATTGATCAAGAATAGATATTGCCGTCTTCCCTATTTTGTCTAGCAGGGTTACTTTATGCTATCCATCGCTTTGACATCCTCTCCCTGTAGGTTGTAATTTCAGCCTTCCTTCAAATGCATGTAGGCCAGAACCCTGGCAACATACCTTTTTTATCATCTTTTGATTTCATTCACAGTGGCTGAGGTATAAGTATCTCTTGCGGCAGTTCCTTTACTTGGCCACAGAAAAGGCAAGAGATGGCATTCCTTCAGCTGATGAACGTATTGCTTTCCCTAAAGGGAAACGTGCAAGGAACCAGTTTGCAGTGTGCATATATTTTGTTCTTGTTCTTGAAGCTGAAGGCTAGTTGCCTATTTAATCTGTTTTGAAAATGAAGCAAAATAAAAACTGCCTTCTGGCTTGTCATTGACTTTTAAGGTCTTGTGAGTCATTGTCCTTGCTCCAGAAGTTCTGAGCTTGAATCTGTGCTAGTCCTCATGGGTATGTTTTTTTTGTTGTTGTTGTTGTTTTTTTTTTGTTTTTAAGAGGTGGTTTGCCCACCATTCACTGATTCACTGTAGACAAACCGAGTTTTACAAGGCCTAAACCTTACTGGAACTAAAGCTGCTGAAGTCCTGAACTGTTTTTATCAGGAAATGGTTGTGACAGTTTGTGACACAGTAGGTAAAACATTTTCCTAGATGGTAACATATTTTTTTTTCTTGCTTTCATCTCATCATTTAAAAACCTTTCTACGAGATAAAGTTTTCATTAGCATTGACTAAATTTCCTTCCATTTTTTTTTTAAACATTTTATTTTGACTTATTTCTTTACATGGATGTGAAAAGCTATTAAAAAAAAGAAAATAAAAGAAAAGGCAGTTTGGCAATAAAAGTGGTAGAACCAGAATTATCTCAAATACCTGTAATGCATTCAGTCTCTGCCTGCATTTGAATCCCAGCTTGTATGCCCCACCATCTATAAAGGTTTCTGATTTGATGTGAGCTCTTTCTGCCCACTGATGCTTAGGGCATTTAGTGGCTTAGGCTCAATTACTGATCCAATAGCTGGTTGATCAGGTGTTGGACCCATTTTTGCCACTGAAGCTATTTTTAAAAAGCACATTTTGTTTTGGAAGACTCTTCCCTGTTGAGCCTACTTGTTCCAAATAAAAATAATAATAGGTGCACACCTATATATGTGTGTACAGCAGCACTCAGTCATGCGTACACTGGAGAGGGGTCTTCCCCCAGTCAACTCCTTCAATTGACACTCTCCTTGTAGCGAGGAGAGAACACAGCTAATTTGCACCAGTAAATTGTTTTAATTTCAAAAGTGGAAAAACGCTTCCTGTTTCCCAAGGGGTTACTTCTGCAGCCCTTTTGGAGAAAAATTAAATCCCCGCTGTTCAGAAGCGTTTATGCGTTTCTTTAAAAGAGTGGCTCCGGCAGATGCAGCATGGTTTGCAGCATATTCTAATTGAATTCAACAGGATGAGTGTAGGTTGCCAACAACAGCAACAAAAGATGGTGGTGGGGGAGGCAGGGGAAGAAACAGAAAATGTGTTGACAGTGTATCTGACCGACAGAGCCCAAAACAATAGGATGCATGTTTAGCATGACTGGCTCTATTCATTCTCCTGTCAGCACTTGGCATGCATGCCTCTCAAAGGCAGCAAAGCTGCAGGAAGTGTCTCTTCCTTGCGCAATATAGAGAGAAATTTCCTTTACACTATATTCTTTAGTAGTCACAGATTTATGGTCTTGGTGGGTTTCTGATTAGTGAGCAGCTTTAAAAGATCTGGTAAGTTGATGATGATGATGATAAAGACTAGTATGTATACATGGGAAAGGCCTGTTATATAAATCAGTCAGTGACTGTTGACTGAGCTTTTCTCTTGTGCTGCACAGACTGAGTATTTCAGCTTGTTAAAATGTGCAGGAATAAGGCTGTCTGCACCCTATAAATGCTGTTTTTCTTGGTTCAGATCCCTTCAGCTTCCTAGAATGGAGCAGCAAATGATCAATGCTCTTCAAGAATATGTTTACCTTGTAGCTGACATGCAGCCTGTGTCACATTTTCCTTTAAGTACAACCTCAGGACACTATTTAATCACCTGCCAAGTCCATTAATTTGACAAGAGAGATGCTTGAGAATGACATGTAAAAAGTGAGCCTCCAATTACTCTATATTTGTAGTACTCCAGTACAGTACTTCATTTGCACAGTCACATTCTGGTGCAAAACAATCATGTCCACTTCAGGGTGCCTGGATAATGCCTCCAATCCCACTGCAAATCAACCACAAATAATGCAAACTGAGAAACTCTTTTTTACTAACTTGCTTGCCATTTCTGCCTCTTTTATTCTTTCGTTTCTTTAAATCTCATCTGCAGCTTCTAGAGCTGCACTGTCATCCTGACGTCCATTTGTAGGATTTGCACTGAAGTGAAAAGATTCAAGACAAGCATTTAAACTGTAATTTAAACTGATGAACATATAAGGATTCCTGGTGAAGGGTTTCAGTCTATAATCTTCTGGTGATTTGTTGCTCTGTAGAGTAAAAGCTAAGCTATTAGTTTCCTGTGGTTGATATAAACCAGACTCCATACCCTAGCAGCATTCAGTCTCCAGTGCTTGATGTGAATCTGGTTTTGGATGGTTTTGTTTTGGAGATGATGATATGGGCTTGAGCCATGATGAGCTCTCAGGCAGTCCTCAGTGCTTTAATAATCTATTAAAGAATGTGGACCAAGTGTCAAGCTTTTCCTGAAACCCACTGAGTTTTTCAGGTTTCTTGGGAAATATGTCACAAATAATCTTTCTGAAAATTAGTTCTGGTTTCTCAAACAAGCACTTAATTATATTCCTACCAAGATTGTTTCAGTCTGTAAATACTGTAAGCAGGTAAAAGATGGGGTTAGTCTCTCTACAGTGATTATCATGATTTCTTTCCTTCTTGCTGCATCAAAAAACTCTTTTAAACCCCCATTTTAATTAAAATTGCAATAAATATTTTCTTAAACACAGATATTATTTCCAGTATCTCAGGGTAACTTGGTATGTGCTTTGCAGTATAACCACCAGATGCTCATTGAAACTTCTGCACACTTTTACGTTTGTGAGCAGATACTGAGATTTTGATAGGGTTGTTTAGAAATGAAAATAACATTCAACAACAATAAAATGGCCAAAATATAACAGAAGATATGTTCACAAGCAGATTTATTCATTAGACGAAAGTAAGGTTCAAACTAATATGCTGGAGTTTTGTTGTTTTCTTTTTCTTTTCTTTTTTTTTTTAATTTTCCATCCTCTTTTCCTCGTTCTTTAAGTAATAATAATAATAATAATAATAATAATAAGCAAGATAAAGCTTTCCAAGACGTAGCTACGCCAACTTAATTTGTAATGAACTACATAACAGACCCGAATTGTTTCAGAACTGGAGTCAGCTTCTGTGATATGACAGAGTCATTTATTAGTTGGCTAGGAACATGGAGAGTGTGCAGAAACATCCAGACTGAAGCATTGCCACCAGGACAAGAAATGATACTTGGGAGACTGAGGCAAATCCTATAGACTAATTCAGTAATGACACCAAATGCAATTTTGTTCCTACTGGGCATTTCCCTTCATGTTGTAAATAAATATTGAACCATAGAAACAAAATTCAATTGACTTCAAAATAAAGCCTGAACTGTTTTCAGAACAGGAGAGATTTTTGCATCCATTTGACACCAAAATGGCGAAACCTTGTATAGTAAAAGCACAGTAAACACTTGAATAGATGAGCAGTTAGCTTTGAATGCACAACAAAATGTCTAAGTAGAGGAAATGTACTAAAAATAATCAAAGCCCTGTACCTTTTTTTTTTTTTTTTTTTTTTTTTTTTTTTTTTTTTTTTTTTTAAATAGACTTCTGTTGTTAAGTCATGAGTTTCATACTGCTGTTCTGTTCTGTTTTTCTTGCTAGGCTGAGAGGTTTATTTTCACATTTGTGCCAGAACTCTCTTGATGTTAAATACTACCCAGCTAAAACTTGACTTAAGGCAGTTGCAGAGAAGTATACTAGGAACATGAAGCAATTCTCTAAGTTTGTAGCCACTTCCACAAATCTTGCTAGATCATCTTAACAGGTTTGTTTACAAGAGTGCAAAAAAAATTCTCAACTTCGGTAAAAATGCCTCATTGATGGATTTTGGTTTATAATTATTGGTCTTTACACTGACTTATATTGCAGTATCATAGAATGGCTTGGGTTGGAAGGAACTTCAGAGGTCATCTAGTTCCAAAACTGCTCCAGCGCAGGTCCCCCACGGGTGGCAGCTCCCCCCAGACCCCTGCTCCTGCGTGGGCTCCTCTCCACGGGCTGCAGCTCCGGCCCGGGGCCTGCTCCTGTGGGGGCTCTCCATGGGCCGCAGCCTCCTCCACCTGCTCCACTGGGGGCTCCTCCACCCATGGTGGGTCTGCAGCGTGGAGATGTGCTCCATATGGGACCCATGGGCTGCAGGGGGACAGCCTGCTCCACCAGGCGCCTCTCCACAGGCCGCAGGGGAACTTCCGCTCCATGCCTGGAGAACCTCCTGCCCTCCATCTCCACTGACCTTGGGGTCTCCAGGGTGGGTCCTCACTGCTCTCACTGTGTGTGGTGCAGGTTTTTGTTTGTTTCCCCTTTATTAAATCTGCTCTCACAGAGGTACAACCAACATTGCTTATTGGCTTGGCTCTGGGCAGCAGCCAGTCCCTTTGTAGCCTGCTGAAACCAGCCCTTCTCTAACATGGGGCAGCTTCTGGATTCTTCTCACAGAGGCCACCGCTGTAGCCCCCCACTACAAAAACCTTGACACATAAACAAAATATTTATGTGGTAAAGAGACTTCTCTGGAGTCATGGAAGAGAACATTAGAAGCTTTGTTGTTATGGGTGTTGGTGCCTTTTCCCTTTCCCAGGCAGGAGGTTGAATTTTGCATATTGCACTGTGGATTGTAACCTACAGTTTGACTTCAGAGGATATCTGAGTACAGTCTTATACCATAGTGTGTCAGGAACACAGGATATGGATGAAGAGAGGAGATCTGAATGTGAATACTTGCTATCATTCTATTTCTTTGGTAAATATTCATCTTTATTGAGGGCCAGTTTAGTATATATACTATGTTAGGCAGCCCGTCAAGTACATAGCTCTCAAGTCCTAGGCAGTATAGTTTTCCTGAAGAATTTTGTCTTACAGTAAACCTTACTTTTTTAACATTTATTGTGGGAAACCATGACTTCGGTAAAGAAATACTCCCTTTTAAAATATGCGTTTTCTGTTACTACTAAATGTGGGATAATGATGCCTTAGATATCCTCCTTGGGCATGGAAACAGATCTAAAAGATATAAAAATCTGCCAGAAAACCAGTTATTTGGAGCAATGGTGGGGAGGCCCTGTAGCAGGGTTTACTTCTTCATTTTATTGTCCTAACCTTCATTAAGGAGCTCAAATACCACGAGTATGGGCACAAGACACATATATATTAGGTAGATTTCTGACATGGTCTTGTGCAGACATTTGGCAAATTAATTCAACATTTTCACAGATAAAATGTGCAACAATATAGTGAATGTATTCTGTATTTATTGGTAATAATACAGTAATAATGACTACAAAAATGATGCAATAATTAAGTGATATAGTAATGATGAGATGAAAATTCTCTAGACAAATTTTAAAGATTTATTGCCTAGTCATGTGAAAGGCCTACAGGCAAAGTCAGTGTGAGCAAGGTTTGCTCATCTTTTCCCAAGTCGCAGAAAGACTTGATTAACACAGGGGTGTCTGGACAATGCAGCTAAATGTATGTGCTGAAATCATTTCAGTGCAAAGGGCACACATTGGATTCTAGGGTTGAACGTAACTTGTCCCTGGGCTTTGTAAAATCATTTCCCAATTTCTTTTGGTGTCCATCTTTCCTATATATATTGGGATTACCTCCTCAAAGTTTCAGAAGTAGTATATAAGAAACATATTTTCTTAAAGTAGTGAGCTGGGAGAATGACTAATACTAAAAGTGACTACAAGAGTAATAGTATGAAGGTTATGTTTCTTACATCAGTTTCCTGTGCATTCATCACTTGGGTAGTAATCAAATGTGACAGAAAAAAAAAAGCACATGTTGTTTACAGGCACTGTTCTGCTGACTCAAAACAAAACCTTGATCTCTTCCCAGTCTGGTAACACAAAATATTTTAGGTTGTATTAGGGCTTTGCTAAAAAGAAAGTCTAATTTAATGATGAAGGGGGACAGAAGGGGCAGGGAGGGGATTGCACGTTTTTTTTTTAATCCCTTTTGTAAATTAAGAAGAAAAATTTTCAAAATATTTTGCTGGCTGCAACGAGCTGCTGCCAAAGTACAACTTTTTGCCTCATTTTGGATCACAACCTTGGATTGATCAGCAGAGATCATGCAACAATAACCAAGTTTTTGTTCCTTCAGTAATGTTAGTTCTGTGTTTGTTTGTGTTTGTTTTATTCATTTTTCATTTTGATTTTATTCCTATTCAGTCTTTATATTGCAAGTTTACATTTGAATATGACTGGCCACAAGATTGCTTTCTTGGTTTTCCTATATAATTTTAGCTTTTTTTTTCTCTTAGCTATTTTCAAGTTTACAATATGTTAAATCTATTTAATAACCATTAGCTTAAGTAGAGTTTTTATTTATTTGTTTATTTTCTGTCAGAAGCATTTTGAAGAGATTATGCACAAGCTTTTTGTTATGTTCAGCTTATAAGCATTCCTTCTCCCCTCACTTTTTGCTATTAATTTTTCCTATAAGATGGGTCTATGATAATATCATACTGATGTTGTTTTTCATATCAGTCTTCCAAGCTTATACTAGTTGAACAATAGAAATAACAGCAGGTACTCTGAATAAATTACATTTTTAGTAGATTTACTAGTTTTAACAAGCGAATAATTACTTGTAGTGTCCGGGCAAGTCACTGTGTATAGCATTTTAGAATTATTTAGGTTGGAAATGACCTTCAAGATCATCAAGTCCAACCAAATATACGTGTATTTCTACGTGTAACTCTTGAATTCCATACAAATCTTTTAGAACCAGACAGCCTCCAGATAGAACCATTTTACAAAAGATTTTTTCAATGAATATAGAAATCATCAGGTCTGTTTAATATTACTTACTCTGTAAAACTGGAATATTATTACTCACTTGTATAGGGCTCTTTGTTAGTGGCTCTTGAGAGGTAATGTCTGAAATAAAATATTTGGTTCTAGGCTTCGGACTGATTTGAGCACAGAACAGCTATGGTCTTGGAGATTGAAGTAGAAAGTATGCTTCATTTATTTCTTCCTTGGTTATTTCTTTAAGTGTTAGAGAATTAAGTTCATCTTAAGCCCCAGTCTTTAGTTACAGTAATTGTTCATCAGAGCATAGGGCAAAATTATACAGTAATTTCTTAAATTTGCTTCAGAATATATATATTCCCAAAGAAAATATATTGCTGCTTATGACATTTTCAGCCTCAGGTTTGCAAATATCCTGTTATATAGCACCATCACAGAAGTCTCCCAAAAATGTGGGAAGAAGGAAGGGGATATTTGGATTGAGAGAGGTGCCTGACACATATGGAAATAGCTCAACTGCTTGCAGTCTTGCTTTGTAAATTTGCCACATAAGAAACAGCTGAATTTGTCTTAAAATCAGAAATTATGACTCTTTTTTTATAGACTTCTTATATGTTGCTCCTTGGAAACTGCTTTTCAACAGAACTTGACTGCATTTAATTGACTTGCAGTGAGGCTTTGGGAAATGTAAATTCATAGACATTTCATATGACAGTGTTATAATTTTCAAAGAGCTTTATATCACTGAGGAACTGTGGTGTTATTAAAAACAAAGCACGAAGTCAAACTGCAGCAGAGAACTGAATTTAAAGCAGAACTTTTCAGTCATTTTCAAGGAGGAACTCACAGAATTAAATTTTCTTTTTTCTCCATTTTCATACTTAATCCTTCCAAAATTATAACCAGAATTACCAGGATTTCTTGGATGAAACTTTTGAAATAAGTCTAACTCAGATTATCTGTGAGTTATATTCTGTCTGTATTGTTTTAGAAAGATGTAAATTATGAATTGCAGAAGTAGAAATTAATCTCAAACCACACTCTAACTATGAGTAAGAGTGACAAAGAAGATACGGCACTCTCTTCTATAAAAAATGGCAAGCAGTTTACGTATTCAACATCCATGATTATGAGGTCACTTTGAGCCCTGAACATTTTAGAGGAGGGTGGGTTAACAAAATAGTAGAACACAATGCTTACAGTTAAAGAGTGACACTAATCCAGAAAACCTGTTCTGAGAGGCAAATAGGAAACATGTTTTTAGCAACAGGGACATTTGTACTCTTTTTGGAAAGTGGATATTTCTTAGGACATTTGTGTGTGCATTATTCATGTTGAAACAGGAAGCCTATATTTGTTACCCTCTGTCTGACGTAACAGTGAAGAAGGTTATATACATTAATTTCCAACTGCAATGTAAATGACATTGCACGGGAAAATCCTGCGTTGGTATTGCAGGTTGGGCCAGATGACTACAAGATTAATTTGTCTGCTTTCTCCCATTCCCATTTAAAGAGGGAGTTTGTGTGTAGATTCATTGAACGCTTCTATATGCAGCAGAATAAAAACCTGCTCTAATGAAAAGAAAAGCTGTTTAAGGAAGGGATTAATTTCAGTCAGCTTTTCATTTTTAGAGGAGCACATAAAACAGTTATTGGCTGCTGCTTTCCTCCTGCTGTCATCTCATTCTTGACCATGGTGTTCATGACATTTCACATAGGATCAGATAGATTTTTAACAGCAATATATTTCAGAGTTATCTGACTTCTCAATGATATGCTGACTCAGCAGCTCTGTCTTATTTTTTAATAATGTAACCTACAACAAAAGGGCTGGATTTATATAGTGTGGTACTCAATAAATAACCTTTTATTCCTGTAGTACCCTCCAAGTGGCAATCTTTAGTGTCAACACCTGTATTCCAGTATTGTAAGCCAGAGTGCTCCACTGCATGAAATGACTAAGCTATTTGGAGCAAAAGGCTTGAGTAAATTTTAAAGACAAATAGGAAAGGAAAGCAGAAATTGTCTTGAAAAAAAATCTCTTACTGTAGTCTTTTTGTCACTTTTATGTGTATATGTAGGCGTAAGTGTATATATTAACAACATCTCTAGCATATTGGTAATCTTCTTCTCCTCAAGGTTCAGCTGCTAGTGGAGTAAGTTGCTGCAGTTGCTCCACGCCATTAAAAAAAAAAAAATAGTTTGGCAGTGGTTTCCTCTTCATCTCTATGCAGTAGTCTGCATTATTTTGTTAATGAAACATTAGTTTACCTTTCAGAAATGACAAAGTAAAGTTCGACATAGAGGCAGCGCAAGGAGTATGAGAGTAGAAGATAGTAAGCAATGACATTGCTTAACAGCTGTTTAGGATTTCGGGGATGAATTGACACTAACATTGCTTTGTGAGGTGTTCTTGCATTCACAAGTAGGAGCTAATAAAGATGACTATATAGTAAATTGAATCATTGTTTGCTCTGGTTCTAAAATGAAATATAAGCAAGTTCTTTATGTACATTATATAGCATCTTTTAAATATCTCTTTGAAAAATGAAGATAGTATTCAGCCAATTTATTGTCATCACATCAGCTTTCTGTATGGGACATTAATAATGTGGCAATAATATCTACCAAACCAGATGCTTTTCACAGCTAGACCTAAACTTGATAGTTATGGATATGATAGAAAATATGAAAAGCTTCACATTATTATCAGCTCATTTGTTGCATAACGAAAGTGAAGATTCTATTGCTGTAGTTAATCACCATATCAAGTGTTTAGTAGAACAGTGCAGAGAAAATACTTGCATTCTTATTCTGTGAAAGGTATATAGTGTAAAAACTGTATTGTTTTTATGATGGTAATATGTATCCGTATCATGTATAGAAGTAGATAGCAGTCTCCAATGCCGTAACTGGTATTTGTGCAGTAATTTGGGGTTTTCAGGAACAAAGTCATTGTGATTCTGCAACATGTGCCATCAATTAGGTAACTGTAAACATATATGAGGCATATTCCGATTGTTATTCCTATTGATATTGTAGTTACTACATTAGTTTTCTACTGAAGGATCACTTAACTTAAGTAGAAGGTAGATCAATTGAAAAGATAATGTATTATTTACCAGTAGATTTTCCAGAATTACCTTTTAAAAATACGTTTTATTAGATATTTTGTAGATGAAAATGCATTTTTAATGTTCCCAATTTTTTCCCTCCTCCTTGTGCTCTCCAGCCAGCAATAATATCTCCCAGAAAGGGGCTAGCAAAAGACAGCTGTTTTTTATGAGATTAACGAGAATCAGCAGAATTTGACAAATTGTATCATTTGTTGTATTAAACATAAGTGTTAAATGGTGGCTTAGAACTTGAGAACAATTAGAAATGTCTGTCAGGATGAGCTCAAAATAAATCAACAGTGATTGGAAAGTGTTCGTGCTTGTGCATATGTGCCTGACAGACAGTGTAAATAAGGAGGATAAGATCTTAGAGTCTGTTATTTCCAATTGTGAACATAATTCCCAGTGACACTGATGTGTATCTGCAACATAGCAATAGAATTAAACAGGAAAAAAAAAAAAAAAAAGCAATGTGCTTAATAGCACTGCAGATTGTGAGAACAGTAATTTTTAATATTTCCTGAGAGCACTACCTCCTCCAGCACCTGTTGTGGACAAATTAATTGACCCAAGACTATCACTAAATGTGTTGTTGAAACTAAATATTGTAAAAGGCAATGCAAAGACAATGGGTTCTCTACCTTCAGGCTTTTGTTTCTGCTTCTCTAGAAATTCTTTATTGCTTTGTAATTAATAGGTGTGTCATACAATACCTGAACCACTGCCTCTCGCTATATGTAAATCCATTCAGAAAAACTTGTAATGTAAAAAGCTGAGTCTCTGTTTTCTTCGTTAACCTGTCATGCTTCCATAGCTGGGTAGTAGGCTCAGGGGACAGGTGTGGGGGTGTGGGATATCATTTAATACAAATACCTTCCTGTAGTCATTTCAAACAAACAACACTACAGAGGAAAAAAAAAAAAAAAAAGGCAGAACTATATGGTTGTTTTACTGTGAGATTGGTATGTTAAAAAACAACCCTGCTTCAGCAGAAGGATGCAGAGCCTTCTCTGTGTTTAGATGATAACCGCATTTTTCTTACTTTCATTGTATTTGAAATAGATCTTGCCTCTAGCAGTTTGGCAGATTGAAAAAACTGAGAAATTCCTCGTTCTCCCCTTTGTTTTATATATTTAGAGCCACAAAGCAAAAAAGCAACAAATGGAAGGAACTCCTGCATCATTTGCATGATGTCTCAGCCACATAGTTGCTCTGAGAACAGGGAGTAATTCAGTTTAAAAAGGAGCAGAAATGGGCTACATCTTTTTGTTTTATAGCTCCTGCAGTGAACAGAGGCACATTCTGCCATTGTTTGAGTGTGTGGTGCCATACAAAGTTGGCAGTGTTGTATTAAACCTAGTAAAGATCTTACTTGTCTCATTTTAAGGAGTGACTTGAGAGAGATGACTCACATGCCTGAAGTCAGGCTCACACATACAAAGCATTTCTGAACTTGGGTATGAGTGAGGAAGCATGGTGGAATACTTCTTCTCCAAACCAACTGTTTAACTTTTGATTTCATTGTTGTGTGGGGGGAAAAAAAAAAAGTGGAAAATGTTTTGTGTTGGTTTGCTTTTTTTTTCTCTGTAAAAACTGTGTTCTGATTGGGTAGAGACAGTATATTTACTCATTTTTGACTTTCTTCATTAGACAAGTAATATTAAAAATATATGCAATTGCGATGGATTATGTAATGTATTTTGGAGATAGCTACAACCTTTCCTGCTGTATGCAAGTATATGTAATGTGTGGTGAACCAGCACCATTAGTCTCAGTGAAATTGGGACAGCTCATGGCATGACCTCAAAAAAAGAAATAAAATAAGAAAAAAAAAATTAATCCAGCCCTACCATATCACCATATTAGAACTAGATTTCTCCAAAACTCCATTGGAAAAATAAATAAATAAATAAAGGATGGTGGGTCTGATGCTTCTTGCATTTGCACAAGAAATGATAATAATGAAAAACATGTGCTGGTGTAACATCATTCAATTTCTTGAGGTTTGCTCATACAAATAAGAGATAAATGAAGTAGAAAGATAAACCCTACCTTTACAGTTTGGTGAGGTGAGGGGTTGGCATTACTTTCTCTTTGTTTCCACGTTGTGGTTGCTCTGCATGTTTGCCAGAGCTACTCTAGCAGCCGGTTTTCCTCCTCCACAGGCTACCAGTCTACCCTGGGCTTGTTCCACCCAGGAGGAACTGATGCCGGTGCTTCTGGGCGTACCTTGCTGCTCACCATCATCATGGGAGCTGTGAAAATATTGAAAAATTAAAATGAAAAAACAAGGAGCATTTTCAGAAACTTCATCATGGCCTAGATTCTGTGGTGCTGACATCACCATGGCGCAGCAGTAGGAATCTCTGGGGAACAAATGAACCAGGCTGCTGACTTCAACATCAAGGGACTGGCACTGCCTTAAACTAGAGCCCCACGTTGGCAGGGTGTGAACCAACTACGGTCCCCAAGGGCCAAGAGGCTCAACAGCCAAGCCCTGTGCCTTGCTTGGTGTCTGCAGTGTGACATGTGAGGGAGCTGAGGACACATCTGCTGGAAACTCCCTTGTGCTACAGAGGAGTCCTGATGGAGGACTTCTGTTCCATTTGTACCTCCATTATATAGTTGGCCATCCACTGCTGCATGTACATATTGAGTCAATAAAACATGATGGTCTGCAGTTCCACTAGGCATTTGCTGTTATAATTAAAAAGGAATGGATTTTATACAAAATTTCCCAACCCACGGATGCTCATGTGCCCTAGTAATAACATGAGATTTTATCCTACACCATCTTTCAGGATCAAAAATATCAGCCCCATTGATTTAAGCACCTAGAAACTAATGCTTCCTAACCTTATTTCACATGTCCTTCAAGACATGTCAGATGAGTTTTGGCATGAGGACTCAAAACTAGTAGCTTCCACTCCTGAGTCTTAACAGCATGGATTTCCTTCTCCCAGCAGCTGTATTAAGTGTCTCTTTTAGAATAAGAATATATATATGTATTTTTCCTCTACAAACATTCCTGGACTTCTGAACTAGTAAATTATTGGGCCAAGTGTATTCTGCTTTTGTTGATGAGGTATGCATGTGGAATGGAGAAAGTGAAGAAAAAGCTTATGAGCTGAAATTTAACTCTGACTTCAGCTTAACATGGCATGTAATCCATATACTCCCCATCCCTTTTGAAATGAAATACTCTCACAAAATTAACTAACATGGGGCATAGAGGTGCAGAAATGTCATACTTTCATAGATAATAAGATTACGATACTTTAAAACACTGCAAGCAGTGGACTTTCTGCTTCCTTAGCCAGTGAAAACATGAATGTTGGTTAAATCTCGTCACATTTCATCCTTCCAGTTATGATGAGTTTCTGTCTCATTTTTTATGTTTTCTGGGTTGATTCCAGTAGGCTGGAGAAAATTCTCTAGAAATAGCCAATGATATATGAGTTGGATTATGTTTTTATATGTTGAGGTCAGTAGGACAAGCGATCTTTGGAAAGCCTTTCTAATGATATCATCGGTGCTTGGCGAAATTATCAAACCTTTTTCTAATTTGTCCTAGGTTCATTTAAATTGAGATTTCTGGTGACCTTATTGAGTGTGAATGAGATGGTTAAAAAACAAGAATTTTCTGCTAAGCTACAAGACATTATTGATGTGCTGAAGGTTTTTAAAAAGCCAGTGGAGAATTGCATTTGTGCTGTCCTCATCTGGATTCTGAAATAAAGCTGAAAGTAATGACATGCTAATAAAATAGGGGGGGGAAACTGGTCTTAAGTAATTGCTGTGTCAGCACACTGGCTCCTGATGCAAGCATGGCAATACTCCTTGAGTATAGTTAGAAATGACATGTTTAGTATGAGGCCTCTTTCAGCTGAGGTGAGCAGTGGGGGTGGAAGAAAAATGAACAGCAGCTAATTTTATATCATTTTGAAGACTTTTTTCCTTTTCCAAACAGTACTGTTGCATCATTTTATAGAGTCAGTATCTGGAGGAATAATTTTGCTGCATCTTTCAGCTTTCCATTACTTCCTGTAACAATTATTCCCCATAGCCAAAAGTGTTCATTTTGGCAACATAGTCCAAACGACTTTGAGGTCGTTCAAGTTCTTTCATTTTGCAGCTGCTTGTGAGGAAAGGAGAAAGTATGTAGAAGTTAGTGTGATAAACTTCAGTTATTATTTTGTTTTCTTTGTTTGTTTGACTTGGTTAAAAGAATATGTTTGGAAAAATAAGCTTCAGAATTTTAGCATGGTATCCAGCCTCAGCAAGGGAAGAAGATAGCTTCCAATACAAAAGTAGTTAAGGGCTGTATTTAGAGCTAGCTGTAACAACTTCAATAGGCACGTTTCACATCAGAAAATTCACTTCTGTCCACCAGAGTTCAATTCCAATTTCACATTTTTATTTATCAACTGAAATTAAACAAACCTTGACAAGCAATTAGGAAATAAAATTTCTTTTCTCCTCACTGTTCAAAGCTGCTGTGCACTGGCATCTCCTGAAAGTAACAGTGTTCTCTTTGGTGCATCTTAAAAAGCTTTTTGTGTAGCGAAATTAGATCTTCTAATGGATAAAGTTGTGGTTTCTGAAGGAAGATAACCTAATTCCAGCTAGGATACTTGGGCAGGAATTATGGCTGCATTTTTTTCTCCAAATAATTTACATATTTCTTTGTTTTACCGGAGGAGATATTCATAAACTGACGCATGAGTAATACAGTAATTTCTGTAAGGTAGCTTGTTTAAAACGTCAGATACAGTATTGTTGAGATGAGAAGTTTTGAAATTTCTGCCTGATACACGGAGCTATGAATGAAATAAGGCAACAGTAGGAGCAAAACTGGAGCATTTGTAGTACAGTGAATAAAAGCATCGTTTCTGAATGTTGCACGGAGTTTCATCTAACCCAGCACTTTATAAGTCCAGATGCCATCAGAGGTAGGATTTGCATCCGGCTTAGAAATGATTTTATTAGGGATATCAGTGTGTGGAAAACAAGAAGATTTTCAGAAAAGTTAATTTGTTGAGAAACTTGATCCTGAACTGGTGAATGCACTGTCTTGGAAGCAGTTCTCTGCTGAGGATGAAGTGAATTTCTGTGATGGCTCATGCAGAAGAAACTCTAGATAATTTGGACTTCTCTGCATCCACTGCTCTGTAAGTTACCCGTGTTGTTCTGGCAACAAAACCAGGCTTAAGGTGACATCTCCCAGCTGAACTCTGCAGCGTTGGCTGGAAGCTCTTTGTTTTGCCGTGTTCTGCAGTGGAGTCAACATCTGCCCTGCGTGTGTGTGCATGCAATGGTAGCGTGTTCACTTCTTCCTCTGAGGCATTTGTTACAGAATTACTTTACAGGAATAGAATTTGATTGAGTGCTATCATTATTTTCCATTTTTCCTCAAAATTTTAAGTTTTATTTAGTAACCACGTAAAATTGTTCCTCTGAATGTTTGCTAACTGTATTTGGTATGTTGTACAGTCATCAGCAGCATAGGTGTGCCCTACCTAAAAGACAAGCACAAGTAGTTTTATGAGACTAGAAAAACAACTGTTTTAGGCAATTAGAAAATGATGCATATTTTAGGGTATTCAATTTGATAAAGTGTTTTATACCCTTAAATATTACTTGGATACAAAAATAATCCTCTTCATGGAGAAGGCACAGTTTTCAGCATCTTGCATACCTAGTGTTTTCTCAGCTATGTGGGGCTTTGCTTTATGGAGCTAAATAAAACAAGGGAAATAGAAATGGAGGCACAGGAGGAAAAAGAATGTTTTCAGCTGAGATTTTCACAGAGATGACAGGTGAATGAGGTGGAGAGGTAAAGAACAGCTGTTCCAGATGGCAGCAGCTTCAGGAGGGAAAACGCTCAAGTCAAAGCGGTCAGATTGTATGAAGAGATGACGCTCACATAGAATGAGTGGTGCTGGCAGGGATATGGGTGTTGGAGGTCAGTGGAAAAATATGATAAATAATGTATATAAAGTTTACTTCTCTTAAAGTAGCCATTATTTGTGTCAATCTTTTTCAGTTCTTTTCCGCATGCTACTTGCAGTTTTGTTTTTGTTTTTGTTTTTTTCCTGAAATCATCAGTAATCAGCATTTTCTGTTATCTTTGGCTGCCTCATCACATACACTGCCTTAGTTCAGTTTTGTATTGACAATGGACACTCAAGAATAAATAAACCTGAATTTTAATAACAATAAATACAATTTTCAGAAGTCTGTTTTTGAGACATCCTTTTTGACTCTAATCTACTAAAAAGAGGTGCTTGAAAGCCTCACAGATGTGATTTAGGGGTTTTAAACCATAAAACATTCTTAATAGAACCATCACACTGATTTGAGCCATGTCTGCTTAAATAGTTCATACAAGAAACAATAAAATAATAGGGAAATTAGTGATGCTAAAAATAATAAATGTATAGATTAAAAAAATAATAAATAATAAATGTATAGATTAAACAAAGTGAAAAACTAAATCCTCTAGCCTGGGAATTCTTGTTCAGTACACCTGAAGAATTGGCTGTACAAGCTTTGAAAGCCTTTACTCTGCCAGCTCCTCCTGAGTTTAATGGTTTCCCGTTTACAATGCTCTGCTTGAAGGTTTTGAGGAAAAGGCAGAACAGACACTTTCTGTCAGATTCATAAAGGGAGAAATGATTTTAATTAACCTATTAAATTTAATTTACTGACTTAAAAGTCAGATGGCTAGCTGGAATGGTAGTTTTACAAATCTGACAGGAAATAGACCTGAAATAGTGTGTATCAGCTGCTGACCTGTCTATTGATCACAGTTGTCAATTCTAACTCATTTTCCCAGTGCTACTACAATTTTAGTCTTATTCTCACCTTATTTGAACTTTATATTTTTATTTAATTGTCACTAAACATAATGTTCAACACAAATCCTAGCCCAGCATGGTCATTCAATGTATTAAATGGCACATTTGGAAAGGTAATTAGTTCTTATTTCTTGGCAGTGTTCCTATACAGATACTTTGTTTTGTGCCTAGCCAGGGTTCCCCAATATTTCAATGCTTCAGAAGGAGAAAAGTCAATGCTTCTCTTCCCCTTCTGCCCTAAATTATGTTAAAACACAGAAAATCTGATTATTTTGAAGTAACTTCTTGACACTGTGTTGAGTGAACTGCTCATTGGAAGTGAATGAGGAGGTGATGTTATTGCATAAAATATGTCTTAAGCACTTATGATTAATTATTTATTATATTACAGGTAAAAATGTGCAACCTCATTTTTGTTCTTTTTTTTTTTTTTTTTTCTTTTTCCAAGGGGCGATTTTTGATGAATCTGCCAAAAAAGATGAGGAAGTCTTTCGAATGGCAGTTGCTGATCTCAACCAGAATGATGAAATCTTACAAACGGAGAAAATCACGTGTTCAGTGACATTTGTGGATGGCAACAATCCATTTCAAGCAGTTCAAGAAGGTAAGGTATCTAAACTGATTTTCTGCTATTATTTCTTCAGAGGTATGCAAAGTACTACTATGGTAACTTCTTACCTTTGTAAGACATTGGTACTTTTTGTTGGGTTCTTTTTCTGTAGACTATTAAATAATGCTTTTGATTTTGGATTTGGCTGGTATGGTTTGTGTCAGTCTAGTGACTTCAGATTGTAAACTTGAGCTTTTATCTATTTTGCAATTATAGACTATTGCAAAATGGTAAGAAGTCAGACAGTTTGACTACATCCTCCATCTTTTTCAGGCTGTTTTGAAGTTATTGTCAAACCAGTAGTCTTTTCTTTATGACCTCTTAATACTACTTCTTGGTTTCATTTCACACAAATACCAGCTTACTTAGTTGGAAAGCATAGGTTGTGGTGTGTCTAACCTTTTCAGCACATACACCTGAAGAAGTTACCTCTTTTATAGGAGGGATTAGAGATAACCTGATGACTCAGAAAGCTGCCTGTGTCCAGCATGATTGCGTACTCACTCCATCTGTTGTCATTGTCCAATTATTGTGCAAGAGATGAAGATGTTGCTTGGTTGTTTTTTTTTTTTTTTTTTTTTTTTGATAACAGTAAGATGATAGTAGGAGTCAATACTGGAAATCCCTCTGAGCTGGATTAGTAAGTCACCACTGTGAGTGAGCAATTGTCTGGAAAGACAGCTATATGAAGTCTTTAGAAATATGGATTCGAATTTTTTTCCTAAGCATTTGTATCTCTTCCTTGTTCTACCCTCTTTCTGAGATACAGAACATATGTTTATTGTTGGTATGTTATTAGACTTATGTTAAAAAGAAAACAAAAATTGGTGACTTTCTATACTTGTGTTGGCCACTCTGAGTTCAGGTAGAACTTCGGATTTAATTAGCTAACTTGCAAACTGTTGCCACAATACCTGTGAAGTTAAAGGTTAATATCTCTTTGGATTCAATGGGCTGTTGACAAGGTAGTGTTAATAAAAAGGTGCTTATCTAATTTTTTTTTTTTTGTCAGTGACATTCTTAATTTTTGAAAATGTATGATTTCATAGTTTTGCTTCATTTGTACATGCAATGAATAGATCTGTATGGCAAGAAGCATTACAATCTGGACTTTGAGAAGGCTGAAGCAGAAAAACATGTGAATTTGAAAGTATTTCAAATGAAATCAATTCAATCTATTCTAGTCTTCAAAAAAAATATCATGAGAACTGAAGCTATCACGTAAGTTTAGAATCCAGAGGGGAGGAAATGGCTAAGTGAGGTCAACCTTTTTTAGAAACTTTCTGCACTGTTAGTAGTTTTTCCCAGTTGGTCCGGATGGATAATATTAGTTGATGCTCTGCGATTCACGTCGATTAACAGTAACATTTAACAATTTCATTTATCAATGAGTCAGAGCATTTGCAAATTATTTTACAGAACTTTGTTTTAAGAAATCTATTTATTTATTTCTGGTTTAAAGAAGGTAGGAGTGTCTAGAAAAGTAAAGCATGCCAAAGGAGTTAATGACCTTATACTTCAATGTTCAATTACTCATTTTTGCCAAGCAGTTACATTTGTCATTTTCGAAAATAACTTAATATAGTCAATACCTGAAACGTGAATGGAGTAGATTTGACATAAGTTTTAATATCATGTGTCAAGGGGAAAAGGTCTGTTGTGATATTGATGAGTTCAATAAAGTATTTGCCAGTAAAAGCTGTTTCTTGTAAATGCATGGCTGCATACAGCTCCATGGCTAGCAAAGCCTTGTATAATTTCAGTGAAGAACAAAGTTTAATCTTGCGCATGCAATATCTGTGAAAAGGTGTTTGTTAACCTATTTTTCTACAGTTAATAGGTTTGCTTTTAATTTGTTCTAATTGAATATATGCATTGTACTGTAATGTTTCAATTACTTCATGCCAGGTTCCTCACTTTTCTTTTTTTTTTTTTTTTTTTTTTTTTTCTTTTCTGCATCTTTATATCAATTTTCTCCTGTTCTTCATTGAATTTCTTACAAATGTTAATAGCAGGGAAGAGAATCTGTACCTATTGCCACATATTTCATGCCTTATCCCTTGGGAGGTGGGGGTGTGGAGTGAGTCCAACCTGTAAGTAGAAAAACACAGAAATCTTAGATGAATAGAACTATTCTTAGAGAGAGGAAAAAAAAAAAAAAAAAAAAAAAAAAAGCAATGTAGAAAATACTAAATATATATCATTAAAGCATTTGGGCTTGTTTCTGTATCATCTTGAAACCATAGGGTAATCTTTAAAAATAAGAGCTTTCAATGTTTGGCAGAATGTTCATTTAAAGTGTTAGACATAATGATAAGTTACAACTGTCTAAATTTGTATAAAATATACCGCTTTTAGTGAATAGGAAAAGTTCGTACAAACTTACCTCAGATTATAAATCTCAAAAACCAGGAAGCCCATGAGCAAAGATCTGATAAAATGAGGCATTTGTGGAGAAGATACTTACAAATGTATTTTTAATAAATGGTCAGTACGTATGATCTCTACCTTTTCTTTCATTTTATTAGTTAGGGAGTTGCTTTTAGCAAGCAACTCCCAAAACTACGTAAACAGGAACACTCAGATATTTTATATATATTTTTTGAATGTAAAGATAATTAATTTGATGGGACTGGCTGACGTACTGTACTTAATGTTCTTTCCTCTGAATCTTTTTTTATAAATTATTATGGTGTCCTGAAATGTCTTCCATTTGTACCGTAGGACATCTCATTAGTGGTTCTGATTGGAGCAATGAAACTGTATGGCAAAGCTGAATGGTTTTATTGCAGAAGAGCTGTGAATGACATGCCCCATAATATCACTGGAAGTGCCCTCAGGGATGATTTATAAGCATGTTGCAGAGCACAGAAATAGGAGATGAAATTGATTTTCTTTAAGTTAGGGAAATTTTCCTCCCCTTCAGTGTATGCTGTGCCAGAGAGGACCAACAGTGAGTGTGATGCATGCAGTTTTACAGCCTGTTCGTGTCTCAGTCTTGTAGGGCAGTAGGGGCGCTCCATCCAGATGTGTCGAGGGCAGGCTGGACTGTGGTGGGTGGAAAGCAAGCCCAAGACAGATGATTTGGGATGAGGAGGGTGAGGGACCAGTGAGGTGTGTGGCTAGCATGTGGAGCTGCAGCAGGGTGGGCACAGGTTTGCAGAGGAGTGTGGCCAAGAGGGATGGCTGAGGCAAGTAGGTAGCACATGCCAGACCATCTCGGGACAGCTGTAATCCAGCTGCTGAAATGTGTATGTACCTATGGTAATGTATAATATGGATTTTTCCTTCCTCTCTTCCTCTCTTAATTCACTGCAAGATACTTCACGATATTTATAATGCTCTTCTTTTATGTGAGGTCTCAAAATATTTGTGTGCCTGCATGAGTGAGAGGAAGATTGTGCTTGTTTTTTTTTTGTTGTTGTTTGTTTGTTTGTTTGTGGTTTTGTGTGTGTGTGTGCTGTGCCAACCTTGGGTAGTACAAAGGGGTATCAGGAACTTACGTTGTCCTTGTATGGACAATGAAGGAAAAAGTGATAGTCAGTTTTTGCACAGCAGCAAGTTAATACTGCAAGCACTACAAAACAGGGAATTAGAGTCTATACTAGTGCCAGTAATATATATATTGTAATAGCATAGACTTGCTTTCTTCCGAGACTTCAATTTACAGCGGTATTTAAATAGGGGTGGGATAGGCCTTCCACAATATACTTAAAATGTAATTAGTTTTGAAAGGTGGCATATCTATATTTCTTTTTAATGGACTTTTTTTTTTTCTTTTATGGGGAATTAGATCAAAATAAAAACATCCCTTCTTTCTTGTTTGTCAGAAAATCACTGCATTCCTATCTCTCTCACATTTTTTATTATTCATGTGCTTACTTCAATACAGTAATTAAAAGCTAAATGTTATGGTTGAAGGCCTGGTATTACCTGCAATCCTTAATTTGTCATTAATAATATGACAATCTAGTTGCTGAAGGGCTCATGTGAAATATATGCTTCCTAGGGATTCTCAGCCGAGTTACCTTGCTAGACACCACTAGGTTTCAGTCCACTGCTACTTATTCTCTTGTCTCCCTTGTCTTCTGTTTTCCACAAGTCCTATTATTTTAATACCGATTTAAGTGTATCTGGGATTTTTCACTGATGCAGGTATTATTGTTCGCCATAATTCCTATCCCAAATTTAAGAGGGTAAGTGGAGGATGGGCGGGCTATGGTAGCTTGAACCAGAGAATAATACTTGGGCTTTTGCTGATCAGCCTCCTTCAGCAGTACACTTTCTACAGTCCCTATACTGCCATTTTCACCTGCGTGTAAGCGTTAGAGAGCGAACCCTGCAGATGTTAGCAGTGCCAGAGGCACCCACAGCATCTGGAGGGCTGTCAGAGCTCAACAGAACCCATACCCAATGTGTATGAAGGGTCCTTGGAGATCTATTGCCAGTATCTTAAAGCCTGTGGCAAATGTTTCTGTTTGGTACTGTAAACCTTTATTCTACTCCTTTTTCCTACTTTTTTGTTTTGTTTTGTTTTTTTGACAATAACATGTTTTACCTGTCTTAAATAATATAAAGATCTAAAGATCCGATGTTTTATTCTATAGGCTACCTAAAGCGCATGACAAATAGATTTGACTGATGTTGTTTGAAATCCACTTTGTTGGACAAGTTTTCCCATTGCAATCATATAAATATAGGTTTTACTTTTATTTTTTTTTAACCAACCTTTTTGTCATTCAGGTTAGTCACCAGAGTATGCTTACAGACACCAACTCAAGCCTTCGTAATGGCTTTTGAAAGCTTATTGTGATCAGTGAAGTAAATAAGGCAGTGAGTCATAACTAAATGGGATTCAGCTGTAGAGTAAGAGAGGTTTGTAGGGCAGCAGTGTGTATGAAGGTCACATGCAGGATTTTATGCAAGCAAAGTTTTATGGTCAGAAATTATGGCCTGATGGATAAATCTGCTTTGGCCTTTGGGACTAGATGAGTGTAATAAGATTGTCCTTTCCTGTTTCTTTGATTGCTATGGAAAACTGTTTAAATCCACAGATTTCATGGACTGCTAAACTTTCTGTCACTTTGTGTCAGTTATTTCTTCGAATTTCTTAGCCTTCATGGTGCTGTTTATTAGCCAGTGCATGTTCAATTTGAGATTAAACCTTTACAAGTTTGCCCTTCTTCATTGGCTTTCCATTTCATTCCAGGTTTGCTTTCTTATTTCCCAATAAAATAGATTTTGATGTGAAAAAATATTGATACCAATATTGAGGGGGGGGGGGGAATAATTTTGGACTAGGATTTGAACTATAAAATATTTAGGGGGAAAGGAGTAGAACTGTTTCAGAAGTGATATCAAATTCCATTGTAAATTCAGAAACTATCGGAAATGTTGGCAACTGCCAACTGCATGTATCATCTGCACTTCAGTACTTCAGAAAATATGGCAAAATGCTTTTTGAATTACCTAACCCTTTATGCGATCGCACAGTGTAGCAGCAGTGGTGGCGCTGACCCTTTCCCAAAGCTCTAGGTGGGAAGTTTGGTACCCTTCCACGTTTCTCTCATTTTAGTCCTACAAACCCCACAAAACCAGCCATATCTCTGATTTGCAGAAATATGCCACGAGGAGTCCAAGTGTTGGCAGCTGAAGAAAAAAACAGATTTTACAACTCCTGTGACAGCTGGGAAGACAGGGCTTGCATGGGAGAAGATCAGGGAGAAGGGAAGAGTAGGTATTGACTGAACTAGAAAAGGGCATGCAATAGAGGCTTTGCTTAGGAGGAGCAGAATGTATATTTAACACATTTTCAGCAACAATTTCAAAGCTATTGTGACCTTCCTTTGCCTGAAGGTAATTTACCAAGAGCATACTGCAAGCTGTAAAAGGACCAGATTTATTCTGAGTAAGGCATCGTACTGATTCAGCAGTTACAGTAATTGCAAGACTTCCACAGCTCTCCTGACATGGAATTTGGGGCTCCAGTATTTTCTAGTTCCGAGTTCTTACTGTAGTGCTGTTTTCTTCACTTGCAGTGCAACTTCCAGTATCATTGTTTCTAGCTTGAACACTAAACTCTGGCAGCTGTAAACTGTGCTTGACTTCCAGATACTTGAAGATAAAAAAACAAACAAACAAACAACGTTCAGCTCAACCCCCACTCTCCCTAAAACCAAATAAAAGTAAAATAAATAAAATCATTCGCTCCATCAAGAATGGCTTTTTCCAGAGTACTTTATACAATGTTAAAAACATGCTTTCAGGAAAAGAGATGCAAACCTCAATAGTCCACAGCATTCACAGATGGCAAATCTGAGAATATTAAACTAGAGATCAAGTTTAAACTAGAAATACTGGTGCAGCTGAAGAGCTGTTTCTGAAGGATAGTGTCCAAATAGCTGAGGAAAAGAAGTGAGGAGGAAGGGGTAAGAGGCCTTGTATGGTGCAAGGCAGGGCAAAATCCTGGCATCTGTAGTTATTGTTCTCCATGTTGTCTCAGCGGGTGCCTAAAACCCAACAAACGCACAGTTCGTGACTGCTATATATCTTTGTTGTGGTTTAAGGGGAAAAAAAAATACTGGAGTTTCCATGGAAACCTCTTCTCTTCAGGTGACCAGGAAACCCAGTAGCATCCCACTGTTACACTCAGCCCTATCACAACATTCAGAGTGATCGATACAGCTGGAGGCATTTCTGTGGGACCATGCATCAAAACAAGGAGTTGGCATTTAGGATTTGGCATTGCATACCCTCATTACCTTTTTTCAGTCTTTCTTTCCTCATACTTTCTCGTGACTTTAAAATAGCAGGAGTGATTTTCCTAAAGTGAACACCAGTTGCCAAAGTTTGGCTCAACATTAATTTTTTGTGCTGTATTTTGAACTTTCTGTCACAGAGCCTCTGCTTTCAAATGACAGACAGCAGTTTAAATGGTCCTGAAAGAACTTCTTTCCCAGACTTTTGCTTAAAAAGCATGTGACTCTCAGGCAGGCTACTAGCCTTTTTTTTCCTCTTTTAAAAAAATGAATCAAAAAAAATGAGTAAATAACTGGACAAGTGTAAAGCCCTTTGATGCTGGAGTGCAGAGTGAATTTTCTCACATCACCATTGTAGTAACTATATAGGCTGATATTTTGCACTACTGGCACTTTAAATTGAGATCAGATCATTTCTGGTTTTGCAATGTGCGTTTTTCCACTCACAGTTCAAGTGCCCAATACGTGCTTTCATATATTAAAGACAGTACTTCAGTTTGCTGTGTTAATGTACTCTGACATGCTGCTAGTAGTTTACTTTAAAGAGGGCAATACAAATTGTGATGTGATTAAATAATATCAGTAGTACACTTAAATGTTTAAAGCCACTGTGCCTGAAGGCTTTTGGGGTATTTTATCAAACAGAAGTATAGAGACAAAGCAAATGAGAGGTGCTTCATCTTCCCAGATGCCAATTATTTATCTAGCACCCTAGGCTGTTAGTCCCCCAAAGCAATCTCCTTAAATAAGTAATGGACATCCTATCCAGATTTCCTCCACATCTTTTTGAGAAGTGCTGTCCACAAAAATCACTCCAGCAGTCAATCATCACTGTCCAACTAGAAATGCATGTTCACAGGCAGGCCTCACAGCATGTGCTGGCAACTACCAAGCAATCAACGACTGGTTTGGGTTGTTTCTGGTATGTGAAAGTAATTTCCCAAATCCTTTTTTTAAAAGTAACGTTAATGATAATTTGGGAGTTGTGCTTCTGCATTTCCCAAATTCTCTGAATTAAGTAAAAGTCGCTAAGTCTTTATATCATGTGATCACATCCTATGTTTTCTTTTATCTTCATCTTTATATCTTTTGTTGTTGTTTTTCTAATCTCTTAGCACTTTGAGCACAGCCTATATTCTGATCTGCATCTGAAACATTTGGGCATGTATGTGGTACAAATAATTTCAAGCACACTCCTCTATAGGTATATAATCAGAGACAAAATGTATTTTATGGAGGACAGGAGTGTTTTAAAATCTAATTCTGATAATGAGGAAATGAGCCATGACACTCTAGAGGTGAAGCCTGAAGTAAATTATGAAGGTCATTCTCCTAGATAAGGAAATTAATTATATTTTATCCAAGTTCCCTGTTAAACAGAACCTTTATATTGTATACAAGCAGGTAGTTTTGACTAAATATCAATTTATGAAAAATGATCTGATCAAAAGAGAGCAGTTAGAGAGACTTGGAAACTAGGTGGAGTTTTATTAGAACGCGACTTGTAACAGAAAACATAACCTCATGTTATCTTTTTGAAACAATGTCTGCTCTTGGACTTTAACACTCATTCTATTTAACTGTTGATGTGACTTTAGCTGTTTTGAATACTGTCCCTTTTGATTTTTTTTCCCTTTAAAAACTCAGTAATTTTTCTGTTTATTTTAAGGGCATATTTTCTGCAGAAATTTGTAGAATTTAGCAGCATTTTTGTATCCTGCTTCTCTGGGCTGTTCCACATAGCTATAGCTCTATTATTGCTCGAAGCAGAAAATGTAGCTGCAGGTCATAGCCATGACCTGTGATATCTGGAAAAAGCTGAAATCGGAACGAACCTTCCTGAGTGTGAGGCCACAAAATGCAATTAAATAAGTGAAAGTCTACAGAGGTTTTTCTTCTGACTCTGTGTCTTATGACAAAAGGGTTGTGATATATCGGACTCTGTCATCACAAAGTACCAGAGCTGTACTCTGAAATTACAGTTTAATGTCACAGAGAAAAGATTTCTGTTCATCCCAATCTTCTATAACCTGGTGCAGGAAGGGAAGCAAGCAAGAAGCGACTTCCATTTTCAAAAATGTTTTGTTTTAATGCCAAGTTGTGTCTCAGTGGCAAGCCTTGTGATAGTCAGCCCTTGCAAAAGAGATGGGAAGGGAGCATGATCTCCCCTTCCAGGTGCAGTCAAAGGTTGGTAATGTTGGATGCAAGAAACCAAAAGGAATTTGTGGTTTAATGGCCAAATACAGATGCAGCTAACTGCCTTCAGAGAAGACTCCTACATTTCTGAGATGTCACTCATGCAGTGAAAAGAGGTGCCACTACTTCAACTCCTGAACAGGGAAGAGGAATGTTCAGAGAAGATAAAGTTCAGACTACCAAAAGGAGGTAGTTTTGTTTGTTTGTTTGTTTTTAATTGCCTAGGTCTAACAGCTAATATGCTCTCTAATGAGTGAAATCAGAAGTGTGAGGTGATGTTAAAAGAAAGATCTGTCAAGGCACTTGGAAAAAGACTCAGTAGTACTACTGAGAACATGTGAAATTTTGAGTTTCATTCTGAAGTCTTTGCTAATCCTAATTCTCTGATATAAGAAAGGAACAGGAAGTAAATAGGTATACATGAAAGAAGATAACTACTACTTGATTTTTTTGCCTTTCCAATATTTTCTGTCTTTACTTATTTTTCATTTTAACCTATTTTGACACAGATGGATCAAATGCTGAGCTTACTCTTCTGTGTGCTTGACTAATTGAGTTCAGTGCATCAAGGGGTAGATCACATACATTTCAATTCTGTAATAGGATGGAACTTTTTTTTTTTTCATTGCCTTTCGTTATTTGGAGGATTAACCTTTTAAAAAAGATCACCGTCCAGGTCATCCTTGCACAAAATTGTCACTTTTCCCTGTGAGTCACACTAAATTTACAGTTCTTTAAGCATAGACATACTTCTTTTTCAATATTTGTCACCTAATTTTATTTGGAGAGCTTTGGAAGAAATCAACATTTTAACGTTTGCATTACAATACACCATGAAGAATTTCCCTAAGACTGTTTTGTTTCTTCCTCTTTGCATGGGATCACTTGACCATCACCAATTTCTGTTTGAAAATGTATTATTGAAGTTATTTTTGTGTCAGAAGGGAGAATTAGCAGTCATAGTTCATATAAAATAGTACTTAAACCTTCCACCAGCTGAGTCTTTGGGTCAATAAGGCTTGGTCGAGGCAGGTTCAGGTCCTTCACAGGCAAAATGCCACCAAAAATCAGTCGATGGGCTGGGATGTGTTACATAGAATCACAATTCTTTAAGAATTGGATTCCACATATAAAAAGCAGTTGTGGATGAAACAGATAGGGCTGGATGTGGCTACTCCCCACTCCTTTCTCATATCAATACATTCAACAGGAAAGGCAGATGGTTAAGATGCTTGTTTTTAGCTAGTGCTGTCATCCTAAGACACCATGGAATTTGTGTAGAACGGTTCTCAAGCTCAAATCACTGTTTTAAGTGAAATGTGCCTGATAAATGCATTTAACAACAGCATGATCATTGCTGTTGCTGGAGTGTGTAATAACTGTGGAGAATTTGTGGTTGTGTAATGCAGTGAAGGGATGGAGCAAATGTAGATTGTCTACCTTCATTGGTGCTGAGATGATGATATGTTCATTTTGGTGTGGGGAATCCTTTTTGTTGATGCAAGTGAAGTTCATGAAGATTGTGTGATGAATGTTGATGAACATAATAGGAATTTCTAACTTGGACTCTCGTGTCCAGTCCCACAATGAGGTTGATCCAGGTAACGAATTTGCCGGATCATATACATTTCAACTCTATTTTTAGGTGACTTTCTGCTCTTCAGACATTTGGTTCATGTGCAGTCTAGCTTTACGGGAAAGTTAGAAGCTGCTATGAATCAGCAGATGCCTTTTTCTTATCTGAAACTGAAGAAGTAATTCATTCTAGAACTTAAAAATGAGTTCAAAACTGTCTGTGGATAAGTGGCTTCACATCTGATTTGATAAAGAATTTTGAGAAATTTTTCTTTATGTCACTGTTTCTTGTATTGTTAAACTTCTCCACATCCTTCTCCACAAAAAAATTTTCTAGAAAACTTCTTGAGTTCTTGTTTTAGGGATAACAATAACATATCCATTTCTCTTCCCATGCCCAATTTATCCCTTTTATTTTTCCTTGCTGGTCACTGGTTATTTGACAGTGCTTGTGTCTAGACAATTTCTATAACATGAATGTATAATACAATTTCTATAACATAAATGTACAATAAGCTAAAACAAAAGCACAAATCTATAGCTTGTCTCATGGAAAAGTCAAAATTCAGTACTCTGACTTACCTCTGAAGAACAGCATGGTTACTCGTGTTGGAAGCAGCAGGCTCAGCGAATCTTTCTGAAAACTTAAGTGAGGTTAGGTGTACAATAGCAAGATGGAAAATATTGAATGTAACGTATCCATGGACCCAACAGTGTCTGCCATAGTGATTTAATCCAATGTTAATGCTGAAAATAACAGAAATGGAATAAAAATAATACATCTTACTGTATTATTTTCCATGTTTTGTAAAAATTGCTTGCTGCATGAGATCTTGGTTCAAACAACTCTCAGCTAGAATTTCCTGGATAATTCAAGTCAGACTATTGATTACCTTCACAATGCAAAGGGGATTCAATCTGAGTAAAACTAGCAGAAATATGGGGAATTAAAGGAAGGTCTGTCAAAATGTAACAGAAGCAACGTAGCGAATGAGATAGTGGATAACTGCCATCATATTTTTTTCTTGCAGATATTTCTTTCTCACAGACTGACAAGCTGAACTGTGTTACTGATTTGTAGGAAAACAGTGAGGGATGGTATAAAGAAAAATGTGTAAGCAGTATTTAAATATTTGTTAGTGCCTTTCTTAACAAGCTTAATATCATGCATGTTTGAATGCAGTGGTTTTAATGCTAGATCTTTATAAAATATCCAAATTGCAAATATTAAAACAAAAACAAAAACTTGATGATGGCTTTTGTAATGCTTTCTGGAAGATGAAAAAATAGAGTAAACAAAAGTGTAGGTGTTTATGGATTGTAGCACAATAAAAATGGCTTGCAGTCTTTCCTCTCTGCAACCTCCTCAGATTCTGAATATTAATGGTGACATGAAGCCACTTGGGAAGCATTATAGGATTCATTGCAAGAAATGTATCCCTTATATAGAAAGGCTCATGCATTTTTGAGAAACAAACATCCCAGCCAGAAGCAAGGGTTCCAAATGTAGTTTTTGGTGACACCTTTGCAGCACAGGAGATCTTCACTTGCTGCCCAGCTGCAGGTTAGAGTGAATGATGATTCTCTTGTCTAGGATATTATCACTTCCTCTAACTTTGTAAATTGCTCTGTTCCTTGAGATGCTGGCCATTTTGATTTCAAAGGAGAAGTATAAGTCTTTATGCATATTATCAGAATATTCATATTTGTTATTCATATTCAGATTTTGCAGGGTTGGAAAGCTTTAAGTAACGTTGTGGTGTGTATATTGGGATACTTGAAAGGGTTAAGAGGCTTTTTGATCATTTTAGTACATGATACAATTTAGTACTAAATAGGTATCTTGTTTCCTCTATAAAGACCACAGAAAAGCTGGAGAAACACTGTTGTGAAGAAGCTTGTGCTACTTCTTTCCGTTTCTTTGTGGAACCTGAGGAATAAAAGGATTGCAGTCTCTGAGGGTATCAGTTGTGATGCACACAGAAGCACTTTAGCCGAATTATTAATTGTTAGTATTTATCAAGCAAGAGTAAATTATATCATTCAAAGAACTGGAATACATTGACAAACATGGTTCTTTTGGAACATGAAATGAGCACCTACTTTTCATGATTTGAATAATTTATGTCTCATGTGGCTGACTAATCTGGAATCTCTTCTACCTTCCAGCCCCACTTTATACTGAGGACTCTAAAATTTTGTTACTAGAGATGAAAAGCTATCTCCCATGGGGGAGGTGTATCTTTAATTGTGTATAGATTACAGAAATGGATAAGGAGTATTTAAGGCTAATTCTATAGCTCTCACTTTCAAAATGGGAGAAAACGATGAGTAGAAACCGATTTCTGTAACCTCTGTTGGATTATGAACAATGACATTGCAAGAAAGAGGTGGGTTTGCATTTTTCAGCTAATAAAGGGAATTTGAAGTTGTTTCCTCAAATTAGTCATATGTATGAACTCTTGGTATTTATATATAGCAATACATCAATGGGAAAGAAAGTACTGCAATTATAGAGGAAAAGAAAAAACACCACCACCTTCAAACAATAGAATAGTTTTGGATAAAGAAGTGTGTGGGTACATACAGGATATTAACTGGTGATAAAATTCTTATAGTTACCAAGGCTACAAGAACATACACGATGTGATCTTAAAATGCAGCAATAATCTCTTCCTTTAAACCTATCGTTGTAGCAGCAACTTAAGCATTTCAAATAGACATTCCCTAAAGCTTTACCTGGTATAAAAATTACTTGGCAGACACATCTGTCATGCAGAGTTGTTACATCTGGCAGCTGGAATATGTATCTAGATGGAATAGACTGCAGTTTTGGAAATACTAGAATTTTTAGAAAAGCAGGATATAATTCCCACGTGTATGTTACGCTTGGATGAAAGAAACTTTGAAATGTTTATCTAGCTTTGGTAGTCTGTCTGTCAACTCTCTTAGAGCTCATTAAGAGAGTATGCAGTCTAATTGTTTCTTAAATTGTTTAATTATCTCCATATACACGTGACTTAAATTTAATAATAAGGTTTCATATCTGGTCTGTCACTGTCTCTCATAGTTACGGAAGTGTAAACTTAAATGGTCTGTATAACGAGATTTACTTTTCCTGTTTCCAGTCTGTTTTTTTAAACAACTGAACCAAGTTTTGTCTTCCTGTATGCTGTGCTTTGGACTTCACTACATTTGGAAAAAGCACATGCTACTTGGTTGGATTCCCTGTTGCAGACCTCCTCACTAGTGGTCTGCAGGGCAGTGGTCATATGGACTAGGAACAAGAAAAGATTATAACTCCAGTGGGACAAAGTGGGGTGAAAGTTACTTTGAACCCAAAGAAAACATTTCGTGTTAAGCTAGGATATAAATTAAAAGAGGATTAACTATTTCTGAACAGATCTTTTTATGGTCTCTTCTGGTCTACAGAGAATGTTGGCTATGAATGTCCATGAAGATATGTATATGAAAATAAGAATAGTTATTTTGGAACAAATTTCTATGCAGGTAGAATCTATGGTATTCAAATATCAAACTTGAGACAAAGTTTCACTGCTTTGCTTTAGGATGCTTTGCTTTGATTTTTTTGATGCTTAGTTCTGTGTATGTAAATGCATTATTTGCTTTGGAGAAGATGGAAGCAGAGCATTAGGAGAAGGCAGAAGAAAAATTATCAGGACGCCTGGAGGTTTTATATAGCATTTATTTTTCAGCAGAATAAGTAACCTATATGAGATTTCACTACAGGAAAAAAAGTCCTGTGGTCTTACTAGTTGCTGCTCCTAGGGACAGTTGTCATTTCATACAGTTTTGCCTATCAATGTAAATAGCAGTTTATACTGGAGTTAATTTTGGATTTTCTAAAACCAGTTCCCAAATATATATTTGGGTGTATATATATAATAATAATTTTTTTTTTTACAAGTGTACCTGCACCGCATCTCAACTTAATACAGTTATCAGATTGATGGGTACTGACTAAAACCTGTACTCTTTTTTTTTTTTTTTTTTTTTTATCAACTTGGGTAGGTTTTCATTATTCTGCTTATGATCATCAATACTGCAATGAGAGGCCTGTAGTTATGGGGTTACTCTCCTTCAGTTTTGCAAAAATACTATTTGTGTTATTGCAGAAAATCTTCAGTATTCCAAGTGTTATTGAAAAAAAAAAAAGGGCAAACGAAAATCTACTACTATCAGATTAGCTATTATTTCATCAGCTAACTCCTAAAATTCTTGGATTATAGATATTTATTTTAGCCTTACTAATTTGAAAATATTTCTCCTTATGAATGAAACTGTTTCCAGAAAATTATATAAACATACTGAAAATTGATCTTTGTTTATTTTTTTTGAATGGTGGTGCTGTTTTTCCCATCTCTCTCTTTGCAGCAGCATGCAGCCAGCAGCTCAGCCTTCCTGTCTGTTTACAGCATCAGTATTTGGGCTGTTCAGAAGGGCTGCCAAATGGTGTGATGATAATCAGTCACAAGAAGCAAGGCTATGACAATGCAATGCAAATGCCCAAGGAGAAGAGAGAAACGTTCCCCTGGCTGAGTTAATATCAATCGCCATTCTCAATTTTCAGAGGCTCCCAAGAGTGCAATTTAGCATAATGTGCATTGTTGGAAGCTGAGAAAATCAGGGATGGGGTTGAGATGTTTCGGGGGGTTATAATAGTTATCAGTGGAAAGGCACCATACCTGAATAGCAAGAATTTGACATTTATGAGCATTGTGACTCCATTCCTTTCCCTTTTCCCATTTCCCATAGCATCATATTCAGGTTGTTTTCAATAACACTTTGTTTTCAGTGTACTAACAAATTAAATCTGTTTACTCCAACACAAATTCCAACTTCAGGAGAGACAAGCTCAAGTTTATTGCCTGATTCACTTTTTGCTCTTTGCTCTGCATTATTATAAGAGGGCAAGAGAGCTTCATGTTTTATTCAGTTAATACAATATATATTTAATTTGCATTTTTAATGTTTTTGAAGGTGAAGGATAACAATTTCAGCAGTGCTGAACATGGTAATTTAATTGGTTGTAGTGCAATCCTAAGATTCTCAGAAATTTTTTTTTTTTGGTGAAATCTTGCAGAGCCTGAAACAAGAGTCCTGGTCAAAAGATCACCTGTGTTTAAACTATCATCCTCACCCCAAGAATTAGTAGGGAGTCACAACTGCACAGCTGCCTTGGTGCTGCCTGTTTGTTCATCTCTTTACAAACATTTACAGAAGGAGAAACCCAACCTAAATGGATGAATAGAGACCACCAAGGCATGCTGAACTCTTCCTTTCATTTCTCTGTAACTGGAAAATGTCGAGGTTATCATTTAAAAGCCATGGTTTCTGTACCTGAGAAATGGAGGAAGAAATACATATTATATTTATATTATTATTATTATTTGATACTGTATATTATATTTATATATACTACTTCTATATATTAGGTGATTATTATAATGGCATTATACATATCACTATCAATAAATAATTTATATGATACATAGTATGTAATATATTTATTTAATAATATATTAATATTTATTTTATTATTATATTTATTAAAAGGGTGTGTATATGAGTTTATGATAGCAAAATTCATATTTCCTAATTCAGTATCTGCCTGTAGGATCTGGGCTTCTAAGGCAGCATTTTATTTTATTTTTATTTTTATGTTTTTACCTGTGCAGATTGTGTTATAGAAAGATAAGCAAAATAAGATAAGACATATACACCCTAGGACTGCTGATGGTTATTGTATGCCTTCTGCTACATTGTTTGTGACTTAAAGGGATGTGGACAGTTCTATTAAACAAAAGGATCTTTATTCTTCAGATTAGATGAGCTGATGATATTTTCATCCAGCTAAGTGCAAGCACAGACAGAAAAACTCTTTAATCAAATTAAAGTAATTAAAGTTGGTCCAAAAATGCTATTTATCTATAGTGTGTAATTGTACACACTACATCAAACTGTGATTACCAAAACAGGGATCACTTAAAACATAAATTAGGTACTGTTTTTTTATAGTGTTTCTTCAACATGCCTAAGTCTCTTTTTTTTTTTTTTTTTTTTAATTACTTATATCGTTGGTGTTCAATGCAAGCCTTCATTTGCTTAAACAAGTGCACATTAGCATAACTAGTCCCCCAGTGCTGCATGACATACACACTAAAGAACTGTGTGCTTTCCTCTTCCAAGTCTGCTTCTACATCTTCACTCTTGATTCATTGTTTAGGCTAGTACACATGTATAATGCAAACTAAAAGTCTTTTCCCTACATGTAGTTTGCCATTTTATTCTCTTCTCTAATGCTTTATTTTCTTTTGAAGAGTTCCTGGAACACAAGATGTATTAGATTGAATTTCATAGTTACAACATGAACATGAAAGTAGCCAAAGCGTCTAAAATTCTTTTGCCTTGAATTGGGTGAATCTTCCCCAAATTGTACTCCTACCTGTTCCTGCAGTGATATATCATCTTCATTATTATTGTTGTTGTTGTTGTCGTCCTTCTGGTTTACATTTGCTGTACAGTGGAGTACCATCCCTGGGGAAGTTTAAGGTTTAATGCGTAATATTGATGGTAGGGGGACTGCTGGTCCAGATGATCTTGGAGGTCTTTTCTAACCTTAATGATTCCACGATTCTACGATTCTGTTTTACCATTTGGAATCCAGAGTTATGAATATACTAATTATCCCTTATCTGAGGCATGATGAATACATTCAGTTCAACATGTAGTAGGCTAGCTTTTTATTCTTTAACTTTGTTAGGCATATTTTTAGGCTGCTTAACTCAGAAATGTATTTGACAAGAGAATCATCCAAAAAAATTCCTTGTATTTCCCTTGTAAGCCAAGCTATACATCCAGAATGGGTCAGGGGATGATTTCATTGAAAACACTTATTTAAAATTAGGTCACAATAATTTCAGCAACATCAAGTCATAGCATTTGTAAGGCAGTTTAATCCTGTATGAGTTATTGTTTAGTTAAAGGTTATTAATTACCAGCTGCCATTCAGTAGGTGGCAATGTGCCAAGAAAGCACTCAGAGGCCTCCCTGTTCACCCATCTATCCATTGTAGTCAGCTGGAGTCAACTAGAACATTTGGCTGTAGAACAGAAAACTTCAAAGAATTTGTCTGCCAAGCTTTTAAGTTCTTTCAGTTTTTCTTTCTATTAATGTAATGCAGACCTGCAGCATCATTTTTAATGTCTGGATTTAAGTAGAGAGGGAGGAGAAAGAAAGTTATTGCGATTTGTATTAGTACTGTTGTATCATCCCACCTACTAAAATATTATTACAGGTATATTAGTAATCAATTCCAGTCACAACTGTCTCAAGTTGTGGCTTTTTTTTTTTTTTTTTTCTGAAGTCACTAGTCACTGATCTCTTTTGAAAATTACTTAATTTTTATTGATTATTCTGTTATAATCTCTTCTACCCATCACTCTTTCCTTTTCTTTTCCCCTAGAATATTTGTCTTTGCAAGACATTACCACACAGTGTAATATATTTTTCTCTCTTAACAACTTATCAAGACCCATTGGAAATTATATTATTACAGCATATACAGTGCAATAACCTATTCAGAAATATGAAGAGAAAATCAAAGGAGAGCAAATTTATTTTCATTACACTTATGCCACTTGACACTTGTAATTTTTTTATGTGATGAACTAGTGCTTTCAGATAAAGAGCAGTCAGAGAGTATGTAATTCATTTGTGCATTTTGCAGTGCAAGGTTGTGAAGGAAAAGCAGGACACTTCACCAAGCGCTTCTGCATCCACAGCAGAAGTGATAACATCCTCCAGCCAGCTCCTGCACATGACTGGGAGCCCTGTGAAAAACATGCACTGGCTAAATGAGCACATATTCCCCAAAGAAACAATTGTGGGAATTTGACTTAAACAGACACAGTGCTGCTATAAATGTGCCTTTAATTTATTTTTAATTTCACTATACAATAAAAGGCCTGTAGGGCACTATGCAGATATTGATAAACACTTGTGCAAAGGGCTTTCTGTATTTATAGTGCAAGAATAATTCCAGTGGCATTAAGAAAAGTCACAGTCATGTTTAAAACAAGCAGCAGAGTCCTACATGCTATTTTGGGAAAAGCCAGGCATTGTTAGGCTCTTTCCTTTGTGAAATATAGATTTTTCCCCTGAGATAATCCTGCTCAATATAACCAAAAAGCTCTACCATAAATTGTGTAGGTGCAAATACAGTTTTACAGGAGATTTTATCATTTAGAAGCATTATTACAAGAAAATGTTGTAAGGCCTCAAGCAGAAGCTCTTAAAACAAGAAGCTTTAGCATTATGTATTATTAAATAACTATAACGTAGAGAGAACCATGTGAAGAATGGTTATTGAGAATTGTCCTTGAAGTTGTCCAAATAATCTTGGCACAGAGTAATCTTTTGTCTTTTTTTGTTGCATGTTTTATTTCTATATTTTTATTTCAGTTATAACACACGTTGTACATATTGAGGTATATAAGTAAAGGTTTGCAGCAAACAGGACTGTTAGCAACCTTTTGCGGTGCTTGGTACGTGAATTGAGGCTTAACTGCTCTGTCATGTATCAGCAGTACTGTAAACCACTTTTCCAGCTAAAATTTTTATTTTGACTATTTTGGTATGCTAAATGAGCAACCATGAATGGACTAAGAGGGAGAGAAGGAGGCAAGCAGAATGCAGAACTGTTGGCTTTGATGCAGAGCATGTGACAGTGGGTTGGTTTGAGGGAGAAGACCCACTCTTCAAACACTTATCTTTTCGAGGCAATAGATTTCACCTCCCTGGTGCTTGCAGATCGTAGCAGTGTGATTCAGCAGACTGAGAACATTACACTAGTGCCGAATACTGTTACTTACCTAGGTACCTTTGAAACTAATTTGTGTAAGTTCAACTTACTCTAAAAGGAATTTAATTATTTCTGTGAGGAATTACAGGATGGAAGATGGGAACTTGTTATCCCAGGCATAGTTCTGCCTCAGTTCTCACTGTAGATCTATGTACCAAATGAGCCCCACACCCTTGGGAAGAATCTGAACGCAAAGCTTGAGATGTATAACGACTTTCTGTGAATGACTGACATTCAGGATATCATTAAATGTAACTGCAGGCAACTTTCTGTTATCTCACTCTTCCAGTGCAACAGTTTTAGACTAGAGGAACATATTTTATGACACCTTCCTGCCTCACGATACTCCTACATGGAAGGAGCTGCTGTTTCCTTTCATCTTATAACTTCATTCATCGCTCTATGTGTTTGTAGGAAGACTTTACATTCAACTTGGTGCACAAACACCTGGCAGCACAGGACAAGCACCTCAGGATATAAAAGCTACTGGAAACTGAAAAGGTCCTTAATATTCTCCCTGCAGGGAGAGAAGAGAGAGAAGAGCTATGATGCATATATTTTTGTAGACAAGTGGAAGGAATAGAGAGGAGGTGCTGGCAATCAAATGTCTCAATTCCAGTGATGGAAGGAGATGAGAAGCTGTTAAGAACACTTACTGGATTTCCACTTTCAAAATCTACAACTAATGTCAGTCTTCCCTCCATGAAGGTATAAAGCCAGTGTTGAGACCTAGGTGCATGCTATTCTGCTGAGATTGGCATTGCTGGGTAGGAAGTAATTTTTTTATGCCATCCTGGTACTAAGTCAGGAACTTCCAAAGTGGTGTAGAGATGCCTCAGCTCTACAGATGCTTCAGTAGCAAAAGTGCACAAAGGAGAAACCTTGGGCAACAGTTGTATTTGCTGTGCATGGCTTTCTGGGCTTGCTTTTCTAGTTCTTCTTCACAGTTGCTAAACAGACCTTTTAGCACTCAGTCCTTATGGGTTGCCAGCTTGATCTGTGTCTTTCCCCACAAAACTCTTGCTCTTCTTGCTTTCTCTGGACTCTCTGTGATTGCTGAGTCAGTTACCTTATTTATCCACCTTTTTTCGTCTGCCTATCACTCTGCCTCCTGAACTGAAAAGCAAAAAACAAATTGGTTGAAGGGATAAACTTAGGTCACATTGTCTATCTCCATTGGATTAGCTAGCATAAGAATTATGCCTCTTACAGTCTGTAAAGCATTGTTGTGCATTATCAAATGGTGAGGGCTTTTTCATCCACATGTGGATAGATGTTGTGTTAGAACAATTGAGCCCTGAACACTGTGGTGGTTTTACTTGGGTGGGCAGCTGAGCTCCACCATAACCGCTCTCTCACTCCCCCTCCTCAAAGGGAAAGGGGGAGAAAATGCAATAAAAAGGGCTCAAGGATTGAGATAAGAGCAAGGAGATCACTCAAAAATTATCATCACGGGTACAACAGACTCAGCATTGGGAGATTAATGAAATGTATTGCCTATTACTAACAAGCTAGAGCAGTGAAAAACAAAGAAAAACTAAAAACACATTCTCTAATCCACACTCACTGATGGATTTCAATTTATAATTAACTTATTGGTCTTTAAACTGAATTATATTGTAGTATCATAGAACGGCTTGGATTGGAAGGGACTTGAAAGGTCATCTAGTTCCAAAACTGCTCCAGCACGGGTCCCCCACAGGTGAGCGGCAGTTTCCGCCCCCGACCCCTGCTCCTGCGTGGGCTCCTCCACGGGCTGCAGCTCCAGACTGGGGCCTGCTCCTGCGGGGGCTCTCCATGGGCCGCAGCCTCCTCCAGGCCACATCCACTTGCTCCACTGGGGGCTCCTCCACAGGCTGCAGCGTGGAGATCTGCTCCATGTGGGACCCATGGGCTGCAGGGGGACAGCCTGCTCCACCAGGGGCCTTTCCAAAGGCCATGCGGGAACTTCTGCTCCATGCCTGGACCACCTCCTGCCCTCCTGCTGCACTCATCTTGGGGGCTGCAGGGCTCCTTGTCACACCTCACTCTCCCAGCTGCTGTTGCCCAGCAGGTTTTTTTTCCCCCTTTATTAAATCTGCTCTCACAGAAGTGCAAACAACATTGCTATTGACTTGGCTCTGGCCAGCAGCGGGTCCCTTTGGAGCCTGCTGAAACTGGCCCTTATCTAACATGGGGAAGCTTCTGGACTCTTCTCACTGAAGCCAAACCTGCAGCCCCCCACTACCAAAACTTTGCCGCATAAACCCACTACAAACAGTATTTCTTTTGTACCACGTGAAGTTTTGGATGTATTTTTGATCCTTTTTGATGAGACAAGCTATGTAGATGGGAGCAGGTCATGTGGGCTTTACTAATAAATAAAAACTGGTTTCTTCTTTTTCTGCTTGCAATGTAATAGTCAGATGGGAATTTGCTAATGTTTCCAGCAGAACGATATTTGTTGTATTAGTAATAGGGAGACAAAATTGAAAACGTTCTTTGTCTGACCAAATGGCCAACTTCCTTGCTTGTATGTCTGTTCCACTAATATTTATGTGGGAATTCAACAAATATTTTATTAACAGGATCATGAAATTCTACTGAGCCAGCCTACCCCATCAAACTCGTATTGTTTGATAGTAACAACCATGTGCTTATTCTCACTGTCTGGTTTGTTGTTAAAATGATCATCTTCTTTTCTCATAATCATTATAAGTGGAAACAATGAGTCTTTGCATCTGCACTGTTAAGTTTTCGTGGTGATTTTATAAGTCTAATTTAAGCAAGCATCTCTTTCTGGAGAGTAGGGATTTCTTAATTAAACAGTTAGGCTTGAGCTTATGTTTTGTATTTCATGTCAGAAACAGTATCAAACACTGTTATGGGCATGTAGAACTACTGAGGCTTGATTCTGGAAAGAGATAAGCACACGTAAAATTAAATTCCTATTGTTACTGATCTTCCATATATTTCAGTGAGATAATTCATGCCTGCATGCAGATGAATAGGTCAGTTGGAGAGCAATTTATACCTTCTTTTGAGGCATCAGATCTTGCTGGAGGAGCTGACAGTCTACAGCTATCAACCGTTCTACCCTTTAACCTGGTAATAAAAAAAAAATCACTAATGGGCTTACTGAATTTGTTCTTTATTGGGTATTGCCATCAGTCTGGAAGCACAAATAGACATAACACGTGATGCCAGACTTCATTTAAACAAGCTAACAGTAGTACTTAAAATAGAGTGGGAGGACTTACTCCCAGTTTGGTTTGTGACTTGAAATTCCTTTGTGAAATATGTCTTTTTTTTTTTTTTTTTTTTTTTTTTGTTAGTTTGTCTATTGAAGAGTGGTTGTGTTTCTAAAATGTAATGAGCTCTCACAGCACTGCTTAAATAACATTCTGGCAGCGTTATATTTGGAACAGAAAAACCAGGCACAGTGCTGTGATGGGGCACAGTGTTGTGATGGGTATGGATTTCACAGTTACGGGGATTCTGAAGGCAAGAGCTTTAATTTTTTATTCAGCTCTTATACTTGGCAGCTTTTAGCATTATGCCTATTAACTTTTATAGATGTCATACATTTTTATGTTAATGGCACAGCTTTGAATATAGTGAGAAGCTCAACTTCTGCTCGTCAAACTAGTGTACAAGCAAAATTATGACACTCCTTCAAAATGGTTAAAAAGCTGTTTTTATTGTTTAATATCAATTTATTGCTTGTGCTTATTGATGGTAGAAAGGGATTTGAGGAAGGTATGAGCACTAGCAGAACTTCACACCTGCTTAGGAGAAGAATTTATACTGAATTTTATTTCTGTAGATATATGCACTGGCAATTTCAATTTTGCTGAGACTTGTGCCACATTTAGCAGTGAGGTAGTGGAAGACCACCTGTGTTTCTGTGGAGCTCGTTTTAATCATTCGATAACGAGTAGTCTGGCAGTCACATGTGACTTTCCAAAGTCTCACATCCGAAGAGTATTAAACCTTGTTTTCTTTCATTCACTATAGCCAGAGGCAAGTTTCCTGTGTGGTTTTTGTAAGGGAAACACCATTCGTAGTGCAGGTTGATGTATCTCAGAAATAATTGAGAGCCGACCTGTACTAGAACCCTTCCAACAGCATGAAGTATCCAGTGAACCATGCAGGGGAAGAAAAATGAGTCCACCTCTGTTCTTCTGGGAGAGCTTCTGGCATGAAGGAAAATACACCAGCAGACGGATGCTTTTGGTAAGTCATTTGTCCTTCTATATGTGACTACCTTGACAGAAGTTTCTTCCACTGACCCTACCCTATTTCCCCATTTACTTCTGTTTCTCCCATTGTTCTTCTAGTGTGGAAATGCTGGTCACTGAGCTTTGGTTTTAAGTGAGTTTAGGGTTTGCTAGATCTTTATTTATTTTCAGAGAGTGAGAGGGGACGGGTTTAATTTTTGTTATGGTTTCTTGACCTACGTCAAAAGATGGTAAGAAGAAAAAGGGTTTTCTTCCTTCCTTTCTTCTGTTTGATTTGTTCTATATCCAGTGTCATTGCTATAATAATGTCCTTGTTTGCAAACAGCTGTCTAGCAGACTCAGAAAAGTACAGAATGGAGTACAGTCCATTGCAAAATTTTTAGTATTATTTTCTTTCACTTCAATCATTTGCAAATACAAAATTGCGCACATTCACAAAGGTGGTATTCATAAAAAATTCATTATGGACAACTTTCTGTATTACCTTGCCTGTATAACTTCAGATAGAAGCAAAAGAGGGAAGATACAGTCCAACTCTGTTCCTTGTGTGACCTTGGATAAATCACTTAGACTCAATTTTCTCTATGGTGTCAGTAGAAATTGTTCCCATGTTTAAAAAAGAGTCGGTAATCATTGAATATGATGACGTTAAAAATCTGAAACTCCTCGAAATATACAGTGACCTAATCTGTCAATAGACTTTGTCCAAATTGCTGTTTGGTTGTTGTTGTTTTGGTTTGTTTTGTTTAATATGTGTATGGTAATTGGGACTAAGTACCACTTAAACTCATAGGAAAATTCAGCATACAATGTTGGCTTTTTATTAGATCAGACGTATTTTTCCTTTACTAGGAGAAATGTCAGGAGTCAGATGTGAGAATTTTCTTTTTTGTTAAAGTGTTTTCTTCTTTTTCCACAAACTGGTGCAAAAGTTGCTATTTTCCATGTTCACTTTCACCTTCTTGGATATTTTCTCATTTACAAATCATAATTTTTTCTTGACCTACGTCAAAAGATGGTAAGAAGAAAACCATCTGTACGTATCTTTCTTGCCAAGGGGGGATTTTTTTCATTACAAAAATTCCAACAAAATACATGGTAAATAGCATAATTGTCTGCATCCCAGCTAGAGATGGTCCTATTTTATGAAAAGCAATTCTGTTTATTTGAGCAACATGCAACTTTGGAAATGTAGATTTGTATAAGTGTAAGAAGTGTAACCACCCCCCCACCACCCGAAACAAACAAAAAAACACTTATAAATGCCATTTAATGTACTTAACTTTTCTTCTGTGACTAAACAGAAATAGAATTTGTTGGTTATTTAGCCATTTACACCCAAAATTTTACCATATATATGACTGATTGTCCACTGACTTACATATATGTCTCCACATAATGAAACGAATAAACTTAAAAAAAGTATTTATACAAGAACAGTGATGCATACCACATGAAAAAAAAATAATTTAAAAAATAGTGCCTATTTACAACCTTTCAAAATTAACCTTAAAGTAGTTATTTGCAAAATCTGAATGGAAAACTTTACAAGATTAAAACAGTTGTATTTTTCCATCCAGTTGGCACGAGATGTGATGGAGTATACACAGGTACTAAACAGGAGAAAATCATTCCCCATCAGCCAAGATTGAAATATCAAGATGAGCATGAGATCTAGTGGAAATTGTCTGGCATATCTGCCAAGTAGGATTTAATTTTTATCTGATGTCATTTCTGTCTGTGACTTCCAAAAGGAGAACAATGATAGTGTTATGAACACTGATGGGGCACGACAAAGACAGGATGAGCACTGCTGATCCCAATGGCTATGTCAAAATAATTTGATAAATTCAGTTTACCTTTGGTAATACATTTAATAAACTTATTAAATGCAGTTAGAGCAGAGATGATATATAAAAATGACAACAGGAATGAACACAATGTTTGGCAGAGGTAGACATGACCCATTACCATACGCATGAGAAGCCTGAAGAAGCTTCTTGAGATCAAAAGATATATATATATTTTTTTGGCATGGAGTTAGTGGGGTGGTAAGTGCATCTAATCTGTGTGGTGTGAATTAGTCATTGAGTTTCTCTTAGTTTTGAATCAGAGCCATGTAATTTATTCCTGGAATTAGTGCAGTAATACTACTCTCAATTAGTACTAATCTCTCTCCTTTGGGATGTAATGCAAAAAGTGAAATTTTCAAGAGGGTACTTTTAAATGTTAATTTTTCTCTTGCATCATCTTCACTGCCCATTATTATTGTTTCTTTTATGCTGTTTTTTCCCTAAAAAATATAAATTATAAAGGAAAAATGTTGCTTTGTTATTATAAACAGAAGAAACCGTAGCAGATCTTAGCCACATTGAGTAAAATGTTAAAAACTGCATCACAATTCAGATAATGTGTTCTACAGTACACTATGTCTATTGCGTTATAGCAAATGTGCATTAGATATTTGCTGAGTGTAGTGATAAGGGCTTAGATCATGTAAGGTGCTTAGTTCCTAAATTTCTTCTAGTTTTCTTTTAGGATATTTGAATAAGAGGCCTTTGGAAATCAGTGGCATAGCTTCTTACGAGATGGTTATGCATAAATTATATCTACTGTATATAGAGTCTTCTCAATGTGATATCGTACAGGCAGATTGAGTGGCAACAGGTCATGTACTATACAAATAAGTCAGTGGAGAATTTGATAATTTCTTTTTTTCCTGTTTGCTGTCCAGATATCTTATTTGTGTTTTATCTCTTATTGACTAGGTTGCTTAGGCTGGGAAAATAAGAAAAAAAAAAATAATAAAAATATATATAGAACAGTAAAGGCACATCACGGAGACTTTTGATGTACAGCTAACCAAGTTATACACAGTGAAAGAAATTACTGAACAGGAACAGCAAAGGCTCATTAAATCTAGTTAAGTGGTCATTTTCCCTCCTTCCTTCTCACTCAAAAAATCAGTTTCTTCAGAAGGAAAAAAAAAAAAGTAACAATCTGTTATGAGAGCCAGCAAGGTGTAAATCACTATCTTTGTCTTCTGTGTGTTTCATAGATTCTAATTAGCCATCCCATTTGACAGTCTGCATGTAGACTTCAGATTAGTTTGCTTTGCAACCAAAAAAGCGCCAAAGACAGGGACTTGTTACCATCAAACGCATTAGTAAAGTGGCTTATATATCTATCCTGCCCATTAGAATATGTCCTGCACTTAGAATATGTTTCTATCATTAAAAAGATGCAAGAAGCAAATAGCCTGTCTTGGAATTACAGGTATATGTATTATTTTTATCTATCTATCTATCTATCCATCTATCTATCACATATTTAGTTTGGGTTTTATATTCCCTTTAGCTGAAACAACTTTCTGGTGTGGGCTGTCCTAAGTAGCTGGGCAATCCAGCCTGTCCATAGTCATGCTCATCAAGTCTAGGATGGGAGAAAATCTCTACATCTCTGGCACTCGTTGTGTTTTTTGTTTTGTTTTGTTTTGTTTCTTCTTGGGTTTCCAGCTACTGCAGTTGTCTGTGCAGCGAATTTGGTGTTGAAGAGTATATTTCTAGCAGGCTTTGCAGAAAAACACATTTCTTGTTAAGCAAAGGAGGAAGGATTTATACCATATACACCTGCACTTCTCACTGACATCAGTGTTTTTATATAGCATAATGACCATGCTGGTCCAAAGCTGAATGATACTCTATCCATGACTGTAACTTCAAAGGATATGAAGGTACAACCTGAAATTAGAGAGGAGCTAAAATGTTTTGAATCTGGCTACAGACAGAAATAATTAACAGTAGTTCAAGGTTCCTTAGTCATCCTTGTACTGAACACTTGAAAATTCTACAGTACCTTTATTTCCCTGCAAAGCAAACTTGGCAATCACAGTTATCTGTAGCAAAAGCACTTTAAGCATTTCTTTCAGTTGGCAAGATTGGTGAGTGTTGATTTATTTATTTCTTAATTGATTCTATATTTTAGTGATGGAAAACATTTTCCAAATCATTGGAAATGTTTAACTGCGGTGTTTAATATTCTGTTCCACATACACAGCCATGACTCATTCCAGCTTCTCAACATTTGCTCTGTTCTCTCACACTGCCCAGCTGAGTGTTCCTCACAGCATGAACTGAAGCTCCATTAGGTCTAGCACAAATTGCCTGTCTGTTTGCAGGAGATTTGTAAATAATATTAATCACAGAATCATATGGCTTGGGTTAGAAGGGACCTGAAAGATCATGGGTAGTTGCAATCCATCTGCCCTGGGCAGGGATGCCACCCACTAGATCAGGTTGGCCAAGGCCCCATCCAGCCTAACCTTGAACACCTCCAGGGATGAGGCATCCACAGCTTCTCTGGGCAGCCCTTTCCAGTGCCTCACCACCCTCTGAGTTAAGTTTGTTAACTGATGCACTTACTCCATCATAGAAGGCCACCAGGTTGGGCAGGCATGATTTGCCCTTGGTGAAGCCGTGCTGGCTATCTCCGAGCACCTCGTTGTCTTGCAGGTGCCTTGACATTGCTTCCAGGAGGATCTGTTCCATGATCTTTTCAGGCACAGAAGTGAGGCTCACCAGTCTGTAGTTTCCCAGGTCCTCCTTTCTACCCTTTTTAAAAATGGAAGTGATCTTTCCCTTTTTCCAGTCACCAGGGACTTCACCTGACTGTTAAGACTTTTCAAATATGATGGGGAGAAGCTTGGCAGCTCCATCAGCCAGTTCCCTTAGGACCCTGGGATGCATGGCCCCATAGACTTGTATCTGTTCAGTTTCATCAGATGCTTTTGAACCTGCTCTTCACTTACAATGGGAGGGACTTTGCTCCCCCTGCCTTCATCTACATGTTCAGAGAAACGAGATGTGGGAAGCCTGACTGGCAGTGAAGACTGAGGCAAAGATGTTGAGTACCTCAGCCTTTTCCATGTCTGATGTTACCAGTTCTCCTTTCTCATTTATTAGAGGGGGCACACTCTCCCTGGCCTTTCTTTTCTGGCCAACATACCAATAGAACCCCTTCTTATGTTTTGCATCCCTTGCCAAGCTCAGTTCTGTCTGTGCCTTGACTTTCCTCATCCCATCCCTGCATTCTTCCCAGGCCACATGGCCCTGCCTTCTTGCTCCTCAGTCTGACCAGCAGGTCCTTGCTCAGCCATCCCAGTTTCCTGCCTTCCCTGCTTGCTTTTTTATGTGGGGATGGAGAGTTCTTCTGCTCTGTGAAAATGTTAGCGCAGTTGACTGCCAAACATTGTGATCCCAGAAATTAAGATGGGCTGTTCGAAGTCTGAAGCAGGCACCTCCTTTTTATCGTGGTATGTTTTGCTTCTTCTAGGAACAACATAAGACCAATAGCTAGTATTTTGTAAGCAGGATTGTTATTTTAGAGACTCTAACTTCTTGTACTTTGCAGCTAATAGGTAATTTCAGTGAACCACAGTTGTTAAAACAATTTGGGCAGCAGAATCAACAGGAATATTGCATTTCAGTATCACTAATAATTTCTGGTGACAGATTTTAAGCGGTATAAAAGAGTATGGGAGTAGGAGTTGAGATTATGGTAAAAGAGGTGAGTAAATCTGTGTTCTGTCCCCTTCCCAAATCAAGGCCAGTCGATTAACACAGCAGTGCTGAAACCTTTTTGGACAAATGTCAGCAAATCAGGCTACAGGGCTTGTTCTGCCTGTAGTCTAAATGGGTAATAACTCCCAAGTGCCTTGAAGCCAGACAGCTTTTCAATCCCCAATCTGAATTACTGCTGCAGTTTTAACCTGGTTACGTGAATAAATCATTCTCAAAAAATAAAAGTAAGAGGATATTGAACAGCCTAAGTATTTATGGCCTCTGGTTACACTGGTGCCGGACACAGGGCAAGAAAACCAATTTCCAGGGGTGGCCTACTTCATACATCACTAGTCAAGTATGCTAAAGTGCTGATGGCTAGGAACACCTAACTATGCGTGATTAGACCATGGTGGCAGCACACATTTTTTCCTTTTATGTTCCTTGGCTTGAAATTTAGAGGACATATCACTCTTCAGCTTGAAAGATCAAGGGTCAAGAAGTTTCAATCTCATCTTTCTCCCATCTGAACCTTCATTTCATTTTTCTGCCCAAAACACAAGATCTATGATTAGGTGCTGTGGTGAGAGTCACTAAAACATGTCTCTTTTGCTAGTCATCTGTCTGTCTCAACAAACTAAATACAAACTATCAACTAAATGTAAGAAATAGTTTAAGAAGATCACTACTAGCATGGCCCCCATTTCCTCTGTTGGATGTCAGGCAGACAGATTAGGACTATGAGGAACAACTCTGTACAGTAGCTAGGTGTTTGCATTATCTTGCATAGGTGTCATGGTGTCATTGACCAGGAACTCTGTGAGACACGAAAACCATGAAAAAAAAACCTGCAAAGATGAGATAAGGTCCTATGTCTTAGACCAGTGGCCATGAAACTGAATGTGTGTTAATGGCATCCTCCAAGACCTTTTGTCGTTGGGAAGTTACATCACTGGGCTTTAAACAGATGAGTACAGTCCCCACAAAATTTTGCGAAGATTCAAGATGGGGTCTTCAATTATGTTGATTGTTTATTGACTTGTGGATAAGGATTTTAAAGTGTCTTAAACTGAGCAGAATGCCAATACTGATCAATTGCTGTGTTTTTTTTTCTTATTCTCTTGTCTAAGGAAGGAATTGGGACAATCTGATAATCAGCCGAGTCACGTAGAACAGGATCTTTGAATTCCGTATTTCTAGCATTTAAGCTTTGCAGCTTTGTTATGCAATGAATCTGTAGACTTGTTAATTATATTTATATAGAATATTCCCTACCAGAAAGTACCAGAGCAATGTTTTATACATTTGTACCATCATTAAAATTGTGAAGAAGGGATATAAAAGAGTCCTAAACCTGATAGCAGCTCCCTTGAGCAACGTCTAATGAATGCAGAAACTGCATTCAGGTGATGATTAAGAAGCTTTCCCAGTCTTCGTTCCTCCAATGTATTTGAGGAGGTAGCTATTAACTGAGAAGATGGTTCTGTGTTATCTCAGTCTGGGAATGAGACTGATTGCTGGGACTTAAATTATGCCAGAACAAACAAGTGAGATTGTATGACCTTAACAGCTCCCCAGGTCCTTTCACTCTCAGCCACATGCTTTTTCTGCTTGCCTGTATGAAATCCACTGGTCACTTTTTCCTTTGGGAAGCGAAATCAGCTCACCAATTTGGAAGAAAATAAGCCTGTCCAAAACTAACCAACCACCACCACCAAAAAAACCAAACAAGTGAGTCTCCCGTTCAGTGGACATGGTTGTGAGTTGAAGGCCAGGAGAAGAGATTTGATAGAGAACAGTTTTCATAAAGAGAAGTTTGTTGGATCAACTTGCTTGTGAAACTTAAAGGCTTAGAGTATTTTTCAGGAGTTGCAGCTGCAGCACTCACTGGCTTGGGTGCTCAGCAGAGGACTTGCTCCTGCCAATGTAGTGGCATAAAAATATTTTTTATTAGTTCTTTTTTATCTTTTAAAAAGTAATTTAAGAAAATGCCCACATTATGATAAGAGTTACTAAGCTCTGGATGTGGCTGCAATTCTAAGAACTATTTTTTTTGACACAGGGATTTGTGTATACTAGTTCAGTTGGAATGGGTTCCATATCTCTTGGAACAGAAAGTTAAGAGAGCTTTTCCTTATATGTGTTTAGAGAACGTTTGCAACACTGTTGATTTTTAAAATTGCTTTGGACTTTCAGTCTTCATACTTGAAAGAATTAACAGCCTCAACATGCTTTAAGACATTTTCTCTAACAGTATAATTGTGTACAATATGTATTATAGGGTTTTTGCTCACCTCTGAAGTACTTGTTAAAGGTCTAGTGAAGACAGAAGTTGTCATCATCTGTCTAGTACCACCTCTTTTGTTCTCCTGTGCTTTATAGTAATGGAGATAGGAAAAACAGAAGGAGCCTTTAATACAAGGTCTTCTATTTATGTCCAGTAACATTTATCGTTCTCCATACTAAGAAATTATTCTTCAGGATGTATCTTTCAGGATGCATAATGAATACTAAACGAAAAACAACAAAAAAGCGCAATTTTCTGAAACAATTAAGTGAATGTTGCATGGTCAAGCTCCCTGAATTCTCTGTTACTGGCTTCCTGGCTTGATAGACCAGCAGCTTGATACAGCTTGGCAATCTCTGTGTTTTTAAAGACTTCAACATTGTAGTTTCTTAATGTTTTTTAAGATTTACTTAAGGAGAAACCTATTTGAATGCATTTTTTGTGTAATTGTAAATTATTAATTTTAGCAAATTTGTAATCCCCTTTTCTTTATATGACAGTCACCTTTCTTTTCCCTTCATGCACACACATGATTTTTTTCTTCTCTTCTCCCCCCACCTCTCTGCAGTTACTAATGAAAATCTAACAGACATATTGTTGCCTTATCACTGCCCTTTGAGACCCAGACTTGCATAATGGAGGACAAGGTCATGCCACTAATATATGAATTCAATTTCAATTTGCTGATATATGTACAAAGAATACACATTACTTGAAATTTGATAATGTTCCAAAAAAAAAAAAAAAAAAAAAGAAAAGAAGAGTAGAACACAATTTAAACCCAACAGAAGGTGAATATAAATCCTAAAATGTTTTTGTTCATCTTTTTCAAAAATTCCACACTAAACACTGATGGAGGTATATTCAGCCACAGCTAATACTTGATTAACATTTTTGTTTTCAGTATTTCCATATATAAAGATGAGCAAGCAATTCAGGTATTTGCAGGGGTAAATGAACTTTGCTGAACTTCTTCAAACTCTGTATCATGTTTTCCTTTTTCACTAGTTCTATCATGTGACTTGGCTTGCATATTAGTGTGTTACTAATGACAGTAATGATGTGTGAAGAATGCAACTTTAAATTGCTATACTTAATTATAGATATTTTTTCCTTTCTGCTCTCCTGCAAAATAGTTTCCTTTTTTTTATTTAATAGCCAGTGATCAAATGATTTAATGAAATGATGGGTAATGAATGAGAGGCTCTACTGAAAGCAGATTTGACACCTCTGATAATTCAAGAGGTTTTGGATCATTTCTTAGGAGAAATGGCTTTAAAGAGTCTCCAGGGCTTTAATATTAACTTGTGCCTCTAGTTTAACTTTTGGATACAATTTTAAGGATGTAGTCTCTTCAGAATTGCATTCTTTGCTATTTAAAGACTGGTATTCAAATGATCTAATGAAATTATCTGTCAAAGTCCAGAGTGGTCTAAAGCAATCTCTTGTGTTAGACTTCAGCTACATTTAGATTGAGCTATAAAATGTAGCATTCGTTGCTAGGTTTCAGGAAGTACTGTCTCCATCCAAGAGATCTTATGAAAATCTATGGACCTTTTTAGCACCTGGATTAGCTGCCAGTGCTCTGAGTAAATATATTTGAAAGAAAAATGGGGCCGATGTCATTTCTCTAAATTCCTTTTGGTTACCATCATCTCGGGTGTCACTAAATTGGATATAGAAACTTGATGTAGAAATGTGCCTTTTCTCCTGCAAGTTAAGGTTTATTTTGACTGTAAGGCACAATGTAAAAACCTGCTGTCTTTTGCTCAGGGGACATGTTGCCTGGTTATAGCACAAGGCGGGTGTATTTGTATTTCCTAAATTCTAACTTGTAAATTCTTTTAATTTTAATTTTAATTCCAGACAAGTTGGGAGGAGGTTTGGTATGGGAATGAGAGGCGCACAAGATGAGAATAAAATAGCTGAAATGGGGGGAAAAATTTGATATACTAAATTAAGCCTCTTGTTTCCATGTTATGATAGAAATAAATTACACAGAATATTAGGAAGTTTATGTTGAAGTTACTGGAGCAGACAATAGCACCTTTCTGGGGCACTTATGAGTTTGTGAACTAGCAGAATACCTCTCCAAGAAGCATATCAGGGCAGAGAGATTGGCAAAAGAAGTGTAAAATGCTCTCTTTATCCTTTCCACCTCATTAGTGCAACAACATAATGAAGTTTAAGTGAGGTAGTTTGTTATGATGGAAGCTCTGCCTGTGTGCTATCCCATACTGTAGAAGAGGTCAGGCACTTCAGTGTTATTTGAAAATCAGTGCTAATGGAGTAACTTAATTAAAATTAAGTGGGTATGATTCTGTCTCTTAAATATAAGATTGATGTAGGTTACTTTTAGCTGCTTGTTTGCATAAGGTTAAAAACAGCTTGCTTGAGATATCCTCTTTTCTTTCTTTTCTTCTCCTGTTTACACACAAACTGAAGTAAAAAGAAATGGTCCAAAGATTTAAGAATTTAGTGTTAGAAAAGACCTACCAGGCCATCTCAGCCTGCTTTTCTACTAGGCCTCATTAACATTTCCTAATTCCCTCATTCTTCAGCATGTCTGTTAATTGATGTCACAATAAGGACTGTGTTCATGAAAGCAAAAAGCAATTATACATGATAGGGCAATCTGCGTTGCTGAAGTTATATATCATATGAACATAAAGTCTGGCCTTTTTTATTCAGTGACATACTTAGCGCTGCCTCAACTTTCATATGGTAGCCACAGACTATGGCCTATAGAAATATGTTTCACATGTAATTCCACGCATCTATTTATTGAGGGAAGATGAAAAACAGGTATCACGTTATACCTTTTGTAGAAAGGTAATTTCTTTAAGTGTTTATCTGGATTTTGCTCTTGGATGAAGCTTACGTTACTTATGTTTTCTCATATCTGGTGTGCTATTTATTTACTATTTTTTACATGTACCAGAAGGTAGAGGTAGCATTTACATGTATAAATATTTGCAGATATAGAAAGAAAAAAGGAAAGGTAACAAATGCAATTGTTAATTTGTTTGCTGTTGAAAATGGAATATAACGTTTATCATCCCATTTCTTCATGGTAATGCATTTCAAGAAAGATCAAATTGCCTTTGTTCATGTCACTGTCACCACAACTCTGGAACAATACCTCTACATACCACAGACTGTATAACTTGCCAGAAAATACTATTTAGTTTTACTGTGCAGTTGACACTTTACAAAGTAGAAAACTGGAAGAAAAAAAAAAAAAGCAAAATCACAGTAGCCCACAGCGTATCTCTTGCTTACTTCGGTGCAAAAAACTTGTACCTTAAGCAGTTGTAATTAGATGGGAGAAAATTGTTTGGGTTGGAACTAAGGTTAAATGCCTTCAATCATTAAAGATATGCTGCTAAAATTAAATGTGCATTGCCTCAGAGAAAAAGAACTTGAAAAAAATAATCCATCCTTAAGTGCAGAACATACATGGTTATTGTTGCTTCCCTCCAGAATTTAGGTAAACACAAGGAGTATACAAATGTACGTGCATCTATCTAATTTCCTGCTGTCCCCACTATTTGAGCTTATTTTTAATATGATTATGATTTTTGTTGCTGTGTTAAAACTACTGGGGGAACAGAGTGAGTTTGTCATTTTTTATAGAGTTCAGTGCTTTTCTTTGTGTGTTGTCATGCTGATATGAACTTCCTGATTAACATTTTGTCCAAATTTTCGTAGCCTTCAATAAGGCAGAGCCTGAAAATGTTAGTAGCTGCATCACCATCTCTTGGACCACGGAGTAGATTGCACTTCTCTGCACCTCTTTTTGTTGTGATCCAAATTTGTAGATGATTTCTAAAAAATCTTAGAAAGTAGAAGTTCTTTCTGTTCTGCAGTAAAGCATCAGAGAAATTTTCATGAGAGCTTTTTGATGACTGTAAGAGCCTAATTTTTTGAAAGTTTTCATGCTACAGAGTCTCTATAAGCATAACTGCAAGCCTCCTGGAGGGCTGGTAAAAGGTAAGGGGCAAAAGGTTCCCTGAAAATTGCTATGAATCTATCTTGAAAATGAGTAGATTTGACCAGCAGTTAGGTAATACGCTAATCTAACCTTTCTGAGAGGTCATAAAATAGATTTCATGTGTCAGGCTGTTTCACATTGTATATACCTCTTCTGCCCTGTTATGGAAAAACACTTCAGTTACTTAGCAGAGAAAGATCAACTGTATAACAATTTGATATACTTTGTTATTGTTATATTTATCAAATAGTGAAAAATTATTTACCAGATACAATGAGGATAATGTTTTAGTTTGAATTTACTTTGATTCAGTTTGAAAGTGCAAATAAAGTTCTAGAGAACACCTTGCTGTAAATGTGTACAAACCTGAATTTCATCAAAGCATTTGATAAACTAGAGAGATTTTTTAATTATGTAAAATAAGCCAGCACTGCTGTTAAAATTTTGAGAGAGATCAAGCGTTACCTGCAGGAAAGATCCAGGGAGTTCTGCTTAATAACAATAAATTATCAAGGCAAGCGGCATTGATCAGAATAGCACAGGTGTCTTGGAAATTAAAACTTACTGTACACAAGGTAGCTCTCCAATGAGCCTACTCAATAAATGTTAAAAATATGACTGCTTCAACTACATTCAAGATTCTTGAATTTAGGGGCTTTCTAGCAGAGTTGTGGTATCTATTGGAGAGAGGGTGCAGGCAGAAGTGCATGTTTGTGTGTGGGTAATGATGCTAATCAGTTGTCAGACAAAAGGTCATGAGTTTGTATCTTATACAAATATCTTTCATTCAGTAGGTGTGATAAGGCTGTGAGTCAGCCAGATCTTTTAGATAGGTTTGCCTAGACTTTCTCTAGTCCTCAAAGTCAGTGTGCCCAAAAGACAAAAATGGTTTTTAAATCAAAAAGCTGGGTTCACCTTGAGTATAAATTAATACTTTAAAGCAGAAAAGAACACTCAAAATAGCCATATAAACTGCAAATGAAGTAAAAAGTTTACAAATTTAATTTTGCCTGACTTTTCAACACTTGAAGTCTTCCCATACCTTCCCTCAAACCACTGCAGCCGTTCCTCCACGTTTTCACCCTAGCAATTTTGTGGCTGGAGAGCAACATTTATGGTGTCTCTTCTGAGTCTCTAGATAAAGGCTTTTATCCATCAACTCTGAAACCTGTCTATGCCTGCTTCTCACTTCTCAATGGTTTCTGCTGTCCAGTCTCACTTCTGTCTTACAAATTCTCCTTCCCAGTCCTTCTTCTGCTTTCCCTCTCTTCCCTCCCCTTAGGTCTCTGCCCCAAGGAAATACTTTTTGTCCTCAGAAGCTTCGTCACATCTCAGTTTGCAGCAAGCAGCAGGACAAAACAAATAACAGCTTGCTCCCTGATGTGCACCCAAATTGTGCCATGTTATAACATACCTCACACAATACATGTGTAGATAACACAGTAAGTTGTGAATTAAAATAAAACAGATGATGGTCATGACAACACATTTGCAGGAGAATGTAAATACATTAGAATATCATTAAATGTCTAGAAATGTAGGAAGGTCTCTGAAGACTGAATAATACACAGACAATAAAAAGTACACTGCTCTTATTTGCTAATGACCGATTCATGGTGGTAACTAAGGTCAATGGCAAAGCTTTCCCTTATTTCGTTAGAACAGGATTTTGCCTTAGTTAGTTATACTTAAAGGACCCTGAGAAATAAAAAGAACAATCAATGTTGCAGTGAAAAGGATAATGCAGTAGATACATAGGAGAAAAAAATATTTCTATATATATAAAAGCAGAAATGTACTTAGCATTATGATATATGGTCTTGTTAACCTCAGACTTGAAACAGGATGGTTTTGGGAATCTAATAAAACTGCCTGTTATAGTAGCAGGTAGAAAAGCAAGACCATACATGAGAGGAAATCAGATTAATGCAGGGAACAAAAATGTATTTTTATGAAAGAAAAAAAAATCAGTGTAAAGATAAAATTTCAGATAGGGGATAAAAGACTGAGAGATGACCTCTTTGTTTCCCTACACACATGAGTATTATATACTATAAAAATATGAAATATGACTTGTCTTCCTTGCAAGTGGAAAAGAACATGTAATTGTAAATCATAGTCACAGCTGGAGGCAGTAGAAGTTTTGTATAGGTATATAACATTTTTCCTTTTGTCATAGTTCTTATACTATGAAACAATTTACCATATAATGCCTAGACATTCACATCAAAGAATGATTTTAAGGGAAGATTGTATCTTCCCTCCGTATTCTCAATTAAATATAGAAATAAAAGTATTCTCTCTTCCTTCTTTTGTATTTTGCCCACTTTCATCTTCATGTCAAAGCTGTGTTTTGTATGACTGTAGTTTTTCTTGCTTGACGTATTTTGACGTTTCAGAGCTGACATATGAGGGTTCAAATGTCCTCCCTTTTAAAAAGGAGGAACTGGATACCAAGCTAATTTAGGAATACTAAAAGAAAACAGTACAAAGGGAATTCCTTAAATGTAACATGGCTGTTGCATGGTGTCAGTTGCCATCAGTAATTGTGAAAAGAACAGAGGAGAACCAGCATCTACCAGTGCTCTGCTTGGTTTGTCCACTCATCTTCCTGCTACTGCTGTGTTTGGTAGGTTTGGCTGGGCTTCTGTAAAGTTGGCTGATTTGTTTTTGAACCCATACATGCCTGCATTGTGTCAAGGAGTAGACCATAAAACAAACAAGACTTCAAAATAAAGAAAAATGCTACTTTTTTTTTTTTTTTTAACATACTAATCTCCAATAATTCTTTTCTCAACTCAGTTTCTCTGCCCTGAGTTTCCAAGAAAGTAGAGTTTATAATCTATCACGTATTAATACCAAACAACTCTCTACCTGATATATCATCTGCAGAAGATATGTGAGTGTACAGCGCAGTTACATGAAGCAAGAAGGATCACAAATTTAGCTGTAAGTTCCTTAGAGATCTGTATGCATATATTTTGTAGTTGAAAGTGAGGTCTAGGTACATACAGGTGTATATTATGGTTCAGACAGACTTACGCTGCTCCAAAGAAAGGAACTGTACCAAGTGAATCTCTGGTCTTGCATAGACATAAGGTTGTTGGTTGTGTGTTTTTTTTTTTTTTTTTTTCCCTTATTTTCTCTGTGCATTACATCTAAAATATGAAAATAGAGTGTTAGCGATACTGTAGGTATCTGTGCTCATGTTTAGTTAATTAAATGGAGTCCTAGGATGCTGTCTAGCTTTGAGAGGAGCATAGTTCATGAAAATAATCTTCTTCCATGTATTACGATAATCCTAAATTTAGTCTGTTATAGGTTTACATTCTTTAACTTTCAACTGAAGGTTTATTTTAATCATTTAATCATCTTTCAGTAGTAGGAAAGGGGCCATTCTTTTCACTCTGCTTTATTAAAACAATGGAATAAAGAAGACTTCTTACATGAATAGCACAGGCAATCAGATCCAATAAGAAAAGCACAGAGAAGAACTAATGGCCAGGAGAGAAACATAATTGATTCTTTCCTCTGGACTTTTAATTAGAAATATGTAAGTTTTCAGAAGTTAAATTTACTTGGTAGAAATGAATCAACTCTTTAAAGTTCATTTTCACATGTAGTTTCTTTTTTCCTCTAGCAGGTTGTATCTCACTTACATGCTATAATGCAGTTTGGTTTTCAATACATTCTTTACACAGTCCTATACACAGTAAGGCTGTTGCCCAAATTTTTTTTGTTTGTTCATTTTGTTTTTCTTTTCCTGAATTTATCCAAAGCTTACATGAGATTGTTTCAAGTAGAAATACTTAGACATCCTCATCTTGGTCCATATGCATGTAGTGCTGCAGTCACTGCTTTGATGCTGGTTACCATTATTATCAAATGTTCAACCAACAGGGATGAAAAATTCCTTCTCACCAATTCAGAGGGCTCCAGCTGGCAGCACTTTGTGATTTGCTCAGGAGATCTGTTGTTTTGCTGTTTGTTGTTTGCAATGCAGATGTGCGCAACCATTTTACAGAAGGTGAGGATCTAGGCTATTGAGGTGATGGCAAATAGTTTCTGGATTTTGTCATTTAGCTGAGATGGGACACTTTGGATGTGACATTTGAACAATGCCAATGACTAACAGTCATGGACCTATTCCTTTGTCTCATATGCAATGGCTATGCTCTTTGGTGGTTTGACTTTAATTTGTATATTAGATACAGGTGCAAAGGTTTTTGTAGTTGAGAGCTTCTGGGCTCCTCTGTGAGGGGAGGCTAAGGCTACCCCGTACCAGAAAGAGCCAGCTCCAGTGGCCCACCATGGGGCCTGGATGGGACCTGCAGCTGAGATGGTGGCACCTCAGGGAAAACGTGTTTACCTAAGGGCAAAAAAAATGCTTGACAGCAGCTGTGAGAGTGAGAAAAAGAGAGAGCCAGCCCTGCAGACCTCAAGGTCAGTGAAGAAGGAGGGCAGGAGGTGCTCCACATGCCAGAGCAGCAGTTCCGTTGCTGCCTGTAGAGAGGGCTCAGGTGGAGCAGGCTGTCCCCCTGTGGCCCATGCAGAGCAGATCTCCGCGTTGTGCCCTGTGGATGAGCCTGTGCTAGAGCAGGTGGGCTGCCCAGGGAAGCTGCAGCCCATGCAGATGCTGAAGCAGGCTCTATGTAGAGGTGACCATGCAGGAGCAAGTTTTCTGTCAGGAACTTCTGTTCATGGGACACCCACCAAGCAGTCCTTGAAGGACTGCATCCTGTAGACCCACACTGGCACGGTTTGTGAAGGACTGCAGCCTGTGGGAAGGCCACCGTGCTGGAAATGTGTAAGGAAGGAGCAGCAGAGGAGCTGTAATGGACTGGCCACAGTCCCCCTCCCCATCCTCTTGTGTGTGGGGAGAAGGGGAGGAAGTAGAGGAGCTGGGGGAAGGAGTAAAGATGAGCCTGAGAAAATGGTATGTTTGTGGTTTGTTTTGTCCTCGTTTCTCACTACCCTACTCTAGTTGGCAATAAATAAAATCTTCTCGAAGTTGAATCTGTTTTGCCCATGATGGTACTTGGTAAGAGATCTCCCTGCCCTTATCTCAATGCATGTTGCTGTTGTTGTTTTTCCATTTTGTCCTCCTGCAGAACGGGAGTGTGACAGAGGCTTGTCTTAGAGCCAGCCAAGGTTAACCCACCACAGGTTACAACATTAGTTTTTCTTGGAATGGCACAGCACAGATTGCTCTTCGAATGAGTAGACAAGTAGAAGGTGCTGGGAAAAAACACAGGGATAATTGAGGAATGCACCTTCCCCATCCAACCTAGGGGACTCCATCCCTGGGAACTATCATAGATCTTTTGCAGATGTGCATAAGAAATATGGCAGGATCTGCATTTACTTTATGGTAGAAATTGATTCAGTGAACATGTATTTTCTAGTGAAATTGAATGGAAGCCCCAAATCGAACATCATCTGTGGAAACTGAAATCACAAATATAATGAACTAATGTTCCTGCTTGTCAGAAGTTAAAGTGATGAAACAAAATTTAGTAGAAAATTTTGGGGAACTATTTTTAATCTGTACTTCCTTGATAAGCAGCTGTAGTTTGAGGAAGTTCAGTAACATCTGGGTACCGATGAATCTGTACAGAAATGCTGTGAATTATGGTATTTGCGGGCTCCTGAATTCTTACAGGATTTTTTTCATGTTCCAAACCAGCAAGAGCAGGGTTGTGCTAAAGAGATATTAATACCAGTCACTTTGTCAGTCATGTTTTGCTTCTAAAGTGAAGAGGGAAGGGGGAGAGAGGAAAAACAGTTCTTTGACAAGTATATAGCTCCAGGTTTGTGCTTATTCCAGTTAAATTTTTAGCAATGAAAAATGAGTAAAAGCAGGAATGTTTGCTGTCCATCACTATTTATATGCCCCATGGAGTAAGAAAAATCAAGTTAGTGAATAACCCAGGATTCTGATGCACAAGTTCACACTCTGCTCTAAACACGTTTTGTTTTGTTATATTCATGTGCTAAAGAAGCACACTTGAAAATGGTGAAATTTCCATATGTTAAATGTCTTTAATTTTATTTCTGTTTTGGTCACGTGCTTATCACAAACTAGAATAATGCCCCACCTACCTCTTCTGTTTTATATTTCCTTTTCCTCTGCTTTTTTTAGAAACTGGGTTGTTCATGAAGGTATGTTTTTCAAACACCTTTCTGCATTTTACTTTCTAATTACATGACAAAGACTGAGTTATTAATGCTGTAATAAACTATCTGACTGAGATAGCTGGAGGGAATTCCATTTTTGCTTAACTTCCAACATTTATCAAACTCTAAACTGCTAAAAATTAAATTGGGCCCTTAGAGATAACACTTCCCTACCAGTGTTGTGCTGAATCTGACACCAACATCCAGGGGTTATATTCAGTGTTTCTTGATTGGCATAAGTAAAAATCAAACTAAAAATTACATCACATTTCTGAAACATGAGATTTTATCTTTGCTTATAGGCATTGCTTTCTCCTCTCATTATAAATTAAAATTACAGCGAGATGCATCAGTATTCCATACAAATAATGCCTAATATTATCAACTGTCAGGTCTAACAGATATCAAAGGCAGTTCTTGGCCCATGTTGCCTTGACAACACATCTTGGTTTTGGCCTTCTTTGTCAATTTGAATTCTTGAGTTCGTAGAATTTAATTAAGCTGCTTTTTTTTTTTTTTTTTTTTTTTTTTCCCCCTTAAATACGAATCATTCAGGAATGTCACTGAATTTGAAATATATTCAAATAAAACAATTAAGAAGTGGCTGCTAGCACAATTAGTTTACAGTATGTGCTGGAAACTGAGCATATTTTACTTTCTTATGATCTGCTCTGCCATGAGGTTTCAATGTGTGGTACTGTCACATAACAGAGGTCTACTCACTGCATTTGTTTCCCTCTCAACACCCCTGTGATCTTCTCTACAAGCCCAGTCTTGAAGTTTTGTGAGACCTTTCCTCCGGGAGCTGTCACTGAACTATAGAACCACACATTTTGGAAAGCACTAAGCTTAATGTTAATGGTTCTAATACTGTAGAGCTGATGTCAGCCCATGATACGATGCTCCAGTGGTTCATTGCCTTTGGAGTTAAAAATATCCTTCTTATTTTTAGACTGAATTAATCTTACTTCAAGTTTTGGCCATTCATTTGTGATTCTTCCATTATCAAATTTTTCTGCTTCATGTACTACTTAAAGACTGTAATCACTGTAATCAAGTCACTCCTTCATGTTCCTTTAGATCAGAGAAACAGATTACTGCTCCATTTTATGGCATATCTTCCCTGTTTCTTCAGACTCAGAGCTTGAGGTTCCTTTTGAATGTTCAACAGTTTTTCTGAAGTATGAACAACCAGTCAAGACCCAGCAGTCCAGTAGCACTTTGATTCAATAGTAGGTCCAAACTAAGACCCTACTGAACTTAATGAGCATTTTCTTATTTATACACACTAAAATGTATTTTTTTAACTCACACTGTGGCAGGAGGTTGCGCATGCTCATCCGACTAGATGCTGTGACGTCTAAGTCTTGGTCTTCAGACACTGCTCCCCAGGAGAGAGTCGCCATTCAGTAAATCTGGTCTTTGCTGTTGATTCCTAGGAATATCAAAGTGTAATAGTCAACATGGAAAAGTAAGAAAAATAAGGAAACAGAAGAGCAGATGGGTTAGTTCAGAGCCTTCATTACAAAATTAAATTACATCCCAGATTTATATTAGAAGATAGAAAAATCAGACTGTGGCATTTGTTTTGACTCCTATCTGCACAGATTGTTTTCCTCTAATTTACTTGAAATTCAGGGTTTACTATCAGTCACAGTCACTATCTGTTTACTGGTCTGCTGCTCAGTAAAAAGGTACCAAAAGTGACAAATCATTAATCAGGCTGAAGTATAAGTAATCTTTTTATATCATTTTGTTTTCAAAATAGATACCTATTGGATGACAAAGCAAATGACTTCTCTATGCCACTTCTTGGTTATTTTCCATTTCTAGATACTTCCTTTCTACTGGAAACTTTCACTTCTTTGATGCAACTCAGCCCATTTGCACATATGCAGCTATTTTAGCAAAGTTATGTTTGTCACTTCTTTTGTGTCTCTATATTATATACTTTACTAAGTACTTGATAGACCACGTTAAACTTCCTGAAAAATCTTTTAAGTTTTCATTTCCCAGTTTTCATGGATATATGTTTCCAGTGAAGCTTTTTTTTCAATAAGGCATTTTGTATTGCATTTCTGAAGCTATATTCAGAGTGAATGGACAAGTAATTTTCAGTTGGGATATTTAATAATTGCCATGAGAATACACATTCATTTGGGGCTTAAAGAGGCTAAAGTAACTTAAAACAGTAAAAAAAAAAAAAAAAAAAAAAAAAAAAAAGAAAATTTACCTCTATTCTTATATGTTTGAAGAAATACATCAGCTGTTTTATTGACTTAACTCCAACAGCTTGTAGGTTTCTGTTACAATTTTGATCTGGGAGCAGATATATATATACATATTTTATTTTTTTTTTTTAATTTTTTTTTTCCCCTTTTATGCTGGTAGTGATTTGTGGGTTTGTTTGATTGTATGTGGTATCAAAGGTCCATAGTTAGAAATAAGCTGTCATCAGCTTAGCTGTCTTTGCCTACAAATGGGCAATCTAGCATTTTAGCCCTGTTTTAAGGAAAACACAGTAATTATGACTAGAAAGTAGTAGGAGAGGTAGGAATGACAAAGCTAAGTATAAAAAAAAAAAAATCACAATCTTAGATGGATTCATAGTTTCAAGCTATTTCTTTACCTAAGTCAATAAATAAATTTTACCAGTTTTCTGCAAATGCCTCTCAGTTTGGCAATAATTTCGTAATTAATAGTTTTACAAATCACAGGCAAGAATTAATTCTGAAGAGATTTATTTGAGAAAAAGGTGGAGTGCACAGAAGAGCAAGGTACCCAAATGAAAACAAGCAAATAAATAATAAAACCAACAGCAAAACAAAAACTTGTGTATTACAAAGCTGTCTTAGAAACACACTTTTTTTTTCTCTCAGACCGCATCCTCTACTCAGTATGCCAGATTAATTTGGACTATAAGGGTGAGACATCTGCCACTGTAAACTCTGTCTCAGCATAGGGAAAGCTGCCCTTGGCACGGTAGACCATGAGGATTATACAGGATGAGGGACAGCTTGTTGCACTCATATGCAAAGGGCTATCTATATTCAAGGCTTCTTGTTTTACTCCTGAACTTCTCTCTTGCAATTTTGAAAGCAAATATTTGCTTAAGCTACAAGTACCAATTTAAAAAGTTGCACATATGTTTAAAGAGCTTTATGATTATACTTTACAACTGGAGCTGTTACAAAGAACTAAGCTTCTTCCTGACGGATGTATGATTTTTATCCCTGTCATGTAAGGTGTTGTGGCAGAATTGAAAGCATGTTTAAGATGCATTTGCGCGGACCAGGTCACTTCTGAACTGAGAGATTTGGAGCAATTTTTGGTTTCAAACGAAGAGCTAGAAGAAGGCTTTATCAGAGAAATTGAAAAGTGGTTAAATTAGCCCACAGTAGATTTAAAGGAGCAAGTTTGAGCTATTCAGCTCTTACCAGTTGTTCACTTCTCTGTTCTGCATGTCAGAGGAAGTCTCAAAATTACTCCAGTTGTCATTCATTTTTGCACCGCAGGAAAATCTGGGCCCTGGCTGTATTAGCTCCACAAGCCTGGGATAGACCCATGATTTATGAAGAGATTCCTGTCAGTGTATTTGAATATTATGATGTCTCAAGAGGATTTAGGATAAAAGAGGTGTTTAATAAAGTCTGCCTCTCACTTTCTCCTCTCAGCCTTCCCGCCAAAGGTGCTATTTGACTTTGCAGTGAGGCTAATGGATCTGATTGATCTTATTTATTATTGATGGATCTGACAACTGGCAGCATGGTTGAATGGGGGTATGTGGGTGGGCTGCCAGCCTGGAGCATGGGCCCTCAGAAATGAGGGCAAATTTGAGCTGAGAAGTGTTCCAGGCTGAGCTGCAACTCCTGCAGGAAGGTAGGAAGAAGAAAAATGGATGTGACAGGGACAGGAGGCCCTGGAGGTCCTGAGTGATGCTGTCTTCACTTCTCCTGTCCTCCTGAACATCCATAGCTCTGCCTTGGCAGTCTGCTCAGATTTGGGTAAGAAAGGATGCAGTTGAAGGCTTGGCAAAGCCCTGTCTTTGGAATTGTTTAGTTTGCTCTTGTCGAATTCAGCTCATAATGCTCAGCCAATAGGTGTTAACTTTTTGTTATTGGTTACAAGGAGAAATGATGAGGAGCTAGAGAGATGTTGCAAGAGTGGCTTCTCAGTGGACATTCTTTGTTACCCCTCTAAGGTTTGGCACCTTTTTCTGGGCTCTTTGGCCAGTGAATTGAAGATTATGTGGAGAAGCAGAAAGTGATAGTGGACCTACCTTAGCCTTTTTTCTTAACATCAGGCCAAACAAGTTGCACTGTTTTCTTTTTATCTTTGTTTTAGCACCTGTGAACATTTTCCTTTGCTACTCGCATACTGAGAGAGTATTTTGTGTCAAAAAGGGTGGCCTTCATTCTGCATAAAAGTGTGAATATCTACATCCCGTTGGAAAATTGGGAGTGTGCCAGTAGGCTGAATATCTTGGCGGGAGCTAACAAGAAACTGATTGCACCATCGTAGAAAAATGCTAGGAGTAGTCAGAGTTACAGACTTTTTAATCAGCCATGAGTATTTCTGCACATGGTTCCTTATATGCCTTTTCACTGTGTACAGATCAAGTAATAAATATTCATATTTATGCAACCTTGCTAAGCATCAGATGAAAACTTTCAGCCAGGAAAACACACAAAAATGAGGCAAAGAGGCAGTCTCAAACTGCCAGCATATAATAAGGGAGCTGAATGCCTTCTAGGCTTATAAAGAAATGCAATCAGTGTTACGTGAGCAAGTAAAACGCTGTGACATTGCACTTGGTATTCACACATGCTGAAAGCAAACTGTGCCTGGCCACACAGCTCTTCACCTGAGGGCACCTAGCTTTGCCATCAACCTCAGCAACAGTCCCAGAGTCAACATGTAGCAATGTAACAGCTTGTAAAATCCTCGGGGACTCCAGTACAGAGCAATGAAAAATTATACTATATGGTGGTAAGGTTTTTTCTGTTTTCTTTTGTTTTCAGGAGCTTAGGGTTAGTGGAGAGACTTTTCGACTATTTTATCGAATTTCATTAATTATATTATGAAAATAAACTAAATCAGCGGATGCAGGAATACTCTAGTTACCTACAGTTGGGCAAACATGAGGTTGTTCTTGTAATGAAATAACAAGTCTTTAATTTTGACGTTCCCAGTAGGCAACTTGGCAAGCAATTACAAGCTTTTTTTCTGCAGCTTGAATGAGACCCGTTTTCCTAATCATTTTGTGCTATGTTGTAGGATATCCTGTAACAGAAAAGGCTCCACTCAAATTACCTGAACATCGAATCCCTCTCCTAGTATTAACAAAATAGCCATGCTCAGCAACTTTTTTGCATGTTAACAGAATGTTTGGTCCCTTTTTGAAAATGCTTTGGATTCCCGTGAGATATACCTACCAGTTTCCTAAAACTGTTCTGTGTGCAATACATTCTATAGAGTACATGTCCTGATAGTAGAATTCAGCAAAGATTTTTTGTTTGTTGGTTGTTTTAGCAGGAGAGCAGTGAAGCACCAAAGTCTTGGATTTCTGTGAAGCCAAACTATGAATAATGAGTTGCATAAGCAAAGACAGAGCAGGGCTTTGATAGTGTTCATGGTTCCTCTAGGAAACAATAGTGAATGTCGCGTCATGTTGCTTGATTATTTCTTTGAAATGTTCTGTGTATTCTGCGCTGCCAATGCGGTATAATTTAGAAAGTTGCCATTTAAATCCACATATCTTACTGTGATATTAAGTGTATTTAAACCCCATAAAATGCCTTCTAATTTATTTTTCATTTAGTCCATTTAATAAAATAGCAATAATGTTCTTTCAAGTGAAGGTTATGGAAGGAAAATTGCTCATACTTTTAAAATATACTCCTCAATTTGCTGTACCATTTATTGCACTGCAGAAGTCATTTACCCTCTGGAACATTCACTTAGAATAAAATTATTGCTTAATTTCTTTAAAAAACACTGGAGATTGGTCATGTTTTTCATAACTTTAAATGAAATTTTGTACATTGTTAATGCTTCACTGGTATACCTCACAATAAATTGTAAATTTATCTTTTTTCGTATTGTTTTTGAATTTACTCTCTGGAAGCTTTGTCTTCCTCTGCAATCTTTGGGGAGGTATTAAAGAATAACAGAAAATGTTACACTGGTAATGTTACGTTATCTTAAAGTGTTTTATATTCCACTGCTGTTGCTTTCAGGTTTTTTCCTCTTACGGAAGAAACCTATTTTAATTTATCCTATATTGGCTTTGAACATGTATGGGGAAGGCACACTTGGCTTACCAGTGGTGCTGCAGAGACATGCATTTTTGAAATAGCTAGACTGTTGAAATACACATAGGAAGACAAGTTCTCTCTGAAAATGAGAACACCTAGCAATCTGGTTTTTTAAAATTAGCTCTAAGACTCTTGAGTCTGCTCTAAGTCCAAGCACCATTTTTGCTTTGGGAACCTTCCACTCTCCTCTTCTCTTCTGGCACCCCTGTGTGCAAGCCTTCCATTCAATCAATATTGTTTTCAGAGGGTGAAAGTCCAAGTCAAGCAGATCTGTAACCATGACATTTTTAGAATTTCATTTCTGTATTTCAGTGATTTTCATATAAAGTATTCTCAATTTACAAGTAACAATATGTGTTTTCTAAGCTGCCAGCCCTACATAGTACCTCAGGGAGCTGTAAATCAGGCTGTGCTGCAACTTTAATGATGTTGCTGTGCTTAAATGATATTTTTCATTGTATAATTGCCCTCCACTTACACCTGTGCAACCCTGTTATTTTCAGTCAATATGAGTACTTGTAACTGTTTGGAACTGCTGATTTGATGCATAAAAGCAGAGTTAAATCACTGGTTTGCCTACATTGTCCTGCAAACTATGGCCTTGGTTTATGCATCCTCTTGGAGCAGATTCATTCCTATCTAGCTGATTATTACACTTGCCACAGTATTTTACTGATGAAAACAAAACAAAACACACACACACACACACACGCACACACACACAAAAAAAAAAAAAAAAAAAAAAACACCCTCCTCCACCTCTGGAAAAAGAACAGGATCAGTTTTCTGGTTGGGAGTAATCTTATATAAAGGAACATCAAAATACCCCATTTGGAGTTTCAGCTTGGCTTTAATGTTTTAGGCTTAGGCTTCTTCCTAATGACTTTGATCTTTTTTTTATATATTTTTTTTTGTTTATTTTTTTTTCTGTGAATGTTTTTGTTTTTCTGTGAATGATTTGTGTCTTAATTCTGCTGTATGTATCTGCTTAGTCCCAAAGACCTGAATCTTCATCCCTGAGGGTTCAAGAGTATGAAGACAGAGTGACTTCTTCAGTAACATGGGAATCTTACAGCCTTCATAACAACCAAGAACTGTCTTAGCTCATTTCCAAAATACAGATTAAATCCATTTGTCACACTGTTTACAGTCTGAAACAGGGTTTACTCTCTTACAGCTAATAATACCAAAAATATTTTTTACTTATGGAAATTAATGATCCTAAGTGGGGTTCACTGTTCTTTCAGCAGATATCTTGTAAAGTTATTGGTTGTCTCTGTGGGCGTCTTATTATTTGTTTATCTTGCATCTAAATTCTTTTACATTCATTGAGTAGCACCTAAATATCTTTTCTCCGTATAATATCCTGCCAGAGCTTAGAGCAAATGAAACCTAGAAGATAACTGGCCGAATTATGGAAATCTCAGTGGCCTTAACTTGGTATCAAAGTCAGAAGCTGTAAATAATTACACATGCTCATTGGCATAAATGAAGTGTGTTTTTTTCCTTCTTCTCTACATAGGTGCAGTGGTGTGTTGGTAGAGGTGTTGTGGCTAGCAAGTATGTGATAGAGGTTGGGCAGTCATGTAGTAGTCAAATATAACTGCAGAGTTTTTGGTCAACCTGGTTAAAGAAGTAGATCTAATTATTACAACAGAGTCCCTGTTAAGAAGGAGCAAGCATTACATATGAAATAGAAAAATGCAGGATCACGTAGCAAAAACATATGTGCAGTGGTCTAGGCTCTCACATGGTACACATGGTACCTTAAACCTCCAGTGGGGTAATGAGTATTTAAACTGCAGACTCTTTCTATTTATTCGCATTCTAATGAAATATTTTAAGAAATAAACATTTTTTTTCAAAGCCCACTTTACAATTTGTTTCCAAAGTACTGACCATGTTGTGAAAGTCCCAGTGTTAGCCCCACAGTGCAAATAATGCATCCTTGAAAATGTCTTGCAATTATGATGAAAAATATGAAAAAAAAAAAAAAAAAGAAAAATAGTGGAGAAAAAAAAAAAAGAGAGAGAGAGAATCCTTTGTGTAGGAAGGTAATAAAAAAGTGTTGTAGCAAGCATATCTACCATTATCTCTGATGGTAAAACAAATGCCTAGATTTAGGTCTTTAAAATATCTTGTTGTATTCATATACAGACAGAAATGCCTGAAAATTTAGTTTCAGCATGGGAGTTTTGCTTGTGCTCTAGTTACTTAAGAACACATTATTTTAAATATTCCTTCTAGTGTCAAAAATAACATTATTGCATTTTTGCAACAGGTAAGGCAGCTTGTTCTACTGTTCCTACATTATTCTTGAACTTTCCGTAATACCTTTCACTTTGTTTGTGATGCCATTGCAAGCTCCACAAATGGGCTCAGCTTTAATTTAATTAGAATTTCCTATTTGTACAGAGCAGTGTGGGTGTGTGTTTACAGATGCACAGAATTGTGTGGGTTTAAAAGCTTGATGATTTGTTCTTTTGGTGTATGAAAATTAATGTTTAATTCCCAAGCTCTTAATGTTCTTTACTAGGGAAGTACAAGCACTTTTGGTAGAATCTGCATGAACATTTGATTTTCTATAGCTTGTGAACAGAGGTTTCTTGTAAATTCTCATGACAGGGAATTAGGCATTATCCAGAGTCAGAACCGTAGACAGACAGATAAAACTAGACTAACACTTGCTGACTTGCCCTTGTGAATGTATTAATCATGCCTGTCTATTATATGTCCATCTTATCTTTTCCCCTTTTAGTCCACACATACAGTGTCATTGCACTACATCTCTGCCTGTATTTCCCAAAAGGAGAGTTCAGTTAAGCTAATATTTCCTTTACTGAACAAAAAGGCACCATAGGAAGTGTCTTCTCTCTTTCTTCCTCTCTTTTTTTTTTTTTTTTTTTTTTTCCCCTCAGTGTTTTGCATAAATGGAGCATAAGTACTTAAAAAGTGTAAGAAAAACCATCTGGGGGGGGATGCCATTTGTTTAATTTATTCAGCTCTTAAAATCTGTTATCTGGCTGCCTCAGGTCTCCTTGTTTTTATGAGGTATTTACAATTCTTTGCCTGACAAATAAAATTTATGGTGTTCTCTTCTCAAGTTTATTTGGATTCCTGCAATGAGTGCAGTCTTTTCCCGAGGAGTTGAGTGGGGCTGTGCTTTTGGAGATCATGGTCACAGTCCCGTATCACGCCATAGTTGGTCAGTGCTCTTGAGTCTTTTCAAAGGATGGAAAGGGTGCTGCCCCCTGCCCTCTTCAGCTCGAGAGTTAGCTGGGAGATAGTTTAGAAAATATGGAGATAATGTGTCTGCGTTAAACTAGGGGTGGGTAGGAACTGCTTGGCATACCCTGGATCCCTGTAAAAAGTATTGCAAAGAGGAAGCTTGCTATCCTTGATCACTGAAACTCCAGTTAATGCTTGAGGTATCAGTAGCCTCTCTCTTCAGAAGATGTTTTCATGAGGAACAATTAACTCTCTGATAACAGCATTGTGTGTTTTTTTTTTTTTTCCTGTGTTCTCTTAGACATTGGTGGTGTCATCAGGAAATGTTTTCCACCAGGCACTGGCTGTCATTTCAAAGGGGCTAAAGCAATGTTCTTTATCTGCTCTCCATTAGTGCAGGGTACATCATTCCTGGTTGCTGTGAGCAGTGTTGTCTCTTTTCTGTTGTTTGGCCTATAACCTTGATCTCAGTCTCAGTTTTGATTATGTTTCATAGCTTGGCATCTGCTTCTAACATGATTTTCTTTTTATGTGATAGCGCTAACATACAGCTTTTGTTAGCCATGCATAGATCTAAAAAGGCAGAACATTTTGTATCCTAGTAATGCAATATTCTGTTTCCTGGTCTTGGCAGATACCATATTTTCTGATCCACATGCTGCCAAAATATTTTTCTTAACCTATGACCTAGGGCATTTTGCCTGCTCTTAGTTAATCTCTGTAATGGCCCTCCCTTCTCTATTACATCAGAATACGATGCCTATTTTTAATGTTAATGATGCTGAAGGGCATTCCCAGCCTACACATTGTTCATTAGATGTCATATGGTTGCATCCGGTTTTAGTCAGCCTGTGATGTAAGGATTTTGTCATCCATGTAACAGCAGAATTACATTTCCTCCCTCTTCCTTGGGAAACACTTGCATCAATACACAAAACCATCAACCACCCTGTTTCTCTGTTACACCTTTCCTTCGTACACCCTTTGTCTCCAGAAAAAGCTTGACTGGTACAGCTGTTTTGCTGACTAATAATATCTCATAGCTTATCCTTGGCTTCTCTCCATAGTTTTCTCATGCCTTGTACTTAGATTGTCAGGTCTGTAGGGCAGAGACTGTCCTTTTTGTTCTATCTTGCAGTCTGACAGGGACTTGGAAACAGCTCCTGGTTCATGGAAGAGGTTAAAATAAAAAACTTGAGAATGTGGGCAGTAAGCATATTGGGAACAACCAATATACAAATTGATAGCTATATGATACCTACTTTTAATGGAGGAGCTATGACTTTACAGTCTGTTACTTTTAGAGGAAAAGAATACTTTTCCTCTATATTATTTCTCTGCCTTACACACTACTATTGCTTTGAAAATTTGTCTGTGTGGATGGTTTACTTGCCTGATTTAAATATAAATCTGTGGGCTGATTTTTTTTTTTCTGCAGAAAAATTAAAAGGAAGAAGGGAAAAACAAACAAACAAACAAAAAAACAACACATGGGATAGATTCTATAATCTGAGTTATACCCAAGGAATTGATTCAGAAAATAAAGAACTAGAACTTGCAAAGTTTAGAAATTATTATAAATGAAGGTCCTCCTGTTTTGTCTTGAACTATGAAAATCTATATAAAATGTATAGCCTTGTGTCAAATATCACTTAAGAGAAGTAGACTTGTGTTTAAATGTTTTTTGTTTACACACTTGGCAAATATTTGCTTAAAGCTCACCACTTGACTAGTCTGATAAAATGCTTTACTTCTGATGATAACCACTTAGAAGAAAACAAGGTATAGTTCAGGCAAATTAATTCTGTATTTACAATGTGAGTTATCAGTGTAACTGAGCTTTTTTATCTTTCCAGCTTTGTATTTTATTTTTTCTAAGACCTTGCTTTAGGGTCTTGGAGCCCTAGGAGCCAGGAATTTATGATACAGCTCTCTACTGTGTGGTTTACTGAAGCATAATCTCTGAGCTCAATCCCAAGACTTTTTTTATTAATCTCCATGACTCTCACTTTTCCAGTACCCTCTATACTTACCTATGCATTTTTCCATGAGCATTTCGTCTGATTTACTATAGCATAGATATTTTCATTTTTTTTGAGGAAAACTTCCAACCTTTTGAGTATAACATCACTTTTGGGGTTCTCCAGCTTCTCCAGCTTGTTTTTTTTCTGCACACACACACCCACCCACACACACACCCCTTAATTCTCTTTTTGCTTTTCATATGCTTTTTTCCACCACTGGAATAGCTATGTGACTCTGCTCTACAAGATCAGAGAGCTGGCCTGTTGAGGCCATGATCCTGCTTGCATCAATGGCTAATGCTTGATGTGTCAGGGGTAAACAGGGCAGGAAAACATACTGAATGACACTCCGTCTTGCTGAAGATCTGAAGTTATTTTTAGAGGAAGTATTCCTTTGTGATCTCTGTGGTGAAGTGCTAACACCCAAGGGTGTGACACTGCCTCTTCACTCCAACTTTCTTGCTTTAAATGAAAAATCTCTTTTCTATTTTTATACATGTTGCCAATGACAAACTCATAATGCAAATGTTTTCCACAAAAAACAAATCAAAAGGGAAGAATGTCTTATCTCAGTGTAGGTGTAAAATAAACTATTGTATTTTATCTTCGTGATTTATCTTTACATTTCCTATACAAGTGAAATAGCTTCACTTTATTAAAATGATTGTGCTACTGTGCTTGCAGTTTGCAGTATTATTTGTCATATGCAGTTGCATTTATATTTCAGGCCTTGCTGTAGCAGTAGATCATATGAAAATCCAGCTGTTACATTTTTCATCATTGAAGTTAACAGCTATGGATTTGTAATTATACCAAAGTATAGAACTTAAGCTTTTCTTCCACACGTATAGCAAAGAGCAGTCTAATGTTGAATGTTTCCATTTGAAACACAGCTGGCAAAAACATGGGAAAATTATTTATTCCAGCGTGTGCTATCTAAATTGCTGAGAGTTTTCGTCTCCATTCATTCATTCCATTATAGTGATAATGATAATAGTTTAAAAATGGCTTTAATTAATAGGGCTCATTTGTGATGATTGCTGGCATCTACTCTTTAATGCAGCGTGTCCAAAATAGCTGTGCTTCAGCTGAGTGAGTGCTGCAGATTGACAACCAAACTTTGCCCACCTTGTGCAATATAGAGGCAGGTGGCTTGCAGGTTCCTCTTTTTGCCCCCCCTAACATCAGGGCTGAAATTCAGGCTGAGCAGCAGTGTGGACGTCCTGAATTTCATAACATTCACTAGGTCAAATCTGTTGCTGAGGACAAGTGCCGCTGTTTTATTGACATCCTCTTTTCCCATTCCTGAAATACTTCTTCAAAGGAATTTTGCTATGAGAACACTTAAGTTGAATCTTAAATGGAGGGTAAGGGAAGATACAGCTTGTCGTTTATGAAATATTCTGATCTCTGTATTATTAGAGTGAGGGCTTGCATGTATGAATCTCTCTCTCTTTAAAACTTACTTTTCTAAATGTTGCACTGTTTAATAGTTAAATTTGAAACCATCAGTCTGGTTCTGACTATTTCAGAATGCATTTAAGGAATAAGAGTAATAAGTAATACCCAGGCTTTCTAGATATTTTCAGATTGTGGAAATTAGGTTTTGATTCAAAGTAGTACTGATATACACCGATCCTAGACTACTGGACTAGAAGCAATGATGCACTGAAATCTGTCTTTGCTGGTTTATTGCATCAGTAAAAGTTTGACTTTTTTTTTTTTTTTTTTTTTTTTTTTTTTTTTTTTTTTTCCCCCGCCAAAATACTGGTCTAAGTATGTCTGGAAAAGTCAGACCCTGGCCAAAGAGGGCTGGGAGAGATTAGGACATGTCTCATGTAGATGTATGACGCTTTGGGAAGCTTACATTAAATTATTTGGCATCTCTTGTCACAGAGTATCCTTTTAGAGAAATAAAATGCACATCCTGTGTTGTTGTTAAACGCTTGAGTCATGAACAGCCCTTCATCTGTGAGATGTGCTTGACAGATTTTCTATAGATTTCTATCCTGATCCTGGGTGATATTTTTTCCTGAGATGTGCTTGACAGATTTTCTATAGATTTCTATCCCTGGCCCTTGGTGATACTTTTGCCTAATGGGCATCCATAGAGAATTAAAAGGATAGCTTTATTTTTATCATTATTATTATTAAATGAGTTACAAATATAGAGTTTATGCTCCTAATTATTATTATTACTGCTAGAACTACTATAGGGTTTGCAACTTAAAGTTTGGGAATACTCAATGGAAATTAAGTGTGTTCAGAGCTTAGATCTTATTAAACAAACAAAATGAGAACAACAAAACCAAAAAATATTCTTTTCCTATTTTAAGCCCAAAACCATTGTGGATTTACGGCAGCTGTTTTTATAGTAGTTGTTTTGTAATTGTTTCACTTATTGCTTGTCTTTGATGACTTTGCAAACCCCAGCTGTGTGCCAGGCTACAAGTACAATAGTACTTGTCCCTGTAACAGCTCAGAATTTCTCAGTGCTGCAGAGGCCAGGGCTCAGTCCCATTAAATATTGTTCTGATGGTGTCCCTACTATGGTTCGTCCTCCCCTTCTGTTTAAGTACTGCTTATCGCAGGTAGTGTGTACTGTGTTTGCAGTACAAATGCTTTAGTATATATTTGAATGGAAGAGAATGCAGGGTTAAGCATGGAAAGCCAAATTTTCAGAAGTACACAAGTAACTTGGAAGCAGTTCCTTTGCAAAAATTAGTGGAGGTTGTTCTCATGCAGGTATTTTTGAAAATCCCAATGAAACACTGAAGTCTTTGTAAAATACATATGTATATTTATACCGATAGGATCTCACAATTTTTACAGTTGGACTTGATGATCTTAGAAGTCTTTTCCAACCTAAATTATTCTGTGATTCTATATATAAATATAAATATATAAAATAATAATAAAGGTAAACAGTCTTAGAATCACTTAATGAATTTTAAGAGAGACTCTTAGAAAAAGAGAGGCTCCTGTGGAGTATATATTTTGCTTTTCCCTGCACATAACCAATTAGCTTTGTATCTATTGTATGTTAAAACTCACACATTGCTGACCTCATGTTCTGTTTGATTCTGTAATGCATGCTTCAGTAATTTTCTTTCTCAAAATAAAGGAATAATAAACACAGACTTCTCAGGTCCCTAAGAGTTGTTTCACGTTTTGGTTTTTGGCTGTGTTATCTAGAAAGCAATCTATTTGTTATGAGAACCATATTCAAATCTTAACCTCAATATTACTGGAAAGTAACAGTTTCATTAAGAAGATCTTCTTAATAATTCTTCTTCTTTACCTAGAACAGTTGAAATAATAGTAAAGAGGGGAGGGAAGGAAGACAAAAAGGAAAGAAGAAAGAAAGATTGTAAAAAGCACTTCAAAAATATTTCCGTTACTGCCTTGGTACTTTCTTGCTATTTGAAAAGCAGCTCATGGCTTCTGCAAAATAACATGCAGTTTCAAGCTTCTTTTTTTTTTTTTTTTTTTTTCCCGTACTCTTGGAGAGTTGGTGGAGGCTGGAGAAAGCAGCATGATTTTTAAAGATTGCAATGCAGTGCATAGCTTGACCTAAATTTTCCAGACAGTGGAAGGTTTGAGTGAAATCATGTCAAAGGAGAGACAGTGAGGATTTGAAAGAATGGTACTGACAGAAAAAGCAGGAATGTGCTGGATTCAGTAGAGAAGATAAACTATTATGGACCTCATCACTTAAAACACAATTCCTACATTGACAGCTCATTGCTTCCCAACACCATTCCCTGCTATCATTCTGTCTGCTCCCTTCCCTTCTAGATGTCTTAAAAATGAGGTTGAAAAAAAAGAGGGATTAGATGAATAACTCATTAAGGAAAAAAAAAAAAACACAAAAAAAAAAAAAAAAAAAAACATAAATGGAGTGGAGCCTTGATAATGACTAGTAGAAATGAAGTGGTATAAGAGTAAGGAAATCTTGTCATCTTCTTTTCTTTCATTGCTTAAATAATAATGAAAAAGTGTAAGGGTTTAATTTTAAATTTCTTCCTGTGTTGGACAGGGACTGAGTATTTCCCTGTAGGACTAGTTGTGCTCCTGTTCTTACTAGTTACTCACATCTAAAAGGCAGTACTGCTGTAGCCAGTGGAAACTGTCAGTGAGCTGACACTTCTGCAGTGTCCTAGCATCTAGGTTGGGGATTTGAAATAAAAAATAAAAAAGGAAAAAGAAAAACACTGGGAGGAACATTTTATTTTTAAGAAAGATCCACTAGTCCTACTGTGGAATCTTGCAGTCAGTTGTGAGAGACCAAATGTTGTGGAGTTTGTGGAGTTTACAGGTAGAAGTGGAAGTACTTATAAAAGTAACTTTTTTTTTTTCTTTCCACCCCAAGGGTAACAGATGTTAGTTTCCATTTATTTGAAAGTAGCACCTTCAGTTCAAAGATCACCTTTGAGCTTTGGCTCTAATATGATAATGCCATAAAATGATCTAGACCTAAATCATTTCAGAGATTGCATTTTCTAAACTGCTGTGTTTTGCTAGTGTTAGGTAATAAAAGCTTAAATCAGCTGTAGTTTTCAACAAATATCAGATCTCTGTTGTACTTGTACTTTGCTGTGATTCTGAATGAAATAAAATCAGGGTGTGTCATATTCGAAGTAAAGACTGATATATACAGTTTTGGGACACGATTATTTTCTTTTTGGGAAAAAAATAGTTGTCTTTAGCTATGTCTTATTGAGTTTTAGGGACAGGTATGTGGTTTCGTGTGTCACACTGTCTTCAGTAGCTGCTTATGTTCTCTAGAAAAAGGTATAAAGCATAAGCAGAGGTGGATTGTAGAAAATAATGATTAAGGAAGACCTCCTGTGTGATGTTTTTTTTGTGTGTTGGAATCTGTTTATAGCTGTCAGTTGTGTATTTTCCATCTTTTCCAAACACAGAAAGCAGTAAGATATTATTGTCTTCACAAATAAATCTTATCTTAAATAAATATAATCTTATTGTCTTCATAAATCAGGGAGGGCATCCTGTGTGTGTCACATCTTCAGGCTGTACCTCAGTACATCTTAGCAGGCTGGCTGTTTTTCTAAAAGCTAAATAACCAGGCCAAATCCAACAACTTCAAGCAGAATGTGATTATTCATTGTTTTATTTTAAATTCAGACCTGAATGTATTTCAAGGCTGGAGCTGATGGCAGCCATCAACCCTAGCCCGAACCACCTGTCTGTGTTCACATAAACAGCACACATGCTAGGAAGATTATGTGATTAATGTTTGTACCATGTGCTCTCTAATTCTTCAGTATTTATTTAAAACATGCTAAGCAGTGTTTGTGTTACAGCTGAATGTTTCTAGCAATAGGTTGGAAGTTGCATGTCTTGGCTATTTAACCCCAGCAGTTACGGTAAGGAAAGGATGTCACAGCTGTCACAAAACTACAACAACAAACACGGGCCTGAGTGCCAAAGCACTTTTATTATTGTTGTTATTATCAGCGTACCCTGCAGAATCAGTGTCAGAGGCCTTGATTAACACAAAACGAGAAAAGCTCTTGTGAATTGATGCTAGCAAAGTGCTGGTGAATTTGGAATGGCACAGTCTCTGGGTATTGCTTATTCCATCATAGTGCACCGCTTGCCTATCACATCTTCACATTGCTCATTTCCCAGTGATTGATTTTTAAAGTGACAGAACATATTCCTTTCACATCATAAGGAGCTTAAACATGTGCAAAGAGATTATGCAATGAAAAGAAGCAGCCTCTCCTACAAAAACAGCTGAATGCTGTAAATGTTTTTTCTTTGATTAGGAATCAGTTCTGAAGGAATGCACTGCATAATTCAAAGATAGATCCTCTCTTTGCACACAGAGGCTAGCATGTATCAGGCAGGAGGGCAAGTAGTGTTTTCTAAGATAAGGTGGGTGTTTATCAGCAAAAGCGACAGTTATGAATTATTATTTTTTTCTAAATTATTATTGAAAGTCTACAGTATCAATTTTAATGGCTGAAATTAAATGAAGAAATGGCAGAGCAGTGAGAAGGAATTGAGCTGGTTTGCTTTTGTTGTATGAGAATGTGAAATTTCAACCTTATTTCAAAAAACAATATAGCAAAGAGTGTACATAAAAATCAGGAATGTCCTGTTTTATGCCACTGGCACAAGCCATATTGGTGGCTGTCTCTGTACTAGGCTGTATGGTTTCCAAAACCTTATATTGATTGTCACCATGTATGCATTTTCTTCATATTTTGCTTTCCATTCCATACTTTTTAGATCTGATTGTTGATTACAGAACAAGCTGCCATTCCTGGCATTCAGGAGCACCTATTCCTTTTGCTTCTATAGTCTCAAAATTGTTTGCATTCTCTGGGAAGCTGCCATTTCTCTGTTCTCCAGGCTATACCTGCTTTTTTGCTTGTGTGATCTGGGCATAAGAATTTGCTTCGTGTTCATTTGAGATTAGAGATCTTTCCCAGTTCAGTTTATTTTCTGTTTCAATTATTTAGGTGTGCCGGCAGTTGTTTGTGGTGGTCTGAAGTGTGTATCTCCTTTTTGTCAGACAGTCTGCCCAGAAAGTCTCCACCAACATTTGGAATATGTGGAGAAAAAAAAGAACTTGTTGATCTGCTTCTAAGATAAATTGACAGGCAGGTTCATTAATCCAAAACTTTCTGCAGTAATACTCCTGCTAGGGTTAGCAGCATTAAGACTTATCATCAAACATAAAAACCCATAAGACAATAGCTGGCATCCACTTAGGAGAAAGTAAAGTACAGTTACAGAAAGCCGGGATTCAGATTCCCACCCTGCTTGGTACAAACCTTGGTCACAAATAACCCACATTCCTGCTTTGCATTCTTTGAAATGCTCTTGTTTCTAAGCAATGCCACGTTGTGTTAATCTGCTCATTAGATCTGCAGGTTGAGCCTAGCTCTCCTGTGCTGTAGGTTAGTGACATTTAATTATTTGTAGTAATGCCAGGCAGAGCAAAAGTCCATCCCTGTAGCAATGCAGCAGCTAAGACACAGTCCTGTATTGAAGGAGACATTGGTTCAGGACCTTGGCTTGGGATGTCCCAGGTGAGTGCGCTGTAATTTACAGTTTTACATAATGAAATAGCTTTGCTCTTTCGGCTTTATTCAAGGAAAAATTTCATGAACCCAGGGAACTCCCATAAACTTAGAGCTTTTGCACTGAGCGGTGAAGATTCACATGGCACAGAAGTAGTAGGACTCATCCCACACTGCTAAACCTAACTTCTATCAGCGAAGAGGCTTTACAATGAAAAAATGCTAGTGTCAAAATAACTCCATAGGAACAGTAATAGTCTCAAAGACTAAGTCATTTTTTTCCATTGAATCATTTCAAGGAAAAAAATGTGATAAATATGGTATATATGATATATAAGATATCTATATATAAATATAGATATATATATATGGATATATAGATATTAAAACAGGAGCCTAAAGAAACAATTCAGAACACCTCCTGAGTTGAATAGCAAATAACATAATGTTCAGCTTTCTTGAACCTTCCCACAGTGGGAAGTAGAAGGGATATAATTCCCTTTCAACCTTGATAGGAGTGTTCAGCTGAACAGTAAGCTGAGGGATTATTTATGAAAATCTTTAATTATGAGAACCATTCTTTATTGCTCTCCTTTATCTCTGTAGCTCTGTTATAAGCAGAAATTCAAAACATGGTTCCCTAATTCTAAAGGAAATTGTCTTTCTAGAAGTTCTGAGACTATGGTTGGAATGCTTTCTTCACAGAGATCAGTTTTGCTAAAGGACGAGTGTCTTGTTTCTGTCCTTTTTTTCACTTGCATTGTGCATACGCCTTGTTAGCAATGCTACCTAAAAAATCAGCAGTCACTTGAATACTGATCTAGTTAAATACTGCTGGTCTCTGGGAACGCTGGTCTACATGGGCCTTAGTCAGAGGTATTCCAAATGACACATCACTTACCTTGAAAGACAATTTATCAAAGATACTCTTCATAATATTTGGAAATGAATTAAATTTTCTTGGCTTTTTATTTATTTATTTTTTTTATTTCCTTGTGTTACCTGGGTTTTCTTACCATCATAAATTGCACAGGAGAATGTGTTAATGTATGAAAGACTCTCCAAGGTGAGAGAAGCAACTGCTGGTTTGTATTCTCTGGAATGACAAAAATCTTCTCATCTCTCATTAAGCAATTTTGTATTTTGACCTTTGTGTACTGAAAGAAAAGATCTTTGGAAGTCACTGAAATGAAAAATATTCACTTCTCCTTGAGTGCCTCACCGAAGTACAAGTATGTATTTTGAACTGATTAGAGAGTTTGGAAATGAATAGAAGTAAATATATGTCACATCATACATTTGCAAAGAAAACAAAACAAAGGGAAAAAGAGGTAATGAAAATAGGGAAAAGTGAGTGTTATTTTTGTAATGTCATGAGACTGTGCTTACATGCCAGATTTCCTTTAACGTTCTCTTTTCATAATTTAAATTACTATATGTTTCTTTATAGTTCATGTTAAAAATCTTGCCCATTCAAAACGGTGTTGTAGTTGTGTGCCGTACTGGGGTCAAAGGCTCCCAGAGTGACCCAGTACAAAATGCTCATGTTGCTGTGGCAGACTCTGAAATTAATGGCCAGCGTGGTTTGATGTGATTTTCACAAGGACATATTGGATCAGTGCAATCCAAGCACGAGATGTTTCACTCTTGCAGGAAAGAATAAATAAATCATAGCCTGAGTGCAGCCATTCATAAAGGCCTGTCAGAAGTGAAGGCAAGTTTGGATGTCAGTTAATTAAAATATAAAAACGGAAGGAACTATGGGATTTAAATATCCTAATGAAGTAAAAATTGGAGGATACGTGGCTTTTCAATCAACAGTACACAAAACTGTGAGGATTATTCTTTGTGTATGCTTTTAAGCCTTTAAATCATGTGCATTTGACTGGCTTAGCTTAGCTTGAGGATGTGCTAGTCCCAGTCACAAATAACCTGTCTGTTGTTATTATATTTTAATACACTTCTATATCATTAGAAACCCTTTGTGCGTAAGATTCCCCAGAAGTAAAATAAACGAGTTTAGTATTGGAATCACTAATTAAATGAAAGAGGATAAGCAGCATTTCTCAGAGCTACTTGGATTGAAAGAATCCTCTAGGTATGCAATGTGGTTTTAAGTCTTCATGGCTGTGGAATTTCAGTACTAGAAGTGTTACACAACACTTTAAAATATAAAATATTTATAGTAAAGAAAACTTTTAATATTTAATCAGAAAATTCTCATTGTAGTAGTTGTTCTTGCAGGTTTTTAAAATAGAGATAATTCTGTGCAGTGTTGCTTGACTAAAAAATGAGGCACATCTTAAAGTCGTAGTCCTGTGAATCAAGAAATTTAGAAACTCATCGTAGAAGAATAAAGGATGTGCCTGATGGAGTTGTAGGTAATCAATTAATTTTTCTCTTGGCCTTCCTACTTTCACATTATGCCATTTGCCTTGCTCCCTGGTTTTGCTCAGTTCTTTCTACGACATCTTTCTCGTTGTGCATGCTAGCACAGTTACATACAGGCAGGCACAAGCTCCCCCAGCCTGTGCTCTGAGGTGCCCGCAGGCTGTGTGAATGTGGTTAGCACAGTCCTGAACCCAGGCTAAAACACCCTACCTCTTCAAACAGATTATTTCCTCGGGCTCAGGCTTTGCTAAAGGCAATCTCCCTCGTTTGGTCAACTTTGAGTGCACGCAGAGCAAGCTTGTGTCTCTCTGAGAAATGCCATCTAGATGTTTGTGTGACGATGTCACATGCTGTGTCACTCTGATTTGAGGTTTCAGCCGCTGGATTCACTCCTTTTTCTCTAGTTTTATGTTGAATGGTTCTGGGTTGATTTACAGTGAGTTTGCATGCACAGCATAAAACTGTTTCAATTGTTTACTTCTGGCATTAAATCTGTATCTTGTTAAATCTGTAAATCTTGTTAGGATATACCTTTACATTGAACAGGTTTTCTGGACCTTTGCTGTTCCTAACCTTTGTCATACTTTTTATCTTCTTAAATTTATTGTTGAAAAAATCACCTTATTTCTTGAGGTACAAGTCTCACTAGAAATTGTATCCATATTATCAGAATATACTCACAGTATTGTAAGATACCTTAACTGCAGCCTGAAAAACACCGTTAAATATCCTAGTTCTAACTGGAGTCTGTGTGTATAAGCTTATTTCTTCATCTGCAATATGTTAATGTTTGCTATTTCAATTATGCCTAATTTCAATGATATAACAAATTAACCTTTGGAAATTCATTCCCTTGGTTATGATCTGTTTCCAGATAAGTTGGGTAGTCTTTTTTTATCATCATTTTTTAACCACCATAATAAACGCTTCATCTTCCAATCATCCATAAGAGGTATTATCTCCACGTTCATCTGAATCTTACTACTGTCTCAATTTTAAAATGCAAAGTGAATGATGATTTACAACAAAGTCATGGTGTAAATATTTAAGATGTATTGAACACAGTAAGAATATTTAACACATTATTAGGCTTTTTGTACATAACATATGGGAACATAACATTAGGAAATTTCCCCAAATGATCTACAATAGCTATTTTTGTAATAAAATTTAGAAACAAGATAGCAACTAGTTGTGATGTCAGGTACTGAGAAGTAATATCTTCCCAATCTAATATCATGTACTGAGGGGGTTGTAGTAGCTGCAAGTTTCAAGGAATTCTTTGTGATGACAATGGGGAAGTTCAAACAACAAGGTGAAGATTAGGCAATGTAAATATACTAATAGGGAAACAAATGATTACACTGACCTCATAGCATTGTTAAAAATACCTCTGAATATGCGAAGATGAATGTTCTACAAGTACTAGCTCACTGTTTTTGTCTGTCCATACTTTTCCTTTGGGTTTTATAGTAAGAAGACAGAGAGAAATCTATTCCAGAAAATGCACCTATTCTTTCTTGAAAATGTAGATGGCATAGGATAAGATCTTCAAAAAAAAAAAAAAAAAAAAAAAAAAAAAAGAATAAAGTCTTCAGAATTCATGGTTAGATGCCAAAATCAATAACCCAGGTTTCTAATACTGGAGACAAGGGTAGGGGGGAAAGGGAGAGGCTTGCAACATGTTTATGACAGGAACCCTGAGGTAGTAAATTCTTTTCAATGCCTGAATAAATATTCAGGTGATTGATTGAAATTTCTAAGTGTAAGATCATTAACACTGAGATTATTAATATGATCACTGCTAGTGTAGCATCTGGGAGTGTCTCAAATGCTAATGAATGCATCCATGCAGTGCGGTCACAAAAACAAACAAACAAAAACTCCAAACCCTCCAATTTGCAGAGAGGGATTAAATATTCAGCACTGCTAGTTGCCAAACAGTAGAGAACTTACCTATAATTTGCCTTAAATGAAAGAAAGAGAAAATATGTGACAAACCTGGAAACTGAACCTGTAATGTTTGGTTTCTGGAGAAAAGAAGGACCTCACCACTGTCTTCCTCACCAAGTTCTGAAATTTATAAAAGTTCTGTCATCCCACAGAGGACTCAACACTTTTAATTTCCATCTGGAGATATCAGAAGGTATTTTATACTGCTAATGAAAATTCTAATTAATGTAAATCATTTCACAAGTGTGGCACATTTCTACCCAAACAGTTTTTATTTCACTGAGTACTTAGCATTTAGTTCAGCTGGGGAGGATGCATGCTAATATACCTGACATAATATGAAAACATTAGTGTTTTGTGGAAGTGATACAAGAATAATATATAGATAATAGTGGTCAGGTGCTTTTGATAAAAGACACGTATTTTTATTTTCTTATCATCTTGTGAAGTTAATAAAAACTAAACATATTCATTTTGGGCTACTGGAACCTAACAACTCAAAAAACATCTGTGATTATTGTAGTCCTTCCCATTTTCTTATCTTCCATATTTTTCTAGTTGGTAACTGGTATGTTAACCTCATTCAGAGGATTCCCTAGTTCCTATCTAAAAGAGGAAGCAAGGATTTAATCAGCCCTGCCCTCATTAAAATCTTTCTAATGTAATCTGTTGTTCTCAAAAAGCTTAGCCTCAAATCTACCAAATATATTTTAATTATGTTTTAGATAGATTGTGTCTGGAACTGCACTGTTGCTGAACCAAATTAATCCATTATGTCAGCCAGTTCATATTCTTTGTATGAGAAAATTTACAGAAGAATTGCAGAATATCTAAAGTCACATGATGCATCTTTTTTAAATTGTGATTTCGTATACTGCAATCTTTTGTCTCCCACCTATGCATGGAATCCACTAATAAAATTAAAAAAAAAAAAAAAAAAAAAAAGACAATATATGCTTCATTGTTGTTTATTTTGTTGTTTATTTTTAGCTCTCAGTGGTAGATATTAGGAATGATATTTACCACAGTTGCATTCAAACATGAAACTATATTAATTTATCTAATTCTGTCTATAATCTGTATAATCATTAATAGAATTGCCATGATTAGGCATTTACTACAGAAAGCATACAATAAGCAGCAGATGATGTTAAATATAAAAATATTTTTTTTCAGCTAGAGCATACTATCCTGGAGAAGTTCATTTTCCATGGAAAATAATCACTTCCTGTTTTAATAAGCAAACACTAAACAATTGTGGAAGGCACTGCGACCGATTCATTAATCATTTTTTAAATCTTGCTAAATACAGTTTAGGTATGGTCTTCAAAGTAGCTCTAATTACTTCAATTAGCTTTGAAGTGTATCCTTTCCCTCTGACTGTGTCTGTAATTTTGAACCCAAGAGGGCTGTCTAGGCTTCAGATCTCAGATACGTTCCTTCTCCATTTCAAAATAAAATCCACTCCCAACCCTCCTCTACCTCCTTGTTTTCATAAAACAAACAAACAAACAAACCAACCAACCATCCAACCAACCAAACAAACAAAAAAGGCATTTTTGAGGCATTGCTACAGTTTTTCCTTCTCCCATTTGGATCTTATGGGTGAATGAGAAATGGGAAACTCAGTGGACCTGTTGGTGTTTAGTCAATAAACAAGTGTCTGTGTGCCCTTTACCCTACAGATATTTGTGAGGACTAATGGTAGCAAACAAGTATTCCACATAGTTAGACCGAGATTTTAAAAGACAAATATTCAATTAAACAGGCTGATGTTGAAAAGAATTGAACATTCAACAGCTCATGGGAAAGTCAATCAGCACTTGAAAATCAGACCTATTCTTTTAGTAGATAAATATATACTTAGGAGCTTTTCTCCAGGGTGTCTTATTTCTGTAAATCAGAATATGAAATTCCCATGAAAGCTGAAATACCTATCCTCATCCCATTATCAGCTCTTAATCTATTTAAATAATCAACTGTTGGAATAGGAAGGCTTGTTTTCTTTTCTTTTATAGTCAAGGTAGAGGAAGGGAGGACAAGAGGAAGAGTCATGCTCAGAGAAATGGTGAAAAGAGTAAATATTTCATTTGCTTTATCATTGCTTTTGCTGATGCTTTCCTACGTCTCTCTTTTGTCATTCCTTCTTGACAATTTATGGGAGAGATGTTTTCAGAACACAGGGACGCAGTATGAATTCCAGCAAGAAATAGCAGGACTGCTCAAGATGTTGCTAAATTATATCTCAGAGGAGCAGACACCTCACCCTGTCTGCCCACTCTACATAGACAGATCCCATTTCCTTATTAGTCAATCAGGGAGTGCTGCACTTGCAAATGGATGAAAACATTTAGCCTGGGAGAGGCTCAGTTAGGAGCCCGAGTTCCCTAGGGCCCTGCAAATGGCCCTGAAAGCTTGGCACACTTTGGTATTTAAATGCGCTTTGGTCTGTGCTCTGTACACTTTAGTGCGATGGCATGGCACCACAGAAAGCTGCAGAAAAGATCGATATCTAGCTTCTCTGATTTTTTTTTTTTATTTTTTTTTTAATCAGTATTACAGTCTTGGAAGTACTAAGACATTCTCTATTGGGTTGCCCAATAATTTGTTTCTTGTAGATTTCGTATTCCTGTGGCTTGGATATTTAGACCTTCATGTGCTAGCTCAGCCCCTGCTCTTGGAGTTGGTGTTTGTGGGAGTTCCCAAAACTGTTGTGTGAGGTGATGCGTTTCTTGCAGAAATGGTATTCTTAGCCAGCGATCTTAACATTTCAGCAAATATAAATTTTATTAAATGCCACATTGGCTACATTTTTTTTTTTTTTTTTTTTTTTTTTTTAGTTTTTGTTTTGGTTTGTTTGTTTGTTTCTTTCCTGGTAAAGGCAAACCATGTGCTTGACAGGTTAAACGACTCCGGGACATTTTCTTTGCAAATGCTTTATCCTATTTGTAACATACTTGGAAGTCTAAAAAGAAAGGTTATTTCTCTGATTTCTGTGAGTAATATTTTTAAAGTGGACTTAGGTATTTTCTTTTTTTCAAAAGTACCACTTTTAGAGAAGCAGTAGATTATGTTAAATTCCCACTTGTAATGTTCCCATTTCTGCTGTATCGAGAACATAATTACTCTTACCAGAGAGAAAGAATTGGAAGCATCTTATAGCCCTATCTCCAAACACCTGCTCATGCCTGAAGTGATCTATAATGGGGGCATTTCAGTCCCAGTTATTAACAATTTTCATGTTATGTTAAAAACTTTTCCGTACTCTCATGTATAAGGATAAAAAATAAAGCTGGAAGTTGGAAGAAACAGTTTATGAGATATGTAAGCTCCTTTACGTGAGAATTTTCATCCTTCCAAATACTTGTATGGACAACCTTCCTTTATTCTTACTATTCTTTTGCTATATAGTGGAAAAATGGAAGAATACATAAATTATACATGTTAATACAATTATATAACATCTTACAAATGTTGCTCAAATTTCATCTTTTTTATTTTTTTTTATTTTATTATTTACTTCAGAAGATTAATGTGAAAGTTGTATTCACTTATTGTAGTGATTCTTTCAAACCCTCTTGGCTTTGCTTCTATGTTCACATTTAAAAAATGAACCGCATTTAACACTACAAATTTATTTGGCATTAAAGGCAAATGTTACTTCAGTTATGTTGCATACAACCTTTAGATTGCTAAATAAGGAATGAGTTTGAGGTCTGTATCGAGGAATTGTTAATCCTTTCTTATGTGCACTTTTTATAGCATTTGAACTTCACAAGCTTTTTTAATGCTATACATCTTTCCTAGGCTCTATACGTCTTTGCTCTGATTTACAGGTAGAACTTTTTCTCCACTGAGCATTAGCGTTGCCCTCAGTGAGGATGTCTTACATGGCAATCTATTGTAGCAATGTGCTGAAGTAAATTGAAATTAATTAGAAGTTAGTTAAATTGAATAAGCATATATTTTCCTTAGTATTTCTAATACTCTTTCAGCCTTCCATTTCTATGAAAAACACTAGAGAAGATTCATAGGGGACTGTATTGTGCCTGTCTGTATATTACTAAACTTCATTTTTGTTTTATTCCAAATGTTTTGCCTCCAGGCTACTGAGTATGTTTGTTGACCTGTTTTCTCAGCTGATGGTTGCACCCTCAATCATGGGAAAATTGATCTAATATGTTCTCCAAACTGAGAAGAAAAAAAAAAAAAAAAAAAAAAAAAAAGAAAATCACAGTTAAATATTTTAAAATTCAGAGAGCATTCAATACAAGCTCCAAACAGGTTTGCTTAGCTGCTGTGAAAACCTTTTTTTAGTCAGGTCTTCATACTAAACTGATATCTTCAAATTCAGTACTGTTTTAACTATTATCAGGCCTTATTGGGGTAGTTCTTGAAGAGCTACTGCCTGTGGGTAGCCCACACAGGATCAGTTCAGGAAGGACAGCATCCCGTGGGAGGGACTCCATGTGGAGCAGGGTAAGAGAGTGACTGTGAAGGAGCAGTGGACATGAAGTGCTGTAGACTGACCACAACACCCATTCCCTGTGCTGCTTAGGGGGAGGACATAGAAAATGATGGATGGGCAGGGAAGATGGCTTTAGTTTGATTTTACTTTTGCTCTCAATTTTGTTATTACTTGGCAATAAAATATATTAATCTCCCTTATGCTGAATCTGCTTTGCCCTCAATGGTAATTGTGATCTCCCTGTCCTTAACTCACAGGTTTTTTTTTTTTTTTTCTACTGTGTTCTGTTGAGGGAAGGGTGTTGTGGTGCTTGGCCGTGCATGGGTGTGAAACCACCACGCCCGTTTTCATGAATCTGTTTGGGAAGGTGAGCCCTTCCATTCCCAGCTCCAGGAGAATAAAGTTAGCATGATTCCAGTTTATTTGGATCAGGACTGACTAGCAAGCTCCCTTCTAATGCTGTCAATAGTGAGACCAGTTACTGATTTAATTTTTGGACTATGAATAAAATTTACCTTTCTCTACTTTGATTACTGAAAAAAAAAAAAAAATTAAAAAAGTGGATATCCTAATGAAATGTAATTGCCCCTAAAACCAAAATTGTGCACTAAACAATAGCCTTCCTGCTGACTTCAGAGACAGGAACATTGCATGTGGTATTTGTTAAGGACATCAGAGGCTATATTGATTGAAGTTATGTTTTCAGTCCTTGACTTATTGGGAAATTTATTTGGTCAACGTATTCAGGAGTTGATGAAATTTTAAGAGATATTGAAAGACGGATATTAGAATGGTTCCTTAATGGCACAGCAAAGAAGGAGGATACAGTATGATGAAATTTATTTATTTTTTAATAATTGGATCAGTTATGTTTCCTGACTGACATCTTGCCAAAGAAGGTAGGCTATATATTTTTTTCTTTCTCCTGCATTGTTTCACAATATTTCTGCATGCTTTTGTGAAAGAAAGTGTGAATGCTTTTGGTAAGCCTGGAAGTCAATGGAAAAAATAAAAAGTTGTAAGGCTGAAAAGCATTCAAGCCCATAAGGACCACCTTACAGAATTGGCATTTCAAAGTTAACTTGGTATTTCTGAGGCACAAAGGTGTGATACACTTAAAAAATAAAAAATTGCGGAGAAGCCAATGCATAGTCTAAATTTATTTTGAAGAAGGTAAAATGGTTTTGCAGTTAAGTATTTTGAAAACTGATGACATAATTCATGTATATATTTTATGCAACTCTTTCCTTTAAAAGAGTGCATTGAGTCATTTTTTATTTCTGTCATTTCAGCATAAACACAGAACAAGTCGATTTTTCAGTAGCTGAGACCGGTAATTAGGCACAAAGTTTACTGTCTCCAGTGAAGTTATTCCCAGAAACCTTTCCAGATAGGAAGTTTCCAGCTTTCCCTATACGTGGCTTTGATCCTAACAAATTTAAGTTTGTTAGAAAGATTCCCTAGTGTGAGCTGGATTCCTGAGATTAGCCCCCATTTTGAGTCTGGAAAAGTATTCTGTGCAATTTCCCAGGATCTGAGAATGTTTGCGGGTTCTTCAAAATTTCTGCATAATAATATAAGACAAACAAACAAACAAAAAGGTGCTTTTTATTGTTGTTGTTGTTTTTTTAAGCAAAACATATGAAGTAATATGTTGCAGTATTTGCATCCCCATTATTCTAATTGTGCACATATGTTGTCTTTTGTCAAAGTTAAATGTAAGATAAATTACTCTATAAATACTGGTGGTGTTAACCATTTCATTATTGGTAACTATTAGCATCAAAACCTATATTGGCTGTTTTATTAATGGACATGTATTATCTTTTTGGTCTTTCTAGATGCTGAAGTGCTAGCTGTAGTATTTGCAATATTTCTGTTTAATTTTTTTTATTAAGTTTACAAAGCTAGATATAAGCATTAAAGGTTCTCAATAGAATTAAATATTAAAGCACCCTGAAGCTACTTTTAGTGCTGCAAAATGAGAAAATGGAGATAAGAAAGAAAAAGCATGCTCAGCATGTAAATTTACGTTTCCAAGTAATAGGATTTGGCTGGAAATGTTTTTTTTTTTTTTTTTTTTTTTTTTTTTTTTTTTTTTTTTCTTCTTCTCGCCTGTAGTAGTTAATGCAGTAAGAATGTGGCGAGAAGCTTTATATTTTTCCAGTGGTGCTACACCACTGGAAACTAGAAAATGTCTTACGCAGCAGGTTATCATTGACTATTGTGTGCTAGATTTCTGGAGATTTCATGAATGGCATTTGAGTGACAACAGTTAGCCAAACCACATTTGTCATTTGTTTGGAACAGTCTCTATCTGCTGTATTCTGTGCACAGAGCCAGATTCAGTGGTAACTGGCTTGTTTTTCATATATAATCTGGACAAGGCATGTGTGATTTTCTTATCTCAGGTCTCCTACCGAGCCCATGGTTTTATTGTTGGATTCTAAAAGCTTTTAATCACTAGCCCAGGTATCTTGAATAACAGATCTGAATAACCACGAAGAAGCATTTGTTCTCAAGGTGTCATACTCCTGACTTTCCCCATGCGATGTGTAAGAATTATAATTCCCTCTCTGATTTTCTGATAGTATTGAAGAGCTTCAGTAATGCCTTTCTTATATCTGCTTTCTGAGAAAGCTTCAGCACTTCCGAAAACCACATGAAAGCTCTAAACAGATTTCTCCCAGCCTGCGCCACATCTCTCATCCCTCTCTCTCACCTTCTCCTCATGCAGTTTTGGCCTTGGGGCCTCTTGGGCTCGGCCCTCAGTTCATAGACCATGCTACTTTCAGCTGATTTTGAGTGTTTAAATTGCTTTGCTTTTTCATTTACATTGCTTTTTTTTTTTTTTTTTTTTTTTTTTAATTAATTAATTTCTGCCCTAAACATGTTTTATTTTATTTTAATTAATTTATTTATTTACTGTGTGTGTGTGTGCCCAAATTCAGGAATTAATCTCAAAAGATTAAAGTAATCAAAATGTGTAAGGTTTTTTCTCTGCAATGTGAATTTTGCTATTTTAATAACCAGTATAATCTGCTTTCTTCTATCTCATTCTTTTGTTGTGACTCATAGTCTTCCTGTAATTTGGAAGATAAATTCCAAAACAAAAATTGAGTTGTCGTTTTAGGTATTTTAACTCACCGTGAAAAAGTATGTGGTTATACAACCAGGCAGTGTAATAATGAGAATTTGGTGTCAATATCCAGTACTAGTACTGTAATTTGAATTTTCTATTGGCTAAATAAAATTGTGCAAGACATTCTAAAGAAAAAAATAACATAATAAATAGAAGGGAAGGAAATTTAGTGTTGTGTGGATCTACTAATAAAACTTATATTTATGAATTCATTTTCAAGACAACTGAATAAATTGTGGTCTCACATATTCTTTTGTTATTTGAGACACTTTGAGACAGATTTGTTATATGAGGAAATAATTTTGAGTACAGAATTTTGTCTGCACACTTTTAGATCTTCCTTGTAACTCTGTAATGCTCGTACATTAATTGTTGCCTTTGTTGGTATTCTTAGAGACTGAAATAAAATCAAGATAAGTAAACTGAAAGACAAATGTCCAACTGCATACTGCAACAAAGAACACTATTTTAATGCAAGTATCTCAATTACTGTTTTTATTTTACATTTGTCTTCGAAGTCAACAAACTACATTTAAATAGAACTAGAACCAAACAGTGTTATGATGGTTTCTGTTGAGACTAAATTCATTTTAACAGCAAAATTACTCTTTCCCATCCATGAGAAGGCAGTCTTGTGTTTCTCCTCAACAGGCATCATTTCCGTTAGACAGAATCCAAGCTAAGATTCTTAATTTCTCCGTTTTGCCCCAGTGGGAGTAAGAATTTGATGCTTAACTTCTGAGATGATGAGTATGACAGCCTAAAGCCAAGAGTTCCTTCAGGCCTCATATAGATGATTATAGCAAAACCAATTCCCTGTCCTGCTCTTTTTCTTCTCAATCTTCTTTGAAAAAGAAGTGGGAGAAGACTTGATTAGAGTCTTACCTGGAGAGTAGCGAGCAGCAGAAAATAGAGAATTCTGATTTCAGGCATACTCGTTGCATCTGAACTCCAAAAATTTCTTTTCTTTTCAAGAGTGTTAAGTTTCAAACTTCACTGACTGAGTGGTAGATAATTGGATTCAATTTCCTGCAAGGGGCTTCAGGAAGGCAGCTTTGACTTTAATTTCTAGCACTAGCAAAAAAAGCAGAATGGCATGTTATTAGAAAGCAGCTTTTATGGCAATGCAATGTAACAACATTACTTTGATGAAACGGCAGCTTTGCATTTGTGGTTGGCATCACAGCATTGTTTGTATGGCAAAGTACAACTTCTGATGTTGTTACGCATTCATTTTAACATAGATAAATGTAAAAGTGCTTATACAAAAATCTAGTCTTCCTAATTATTTTACAGGTTCATAAACGTGTTTTGACATTATCACCTTTTAGTAAGATATAGGTGTGTATGGCATATTGCCTTTAAAAAGAGTACGGCTGTTCTGCATTCATGAATGTACATATAAATCTCCAAGTAAGAGACCTAACTTCCAATTACATATTGGTCCTGTTTATTGCGTCTCCACTTGTGCTCTGTGATGGGAGTTGCTGAATTGCCACACAGAAATCAGTGTCTTTCTAAACAACAAACAAGTGGAGATTTCACATAGAAACTCTGAACTCTCAGAACTGTGTGTTCTAGTGTAGTTAAAAAGTGGACCTAAAAACCTAATCTGACATTTCCTTACTTGTACAGATATTAATGTTAAGCAGAAATTAACATTATCTAATCCATCAGTGGATTAGATAATGTTAATTATCTAATTAGCATTATATCTGATACTCAGTCTTACTTTAGCTTCCACGTAACCTGGAGGGGGGAAGCATTAAAAATATACACACCTTTTTGTCATAGTTCACTTTTCTGCAATGTGTAATTTTAGGATAGCACATTAAGATACACACAGAGTATTTTGTGTGAGAGCCCCAGCCTCTCCTCACAAAGGCTAGCCCTCGCAGCCTGGGCATCTGCACCCAAGGTGCCATTTATTCACTACAAAAAGGTATTTCAGTATGGAAAACATTTTGCTTCTGAAATTTCTTCTGCAGCCTGTTAGGTTTTGGAAGTCCCCTTCAAAGGTTGATGTGTCAGAGTGTGGAAGCTGTGATGAACTGCAGTGTTTTGGCATTTGGAATGGAAATGCGTGAGTTTAAGTGTTATAGTGTTTAATGAAGCAGATCTGTTTTCAGAAGGTGTTTCTCAGTTTTCTGGTTTTCGTCATGTCTTGCATACTGTTTCTTGCCTTTGCCTTCTGAGTTCCCTTTTGAAGGAGATGTTCATGGATTGATCTGAGTTTCCTCCTTTCTCTGCCAGACGTCCTTTTCTCTGACCCTTTCCTTGATACCTTCATCTCTAAGTCAGAATGGCATGAATAGTTCACCTCAAGTTAGGTTTGGAATCCAGATTAATGAAAAAAAAAAAATCCCTCCAAAAGCCTGACTAATTATTTTCCATATACTATTGTAATTCAGGTATTTTAAATGTTCAGATAGAATATTCATAGGATTTTTTTTCATGAAATATTCATGGAAAGCTCTTTCTGATATAACTTGAATAATATTTTCTAATATTCTGTGCTCTTTTTTATTTTTTCAGTTCATCTACTGCTAAAATTAAATTAGATAAGTATTTCAGGGATTAATAATTTGACAGAATTAATCCAGAGCTCTAGTTCTAAATTCAGAATTTTGTGATAGCTCAATTCCAAAAAGGTAATTAGATAATCCTTATCTCATATGTCTTTAGTCTAATTTATTTTCAGTAAGTCAATGAGTGAAGAAAGTAAATGGTCATTTTGGCTTCGCTAGGAAGGTATGAACGTATAAATTGTAGATGGTGTGGAAGGTTGTATCGACCACTTGTTTCATGGTCCTCTTTACGTAGCTAGTACAAGGTCCCTCTCCAAAAGAAGACAACAAACAAACAAAAAACAAATTATAAAGCAAAGAAAGGCAGTGTTGATGCATTCAAGATAATGACTTCCAAGGGTCACCTCAGTTGTGTTAGAGGTGTCTGTTGTTTGATGGTATTTGGAAAATCAGAGCTTTGGAGTGGTTATGCAAATCAAAATTTCCTTTCTTTCAGCTACAACAGTTGAAAGATTGGAAGTCTTGTAGAAAATCATTTTTGGTTCATTCCATTTTATTTTTTTCTCCAATGTCCCTACAATAGAACGCATGTGTAGCCTGAGGACTTCCAATATATAAAAGTCTATACTGAGATAATAGTCATACTTATAACATGCTGACATGTACTGATCTGATTTTAATCTGCAATCTGCTCCAATATATAAAAAATAAATAAATGTGGAAGTCTGTTTTGTTTTTGTTGAATTCTGAGAAAGATAAACTATTTGTAGAGACCTTTAGAAACAGATGAGGTTAAAAAGGTTAGTCAATGCCTTTGCCATAACTTAGGAAAAATCTCTAACGATAAAGACAAAGCTTTTGACTAAAGTATTTTCAAATACCAACATCTAAATGTTTTTAAAATACATAGTATCTATTTCTAACCACCTATTCAGAGTGATCTGTTAAACACCCGTGTCTGGCCCTGCATGTATTTTCTTTTTTTTTATTTACCCTTTAAAAAAAAAAAAAAAGATAATTGCTGTAAATCTCCATATGATATTAAAGCCCCACTTGGTTCACACTGATTAGTATAAATTAAATATAATGGTAATCAACCTCAGCGTTTAGCATGTGATATGGAAATCTATGATTTCCATTGATTGCAGTGAAAATATTCATGTGCTATTTACGCAATATGTGAATAATGCAAAAATACTTTTTACCGCTGATATTAGTATATTTTGCAATTAGAGTGTATCCTTAATCCTAAGAGGGTATAGAGAAGTTCACAAATTAGTACTCTAGAATGGCAACAGTGCTTAAATGCATGTTTAACCTGAAGCGTTGAAATAGTTTCACTGCAGTCGGTGAAATTTTGCCTGAAGAGTTCCGCTGGATTTGGGTATGTCAATACCATAGGTATGCAGTTATCTTGGGTGTACCAGTAGTCTTGTTGACACACAGCTGCCATCAGGAGAGCTGTATGTGTTTACTACTTGTAGTTCTCTGCTAACTACTCAAAGGCACTCTTCTTACAAGCTTCTGCCTAAAATTGAAAATGTTTCAGCAGTAGTCTTCTATCGTTTTTCATCAGTTGTCTCTCCTCTTGTTAAGCCTAGGAATCGGCTTCATGGTGGGCTTCAGGGTTGCCCCTAGGTTAATAAAGAAACAGTTATTTACATTCACAAAGTATTTCTTTTGTTCAATGAATACAAAATAGTGAGGAAAAATGGGTCTTTTCAGCTCTGCGTAAATAATAATAATGTGGACTTGAGGTTGCTACAGTATTGTTCATTCCTAGAGGAATTATGTCAACAAGTCAAGTAATTTTGCCACACCGATGCTCACATAAGTGTCATTTTTTCAGAGAGATTTTAGTTTAGTTGCAAATCCATCACTTGTAGTTCAAATAAGTTATTTAATTCCTGATATAAGAGCTTTTCCACTAATGCATGTTTTTCATTTCTTTCAAAATACATTTTCTCCTTATAGGTAATAATAACTGTTAACTCAGCAGGTAGACCACTCTGAGATCTAAAACAAGTGTATCTTTAAATAAAGCTAAGAGAATTCTAAGAGCAACAAAGCAAATGAAGCTGAACATTAGCTGCAGGAAAACACGAAGGAATGTCAGAAATACACAGTTGCTGCAACCACTCAGAAAACCCTCTAGACAACTGAAAAAAATTGGAAAGGAAGTACAAAGTGGGGGATACAAAGCGCGGGAGGGCAGAAAAATAAGATACTAAAACCACAGAAGAACCCTTGTCAAGAATAAAACCTCCTAAAATGTAATGATAACAACTTAAAGATGCATAGTGCCTTTCAGCCCCCCACTTCTGAAGTACTTTGGAAACTACTGGTGGCGCTGCTATAAAGACATTCACACATGAAAAGTGGCATCTGTAGAGGACACAAGTAAATAGAAAAGACAAATATTTCTCTAATAAAATTGAAAGTTGGGCAAAATATCAGAGCCATTTCCCTTATGTGAACTTCAGACAGTCCAAACAGTCTGAGTTTGCAGATAAACACACTGCTGAAGAGTTTTCTACTCATATATTACATCTTTATAAAAACATAAAATATTAAACGTTTCCTGTTTTGTACTATTTGGACATGTAAGCTTGAAATCAAATTATGTAAAAATTAAGTATTGGAATTTAATTGAACTTTTTTCTTTCTTGAAATTAATGTTAATTCATATGACTTTGATATAAACTTCATTTCTGGTTTTGCATGTTAAAAACATGTATTAAAACTTAAATACGGATACGTACCTTGCATGAAAAAAAAAAAAAAAAAAAAAGAAACTAATGAAACATGGAAATCTGGAGCAGGTCAAATTCTGGTTTTGTGTATTCTTTTGATGCTTTTGTTATTGACACTGTTATGAAAGGACTCATACAAATTTCTTTGGCAGAAGAGTGGTGTAATCACCTCTAAGCTTTTTGCACACTTTACCTGTCATCTATATATTTGAAAAATCACGAGGATTCCCCTTCCAATGCTTGTATGCTTGTACTGGTGAAGCTATGGATCGTTAGGCTGTAGTTAAACCTAGCATTAGCTGGGAATTCAGATACTGAAATACTGCACAGGTCTATTTCATGTAAAGTCTTGAAAACCTACATGGATTAAGAATTAAGATGGTGTTTAGGATCTGAAAGATGCTTTCATTCACATTCTCACATACATCATTAGACTATAATTAAAATGAAGACCACGGTTGCTATGAGAAAGAAATTATTGAAGACCTGTATATTAGTTTTCTTTCAGTTAACGTAACTAAAATGATTACTGCTGTCAGATGGAATCATAAATTGTTTCATGTGTGCTTTCATAAAGCTAAGATCCTTCCAGATCTCATAAAAGCTAGGGTTCAGGCTGGAGTTAGGAGTGATATTCTGGCAATCCGGGTTAGAAGAAATGTATTTCTTTTTGTGCTGTGTCAGTGCACCAGATTTTGGATGAATGTTGGTATGAGAAGGCGCAGTAGCGGACTTTTTGCTTTCAATATCTGGAAGTATGGCATTGCTCTGGTTGAAATCGTGACATAGTATGAATAACTTAAAGGTTATTATTAGCTTAATAATAATTGAAGACCTGCAGGACTACCTGCTGCTCATGCGTTTGCTGGCTAAAGCTAGACGTCCGGTTAAGGTTCAGGAACAAAAGATTAAAAAACTCATTGTGCATTTTTGCAGGCCCTTGGAGAAAAACACAAATGGCAAAAGAGACAGCTGCTAATTTTTTTGAGGCATATTGGTCATGGCCGTTGTGCTTTATTTAGGGTTATGGGAAGAAAAGACTTAAAATAGTGATGTGCTAATCTTGAAGGGCAAAGATGGATATGAAAACAGAGTGGGTAACTTCATATTCTCTTTGGTGCAGGAGTACAACCAGTGATTAAACACAGAATTATGGTTAGTATCTGAGCATGGGAAATCAGTGACCAAGGTGCCCTCTTTATTGTAGGAACTTTCAAAGCATTGGGTCCCAGTCAAAGGAATAAGTGTCCTGTATTTCCTTTTCCATGACAGTGAGGGTCACTGAACAAACAACAGAAATAAAGATAGAGCTGGAATAGGACTTAGAGGTGGGGAAATTACAAATCGGAGAGTTCTGTTTATTGAACAATGCCTGGAGAAATGTAAGCACTGTTTGTTGTTCATTGTGGTGAAGATGCAGGCTGGAGGACTTTAGTTAAAGCTACAGTTACAGTCTGAAGAGCAGATGTTTATGGTAGAGGGTACTTCATGAAAGAGTAATGCTCAACTAAACTAATATAGAATAAGAAATACGTCCTTGTTATTTTCTTCCTCTAGAAGCAGGCATATCCACACGGGTATATATGTCTTTAAAATCGTACTGATTTTTCAACAAGAGGTTAAATAGTACCTAAACAAAGATAAAAAGATAACTTGAGTAGGTTGTTTAATCCAGTGGGCCAACTGAAAATATGTTTGTTTGTACCCTAAGAGAAATATGAGTATGATCCTAGCACTTGGATGCACCCCTAAGGAGACTTAGAGACGAGTGACTGTTTCAGCTCACCCTGAACAATATTGTGCACAGACTCCAGATATACCTTAAAACAATGAATTCAGTGTCTTACAGCTGTGTAACTCTTACAGTCACTGCACACGTTAGCATTCACCATCGCGTACATTACCAGAAAAGAAAATGAATGGAGAAAGGATTGACACAGCCCGTCTGTGTAATTAGCAGAGGTGATGGGAGCACAAGTGAAAGTGTAAGCTGCAAGTTCATGCTTGAAGGCTGGTATACTAGGAAGAGGTCCCCAGTGTATGAAGTTTTGCTTTGGAGTGCCTTAGTAGAAAATGCCATGGGACTTTTTTTCCCATTTGAGAATGAAAAATGTCTCTATAGTTGCCAGACCTTTGATCACTCCTCACTGTGATCATTTCTGGGCTTGCAGAGCTCCTACACAGATGGCAAAATAGGCTGATGTGATATGTCTCCGAAATGACAACACTTCTCGTGCTAGAAGGAAGCACGGTGTGCATCTGTGAGGAATATTTGTGTTGCTATTATTACCATGAACTTACAGGTAATGGTTTGGACCTTTTTTCTTTCTCCTCTCTTGGGAGTTTGTGTGTATAGGAAGGGAAGACTAATACCAGCTAATACCATGAAGGGGTGTGATTTAAACAGAGACATTGTAACTTACAAACATGACATCTGCCTTTCTTGGCAAGAGAACTGAGAACCTGGAATGAGAATGCTTTGGAACTATGGGGATTCATTTCAGAACAAGGTCAGAAACATAAAAGCAAATTACATGGGCCAGTCTGAACATTATTTTTCATTAAATATCAGTGCCCAAGCTTACTGTTAGATGCATTATTATGACCATATGTTAGGACTAAAGAAAAACAAAATGCATTTGGAAGATGCCATTGATCTTTAATGAGTATGCTGTCTGTGATTTAATGAAGCATATAGCTTGTCCAGTTCATGAAGTGGAAGGGATTTTCTCTGGGGACATGTTGACATGGCAAATGCCTGGTACATTTTAGCCTTCCTATTGTCATTTTCTAGGTATAGTTTGCTGTTGCATTGAAGGTGGTTTGACCTTTGTAATGCAGTGGAATGACAACTGGAACTTGAAAAGAATTCCTAGTGAAAGGAAAGATTGGCAGCATTATGGCAGCATTACTGTTTTCAATAACTCATTTTAAACTGAATTTAGTTCTTTTTATGTTAGAATGAAATGTGAGAATTAGGTTATCATTGGTGATCTGTATAGCAAAATGATAACATCTCATGGTGTAAGCTTTTTGAATTTTTTTTTTTTTTTCTGGAATGAGGAGTACCAAACTGCACGGTTGATTGGATATTTCAGGTTTATCAAGTTTCTGAATCATTTAATTCTATGGAATCCTGGTAGTTCACTTTCCATAATTTCTGTAATTCCAATTTTCACATAGAATTCACTGTAAATGATCAAGTACATGGAAGAAGTCTAACAGCGGCAGTTGTTTACCCAAACATTTACATCATAAAATCACTAGAATAATGGATTGTGTCAGTGAGCAGCTTAATAGCTGCTTTTTTTTTGTCCCTCACAGGCAAGGGTGATTGGACATCAATACTAAAAATATCAATATTTGGCTTAAGAAAGAATGAGAAAACACTTAAATAATGTCAAAAAATAAAAAGTGGGGAAGAATTTTATACTGTGTCTCTGCGGGTTCACCTGACTGTCACTGATGGCAGCTGAGATGGTGGGTAGTGCAAGAATCTTCCTCTGCTCTTCTTATGCCTGTCAGAGGGCCCTTAGGCATGGTGAAGCAGTACCCCCCTCTTGATAAATTAGTTCCATTATCATAATTTTCACCTCAGTCACTTTTTGGGAGGCTTAGGCCAAGCACTATGCTCAGCAAAAGAGAAAATCCTACTTGTTTTGTCAGCTGATTATGTAAGAGCTTGATAAGGTTCAGACATGCAGTGAACTCTGTGTTAGCCATTTTCTATAGCGTTACTTTTGCAAAAGAAATCAATTGTACATGTCATAAGTTGATTGAAGTTTTGGCAAGTACTAGTATATATCTTAGAGCCAGTGTGCAGCTGAAATCTGATATGTTTCAAAATATAAGAAACAGGAAGTCATGGGGATAAAAAATACTCAAATGCTACCGAATCTGGCATTTTCCCATTGTCTACTATGTGATTTTTTATTTTTTAACTTTTCAAGTGTACAAGATGTCTCTCATGATGTTTGCTTTTGAGATCTCTAAATCTTTGATTTCCAGAAGCTAAAACATTTGCTGAAAGAGAAATATCAGTTTTCTAGTATATTATATCTCTCTCTACTCATCACTGTCAGCACATTGAGCAGGTGGTCTTTTGGTCAAACCCATTATGGATGCTCCTAAATGTTTGCATTATGTTCTGTAGTTCATCTATAAACTTATTATCCACAGTAAAAGTGCCTTAGAGAACCAAAAATGCATTCAAATACATATAATCATTAAGCTTCTTTTCTTTACTGGACACAGATGTGCCTGTACCATCCAATATCTTTGATGATAGCTTGAGATTTTCTAAGCACATATGCATTTCTATTTCTCCTCTACCTAATTTAACTCACCTACTTCTTCAATATTGATTTCTGGAACTTATAGAGCATCTTTAATTTAATTGTTATGTTAATCATGAACCTGAGCATACAGCCTTGTCCATCAGAACTGAAAACCCCCAGGATTTTCCTCACCTAATGTTCAAAGCCTGAAAATGATGAACAGACATGACAAAAAAATTGAACTAATTTTTAAGCAATATACAACTGTCATTGATTTTAGGTGTTATTTATTGCATCAGGCAATTCCTCTCCAAATAGGTGCTATATTAAGAATTCACTCCTTTACACTGGTGGATAAGAAAAATGAGTAGAAGGCACTATACAATATATATTCAGTTGGTACAAAAAATTAAGCACTGAAATGACAACCAAGGCTAAGTTCCATTTTCAAAACCATGAAGACTTAGAGGTGTGTAAGACAAACTTGAAAATGGAATTTAAACACCTAAGCTATTGAAAATTGTTCTTAGCCTTACAATAAACTCAAACAAAGGGATTATCCATGTGTGTCAAGTTAGGCATATGCATTAATTCTTTTACAGAATCAAGGCCTTAAACTTGTCAGTTTAAATAGAATTTTGCATTCAGGAATTAAACTGACTCTTCGCTGATTCTTTGTTCAAATCTCCTTGCAGCAGGAGCTCTGGGTGGGCTCCTTGCAGTCCAGGTGCACATGCAGCTTCAAAGTAGTCTCTTCCATACAGGAGAAAAATAGAATTGATGATGAGAGAGGGGGAAGAAGGGGAGTGAAAAAGGGAGTTGGAAAATTAAACAACATCTCTGCATTTGAAAACCTGATTAAGTTTTTCAAAATCAAATGGCAATACTTTGAAAATTAGTCCTGACTTTCAGTTGCAGACAATCTCCAGCTGCCATTAACATCTGCCCATGGCTGATCAATGTCCCTTCTCCCTCTGTATCAGAAAGAACCCTGTGGTCTACTAGTTACACGCTCTTGTAAATTGTACACATAGATATTAACTGAAGTCCCTATAACGTTTTTATTGTTAAAAGGTAAAAATGTGTCCTATTTGTATTGCTGCTTTGAACACTGGCACATTGTCTTCATCTTCTGTTTGTTCAGCTGTCACCTAAATACCCAAGCTGTATGATCTCACTTGAAAATAGCATCCTATCTGGCAACTTCAGTATCTAATGGCAATTCTGTGGCTATATGCATTATGTCTGTTTAACTATTAACCATTGTAAATTGTTTGTAGCCCCAGGAACCATTAATAATGTTCAAGGTCTTTGAGGAGAGGGGGACTGTGATGTCATTCTGTTGGTGTAAGAGAATAGTTTTGAAGGCAGGTGGTGGTGGTGTTGTAGCCAATGTTTCTTCACTGCCTTCTAGTGTTTACATCAGAAGTTTTGGAGGTAAGGTTGTAAGAGTAGCTCAGTTTCGTGACACAGTTTTGGAGCACTCATCTTCAGAAGACTTGAAGTAAGCAGATCTGAAAGTCTGACTATACGGATACTTTCTAGTGCTTCCAATTTAAAAACAGCTTGAGGTTGCTTGAAAACTCATTTAGAAGTACCTACACAGAGGAAGCTTTCTTTTGCCTATTGAATGCAGTATGTAATGCAGCGTGAACACTTCTCTCTGTTATCTTCTCTTTGTGGAGTGATCAAAACACAAGAAGCACAGATTCGGTTTGTTTTCACCCAGTTTTTATCAAGTGCCGTATTGTTGGGGGCCACTTTTTTTTTTTTTTTTTTTTTTTTTTTTTTTTCCACACAGATTTCTCAGGAATCTGGCAGAGTTCAAGTTCTTTCTTCAAGAAAAGAGGCAGGGTGACATTTCACTGCTGTGTACATACTGCCTGCATAGGTTCTTAATATGTTAGTAATACAATGTTCATGTTAGCTGTTGATGTGTCACATTGTCCTTATGTTACCCTGGATTCTCCAAGTTGATGAAAACTGGAGAGAGGAATGCCAGGACATGGCTTTGCTTGCATCCCATACTGTGTATATCTGCATATGTGCCTCTCTGTTGGTGGATTCCTTATGGTGATGCACTATTTTCAGACATATTCTATATATAGCCACCATCATTATAAAGCAATGCTGACTTTCAGTTTCTGAGTGGATGTTGCCCCACTGCCAAAAGCTACTGAAAAGAATGATGGATGATGACATTTCAAAGTTTATCGTTATTTTTAATATGTTTTGAGATTCTAAAGGAAAGGTGCTCTACAGCATCTAATAATGTTATGGCTGTGTGTAAGATTTTTATTTCACAAAAGCCACCTCACTGCCTAGATTTAAAAATATTTTAATTCACAAATATTTCTTACATGTATTGAAATAACTGTCAAGCAGAATAGGCATATTAAACTGCTCAGTAGTAACGTTTAATTCTGATGATAATCCTGGGTATTTATAAATGTTAGAAGTCACAGTTGCAGTTAGAAATTCTGCAACAACTTACAGCTGAAGTCAGCAATTCTACACAACTGTTCATCATTGCTCTGTTCCACTCCCTAGTCTCAGACCAGTTGTCTAACCAGAAATTTTCACATTATTCTTTTTTTTTTTTTTTTTTTTTTAAATTCTTCTTCCCAGCAGAACAGAACCTTACATTATCCACTATCAAACAACTAGAGCTCTATTTCTTTGTATGCATTAGGCCTTTCAAATGCTTTGAAAATAAAACACTGCACAAGACTGCAGTTCTGACTGGCTCATCAGAACAGACCCTGATGAGCAGATAATAATTGTGTTTTCTTACTGTACTGTGCTTAGGTGTTACACAAATAATAAGGTGAGTCTTGTTTCAAGGAGCTTATGATCTTATTTATTAGCTGTACTAAATCTTAGTAATAGAGTGGTAGGAGGTCCATTTGGCAACTAAGAAGTAACTCAAGAAATATAGCTGTAAGTGCTTTAGCCAAGCTTTATAGACCCAGTCATGCAAAGAGAGTGAAATTATATATAACATAATTAATTACTCCACACAGTACATACCTTGGAGCTCTTTTTTCTTAGTGTTTTCTGAAGTCATACTGTAGCTTGAAGGATTGTCATGTAAGCTAGAGTAGGTTTCTGCTAAATAATGTAAGCAATTTAAATTTGGTTAATACAACTGTGAATTATGGGATGTTTAATACCTTTCCTGCATTATGTCTGGAACTACATAATCCAATTCAAAAGGACATTTTGGCATTACCAGTTTTGTTTCCACATTGACAACTATTTTGACTGTTTTGCAGGGGGGAAAGACTATCCATTTCTCCAAGAAAAAGCACCCAAACCCAAATACAATGAATTATCAGGCAAAGGTTGTCTGTCTTTCATCATATGGAAACTGTTATACTATCTCTAGAAAAGAGCAAAATGACAATTTTGCAGTAAATAAAGTGAAAGCTTTGCCAATAAATCTTACCACTGTTCTGTACTGTGATGGAGACACTAGACTTCTGTCTCATCAAAATGATACCAGAAACAGATACTACTTTAATCTGACATAGCATTTTGAGAATACATTAGGATGATTTTTTTTTTGGACTGCATTGTTACTGTTTTGCCGAGAAGTAATGTTTAGTTTCATTCTGGATAGGAGCCATTTGGCTCCTGTAGGCTCTGAATTAATGTTACCAATCAGCAGTGTCCACCTGAATTTTACTTAAACAGTAAAAAAAATATATAGATAGATAAATGTGTATATATACATGTATATACATTTTGAAGATAAGCCTGCAAATCTTCTCTCACTTTAGCCTATATTTATCTCTCCTTGCTTAGGAAACAAAACATATATGTTGTGCTTTTTCTGGTGTGTGTTTTTTTTTTTTTTTTTTTTCCCCTATAACCAATAATCCTACTCTTATTTGTGGTACCATTATTCTTTGTCAGAGACATTTAAAAATATTTATATGTTCAGGAAAAATAAAATCATGCTTAAGGTTCTTTATAAAAAATTTAGCCATTGTTACATGTAATTGAAAAACATAGAAATATCAATTTAAGGAAAAACTGAGTTTAGAAATAACTTAGCTATGTAGTTGTGTAGTTGGTTGGGCCATGTGTGTGTCCTAGAAATCACATGCTCGATTCCATCAGGGAAGTATCAAAAAAGGCAGCTGTTTCAAACGTACTTGAGAATATTGTCTGTTCTCCTTTCCCATTGACTGCCACTAGCCAAACAGCTCTTTGAAGCTGGAGGATGGCTGTGGCAGAAGCTGTTACTTGCTTCTTGCTGGTGAAATGACAGCAAATTTGTTACACATCACGTAAGAAACATATTAAAGTATTTCTTAATAGTACCTCACAGTAGTTCAACAAAGCCCCATAATCATCCAAAATGTCAATGTGAGAAGCAGAACTAATTTTGCCCTAGGAACCAAAAGGCTGTTCCCAATAAAACCTCCTTAATCTCTGTGGCACTACCCAAAGCAGGCACGAAGAATTATCACCACAGCATGGGTGGCAAATTTGAGGCCAGAGGAGCGCATGTGATTTACCTGGCACCTCACAGCAGCCAGGGCATTAGCTGCAGTGAGGCTGAGGAATCATGCTCACTGCTTTCCTACAGAGTATACAGCTACCGTGGCTTTGAAGAAAAAGGGAGGAGCCTGGTGTTGCTGAAAATGATGATCTTAGGGGAAAATGTGAGTAGTAAAATGGGAATAATGTGTGCTGCAGCACACGGCTTACTCGAATTTAAAAGAAACATGATAGAAATCAAATAAGAAAAACTAGTCAAGCATATTCCCTTTCCAGGCATACGTTCTTAGCAAAGTGGATTTACAAGGTCACTGCTAAAGTAGCATCGCTTCACAATCTAAACAGAAAGTGCCCTCTGTCAGCTTCTATCAAAAGTTCACCTTAAGAAACTTCTGTACTATGCTGTCTTTAGCTGAACATAATATGGTCAATGAAAATAGGGCTCTTCTTCCCTTTTTGGCAGCCAGAGGGTTACGTGATTGTTTGATTAGAATGTGGTAAGTCAAACTGAGAAGACAAACATGAAAATGAAACCACCTATATTGCTGGCAGCATCCCATTGAAGTGGTAGCAATGACCTTTTCAGTTGTGGATTTTTCCCATGTAAGTTATGCATAATGTAGAGTAACTATCACTAAATCCAGTGAAAGCATGAAGATACACTGCTGGAAAAGATTAAATAATGCTGCAAAGAACAGCAATACGAAGCAAATATCTAAAGCAGATAATGGTAATCTGTTCACATTCTTCAGGATGCACTTTAATCTTCAAAGATTAGTTTATAACCTAAAGTCTTGACCACAATGACCCTTTCAGACTTATTTTTTCTATATTCTCTGTGCATTTTGAGCTGCTTTTTCACTTCTTTCTTAATACTTCTAACTTGCTAGAAATCAGTGTTGTTTACTATTTTCATTTTCAGCAGAGTACTTCCAAATGTCTGTAAGGGCTGGAACATCTTAAAAGCTGGGAAGGAAAACATATTAAAGACTCTATGCTTCTCATTTTACTCATTCTCTATCCTTTTAAATGGTAAATTACAGAACCCCTTCAAAAGCAGCCTATACTGAGCACCAGATCAAATTAAAAATGTCAACACAGTTTGTATGCTTTCAATTTCTATTTTTGATCTGCCAGCTTCACGCTGTAGGTTCATGGCTATAAGCCAACAAAGCCACAATTCCAAATTCCATCATTTCTTGATGGATATTTTTCCACTCTTTCCTCCTCCCCAACCCCCCCTCCCACCCCCTGGAAGGAAATTCTTTTCTCATAATAATTACAAAACAACACAAACTTCCCATCACTTCACAATTACAAGGGCCCACAAATACAGTTCTGGCTCTCTGTGGAATTCAATTTTACCTGAGGCATATACGTTCCAAACCAGAGGCTGGCGATTTTTGCAGACTCGCCTTTACCTCATCTAAACTCTTCCAAAATAAGTGAGAAGCAGACAATTTCCAGAGTGTTTTTTTTTGTTTGTTTGTTTGTTTGTTAGTTTTTTAAGATAGATCATCCTAATTACCCTTTGGAGATTCCTGTTTCCTTCCATTAACTATAATGAGGTATCTGTGAATGCCTTAGATTTAAATACATAACTCTTGTGCATCTGTTTTTTAAGTCTTGTTATAACGTGTTGCTCTCTCTCTCAACTCCTCCTTAAAGGTTGCCTTTGACATGATGCCACTGTCCTGAATGCCAGAGTGCAAAAGGCATTTGTATTGCACACTCAGCTTAGCCATTTCCAGGAGAAAAATGGTATATGAGTACAATTCTTGTGGGTTTATTGTTAATTAACTTTGGACAGTATAACGTTAAACTTCAGTCTCTAATCCTCTTCTCTTTTAAAAAGGCAATTTTTATATGTATAACAGCTATGGCTTCGGGGCTTAATAACATTCTTTTAATCCCAAATTTTATCCAAAGTTTCTGAGACTTGGAAAAATTATCAGAAATCTCCTGTTAGTTTATTAAAATCACAAATACAACAGAAAAATACTGAGTTTTCCAGTATTTTTCTGTTGTATTTTTCAGTATTTTTTAAAATTCTGAAGCTGAAACCTTTTAAATTTCAGGTAAAATATAATTTATCATATGTGATGTTCTCATTTTAGATCCATCTATCTCCTATTTGCAATCATGTCACATTTTGCATTTTCAACTTTTGCTTTAAGTTACTTGAAAACAGTAGAATTAATGCATTTTCTTCACTCATTTTTGGTGTTATTTTAAAGCCAGGAATAATTTTTTCCTTTTTAATATCATGTTTGTTCTATCAGTTGATCACTAAATGTATATATATTGTTTAACTTAGCACTAGCCAACCTTTGTACTTAAAGTGTACAGATCTTTTAGCCCTGGAAGTAAGTTTATATTAAAAAACTTAGCAAAGCAGTTTATAGCATTGATCAAATGAGTTACTGTGGCTGTTTTCACCTTGTTGTTTATCTCCTAAGATTTCAGAAAGTGAAGAAGGATACACTGTTGTCTTCTATTCCAAATGTCTGACAGTTTTGCTAAGCAAAAGGTTACTGTTTAGCTAAAGAAAGAATATAGTTATATTGATGTGTTGTATATCTTATAGTATCCACAAAATGTAGCTATAACACAATATCAAAGTTACTTCATTTACTTTTTTCTATTTTTTTCGCCATGATCTTAGTGGTCTAGCCTTGAGTATCTGTACCATGTTCACAAGTACTTACAAATTGGTAGGTAACATTTTTGTCACCGTTAAGAAAGTGCGTGTTTCAAACTGGGATACTTGATTGGAAGAAACAAGTTGGTAGGCCTTAATAATATATATTTCACAGCATTTTTTGTATTATTTCACACCAATCTGAGTCTTAATGTGCATTCCACAATGTTTTGATTCAGTAATGTGCACAAGCCCTCTTCTTCTGCCTCTGTTGCTATCACACACCTATTGCATTGTACAGAAAGCCTGAGGACATGGCCCAAGTGCCACTCTGTACTGGTGCCATCCCAGGTGGTTAGGGGATCCATGTCACATGTCAAGTAAGAAGACAAATCAGCCTAAGAGACCATGTAACTATTATTACCATTATGAGTGGAGAACCTCCAGTGTGAACATAGGACCAGGAAGAAATACTGTTTCCAAATTTAAGGGCGTACTGACGATCAGTTAATAGATTACACAGTTTTAGACAATTTATAAACAATAAGATTATTAACGTAAGGAGATCAACGTATCAATGGACATATTTAATGCTGCAGGCTTAGCAGATGTTTTACTAGCAAAAGCATGATAAGGCTAAGAAGGATGAGATTCACGTTCCTGTTCTGCTATACATTTCTGCTTCTTTTCTATCAGGACAAAAATAATACACCTTTTTTTTTTTTTTTTTTTTTTTTTTTTTTAAATATATATATTACTTGTAAGATGAAAGATTTGACGTAGCAAGAAACGTGTAACAAAAATATGTATTTGATGCACCCAATTTGGTCTCTTCAATCTCTTAGTGTTCTCCCCACCCAAATTAATATCCGACAGATGACCTCATTTAGTGCTGTCAGATTATTGACCATTTGATTAGTAAAATGATCCTTCTTTTATCCATGTGTGTTTATGACAGTTCTTTTTCAAGAAGAGAGTAATAGTATCATGCTGGGTGGATTTCCCTGTAGGACAGGTTTTATAGACATATAAATAAAATGAAGTTTGCACTAGAAAAACTGTATTCCGTTCAGCAGACGCATTTGTCTTCCGTAACTTCAGTCTGTCCTTGCTGGAGAATCTGTTAGGGAGATTTACTTGTCTCGTGAACAGATAAGATTCAAGCACACAAATGTATGGCCATACATCCTACAGACTAGCATTTGTATCTTTCAGACTGGTACAGAATGCTGATAGTTAGAGAGGTTTTGCAGTCAGATTAGCTTACTTTCCCAGGTTGATATTGTTCAACCTTTTTGTATATGTGTTCAGTAACAAAATACTCCATTCCTAGGTTGGAGTGATCCATGATCTTCAGAAAGCAAAGCTTACTGATGTCTCTTGTAAATAGTCCAAACCAAACTTAATCACCAAGTTTCTTCAAGACTAATTCTCAGTGTCAGTTCCTGAAGAGTTTAAGGAACCAAGCAAGAAATAAGGTCCTCTTAAGGATATTCAGCAATCAGAGAACTCATTCCAAAAATCTAAATGTTCTGCAAAGGTGGGGAAAAAAATAAGTAACTGTTGCTAGGAAGCCTAATATGGAATATTTTTGTAGAAACTGATTATCATAACGTCTTATGCATTCAGCTCACCTTTGTTTAAATAGTGCCATGAAGTTTTACTGTTTCTACATCACTGCTTGAAGGTCAGTAAAAAGATCAGATAAAAGATGACTTACCTTTATTTTCAGACAAACTATGTAAATCTGACATTAAGATGTGCCTTCTTATAGAATATCCAAATATTCAATTATATTTCTTAATATTCTTTTTGTTGGGAGCTTTCTAGTTTCTTCGGTTTTAGATTTATTTCAACAGCACACTGAAAAACAGGCATTTTTGAGTCAAGATGTTCTTCCTTCTACAACAAGAATGAAAAAGCTCTTCTGAAAAGACCCTTTTAGCAAATCACATTACAGGAAAATATTTATCTGCAAGCTATGTACTATATATTGGACCTTGGAAGAAGAAATGATTCAGAAGACAAAGAGCTAAGTGTTGTAATTGAAAATCACTGAAATGAGAAATATACATGTATATATAACAGATAGCTGCTAGGAAGGGAGAAAATGGTAGCTCTTTCATTCTTAAAATATTACTAGGATGGAATTAATTGATCCTATTAGAGGCAGACAAGATTTTTTTCATTAATGCCACTGGGACCAGAATGTTTCTTCTGTGTTGTCCTCTGGCAACTTAACTCCTCACTGCCTTTTCCTCCTCCAGGTATTGTTCTGCTTAGGCTATGTACTTTAGGGAGTGCTACTACAGTCATAAGTAAGAGAAAATAAATGTGTTTGTAGAACACATCAATGTTCTAGAATCATAGAATATCAGCGTTCTTTGCATTTATTTCTTTGCAGCCATTGTTGCTGGCAAAGAGAAGGACACCTGCTTTGGCTACTACTGACGCTAGGTTAAACTGTTGTGTACTCTTCAATTGACTGATACCAGATTAATGCATCTCAGCCAGTTAGAACCTGATACCAATTGCTTAGTTCTGAAAGGCTTTCATTATTTTCTTTGTATCAATCTGAAATAAAAATACAGCTAGAGTAAGATTCTTTAAAAATCCTCTAATGTAACTAATATTCTTTGACTTCCCCTTGCCTGCTGCCCCCTGAAGTGTCACTTACTCAGGCAGCTTATACCATGTTTAAACCCTTTCTTCTAAAACAAGGACTTGTCCTAAATTAGATACCTCCAGACAAGTTCTTATCTTAGTAAAGCCAGTGTAAATCCAGATAGATTCTGTTCAGATATTTTTTGTATTTACAGTTCACTCTATATCATAAAAAAACTGCCTGTAGTGTCACTTGGTTGTTTTTCTTGTTTGGCAGAAAGGTTTTAGAGTAGATGTAGTACCTGAAAACACTTCTAACTCATCTTAAAGAATGAAGTATGTTACCAGTTTTATTTCTTTAGACTTGTAAAAACCTCTATAAGCATAATATCTAAACGATGTGTTCTGCAGCTAACAGGAAGATAGTTATCTTTTCTGCTGTTCATGTAACTACCCTGTCTTCTCCCCACTTTTGCATGTTTTTAGTATTCACCAGTGACACTACATCTGAAACTTAGATGTGTTTGGCTTAGACCATTGACACCAGTTTGACAGAATTCATTGGGAAGGAGCATCAATCAAAAAGCTGAGACAAATTAAACTTATTATTTTGTCACTGTGGTTCTCAGGCTTGGCTTGCTGGCACACCATTATCGGAACAGAAAGTGATCTTTCCTGTTCTCCTGAAGGTGTTCTGAAAATACAGTTCTTGAGGCATTAATACAAATACAGATGCTTAGTTGATATTGTATCCTTTTGCCATATGCCTTGTTCATACTTCCTAGTTGCTTCAAAAGCCTCAAAATCATGTTTTTGCACTATTTACTAAGTAAAAGCATTGCTGAGAATTAATATACCTTCTAATATTGAAATGTCCTGAACTAGGGGACAAAAAAAAAAAAAAAAGGCAACAAAAAGCTCCTTCTTTGGAGTCCAGCCTGGGTAGCTGTTACAGCAGATCTATGTACATTCTTACTCTGGGATGTGTGAAGCAGAATGAATGTAAAATAGGACCATATTATTGTGTGCTTACTCTGGGTTGCTCTGAGTGAAATTTTGATGGTGAAAGCCAAAGCACCAGCCAGAAACATCTGCTTTGTAGCATATTTCCTGTCTAATGCTGTGTAATATGCATGTGTTTCATATTTGGCATAAATGTGATGTATTCTCCGATGACAATATAGAAATGCACTCTGAGAAATCTTGATGCAAACCAGAAAGGGTGTGGCATGAAATATTTTCAGTCTCCAGGTGAGCAAGCAGCTTATACCAATGGTGAGAAGGAAACACATGCATGGGAAGGCAGAGCACCAGAAAACAGAAGTATGAACTCTGGCAGCTAATTGCAGTGCATACCGTATTACTAAAAATGCACTTTAGGGAGAGGCATTAGTGAGCCATAATACAGGGTGCATTTGAAGTGAGACATGTTACATACTATGCTGAATTTACATTGAAAGCTGTTGGAATGATATTTATTTGGAACATTTTTATCTCTTCATAATGAATGGCTACATATTTATGCAACTTTTGAGAGCTGAAAAAGAAATTTTAAACAGCTCTCAAAAATACTGTGATAATTCTATGTCTGGAAAAGCTTCTCAAAATGGTCTTTTTGCTTCAGCCTTTACCTTGAAACTTTTACCTGTAAACCAACAGAAAATTGGGGAAAGAGCCATAATGTCTGGAAATTAATATTTATTATTGATTTACTTTAAACAGCTCCGTAATAACAAAGCAGGAACTCTGTTGCATTAAGAAGCTCTAATTCAAAGGTAGCTACTGAAGAGCCTCTTGTACTCCCCCAAAGTTGAACATCTCTGCCACTAGTCCAGGGAAAATATCTTCTCAGCACTCAGCAGACTTAATAAATAAATACATAAATAAATAGTCTGTACTAAGAAAGGAATAGAGGCCCCAACTTGAGTACTGCATCCCGGTTTGGGAGTTTGGGGTCTCTGGCACAAGAAAGATGTGGACCTATTAGAGCAAGTCCAGAGGAGGGCCACAAAGATGACCAGAGGGCTGGAGCACCTCTCCTGTGAAGAAAGTCTGAGAGAACTGGGGATGTTCAGCCTGGAGAAGAAAAGGCTCTGGGGAGACCTCATAGTGGCCTTGCAATACGTAAAGGGGGCCTATAGGAAAGCTGGGGAGGGACTCTTTGTCAGGGAGGAATATGACACAGTGGAATGACTTCAAACGAAAAGAGGGTAGATTTAGATGAGCTGTTAGGAAGAAATTCTTTACTGTGAGGTTGGTGAGGCACAGGCTGCCCAGAGAAGCTGTGGATGCCCCATCCCTGAAACTGTTCGTGGCCAGGTTGGATGGGGCTTTGGGCAACCTGGTCTAGTGGAAGATGTCCCTGCCCATGGCAGGGGAGTTGGAATTAGATGATCTTTTAGGTTCCTTCCAACCCAAGCCATTCTATGATTCTAATGCTGAAAAAATTACAAAGCTCTCGCATACATCATAAGTGCATTATATTGTGGAACATGAAGCCTCATTTCAGATAAACCTACAGCAGATAGACTAGAAATGTAAGGGAGGTGGATTGTAGGCAGTTATTTTTTCTTATTTCTTATATTTTCTTATGTCTTAGTGAACATCACAGCTTATTAGAAGAGATTATTGAGGCCTTCTGCCCTTGACTGCAAAGTTTGAGTGCGACTGAATGCATTAATATTCAGCATCAAAATCCCAATTTGTAGGGAGAAGGCCTTGCAATGAAATATCAATTGTATTTCAAAAAGCATGGACCTTATAAAATAGGCAGAGTCAATGCTGAACATGAGCTACATAAACTGTCAGTATGGGCTGGTGTCATTCACTTGAGGTACTTTCAAGTTGAATGAATGCTTAAGATGTTAATTCAGTCATATTTTTGCGATGATTGCACCAGGTAACTTTCGTTAATTTTAATAGTGTTAATGCTATTTGTAGTTCTGTCTATCCACACTTCTGCTAAGAAATTTTAAACGTCACTGTATAGACTAAGCAGATGTATTTCACAATATGCATTTTTACATTTAAATATATGAGAGAATTGTTAGAAGCTAAAGCAGCGACGTATTTAGTGGTGCTCCGCATAAATAAATGCTCTTTTCTTCTTCCAGATCAACAAACAAGTTTTAAAAGTTTGTCCAGGACACTGAATTTTAAACCTGAATTATGTCAGCAATATGCTTTGCAATTCAGGAAATCATAAACACTGAAACAGTCCCATATCTTGTGTAAATCTGCCCTTTTAGGCAAATTGCCTTGTCTTCCATACAGCTACCTCAGGAATTAATTTGACAAATAATGTTCAAAGCATAAAAAAGATTTAACCTCTCTTTGATATCTACTAACTTTGGAAAATGTCCTCTGTTGTGAGATCCCATGTTGCATTTAATTTCACTAGTACCTGAGGGAACTGTTTTTTTAAATTACAGTTCTGGCTAAGAAGACATGGACAGGTTGGAACTAGATGAATGATATTTCCTAGAAAATCAATGGGTTAATTATACAGAAAAAGCAAAGCTCCTTTACACTTTTCCTTGAAAGTCAAACATTCTGCCCTTACAAGTTATGACTCAGTTTTATAGAGGTGGTTATTTCCTTCATTTATGAATTAAATTAATCAAGATGCTATAAGATATGGCAAGAGAATACAAAGGTAGAAGAAAGAAGACATCTCAGTTTTGATTTTTGGAATCAGCCGTGGGTTCAGTCATTGTTCTTACTTGAATCCTTTGCATTTCCAGATAAGTCACAAATTATTACTAATTTTACAGAAGAATATTAAAATATTTGAAAAGGTAAATAATCATTTATTCCAAAGAAAGCTTTCTCTTTTTTTTTTTTCCTTTGAAATTTATGAAAAAGTATTATTATTATTATTTTTTGTCAGCTGATTTCACCAGAAAAAAAGTCTTTGATACTCCTTGTTTGGATAGCGTCCTTTTGTCGTGTGTCTTCTGATGAAGTGTCAGTACTGATTATGTATACAGTATAGATTGTCTCTTACTTAATAAGTTCTAGGTGATGTGATTTATGAGTCTATTTTCACTGAGTCTTAAACATATTACTATCTGAAGTTTTATGATACAGCTTATGATTTCCTTAACTTTTCAGCAGCATTTTTCATAGCGTCAATAGCTTTTCACTTTCTTGTTTGAAATCTTACTGCTTTGTTAATTCAAAAGGTGCATTCTAGGTTGCCACAGCTCAAAGTTTTTAAGGGATTTTTTTTAGCTGAATAGAAATAAACACAAATGGAATACGGAGAAAATCCCAGATCAAATTATTGGATTAAATTTATCTGAACCCTATCAAACATCTGATTTCTGCTTCTAATTTAATCCGTAATGATAGGTTCTCAACTTTCTAGACCATTATGTGCCAGCCAAGCTGTTGTTCAAGTCATTGTGACTATGCAGGTATGACTAAGTGTGAATTAGTTAGCAGAAGTTTCTATATTGAGATCTGGCTCATGTACTCCACCCCTACAAAGTCTGACTGGCAGCCCTCAGGGTATGATGTTCTTACAACTCTACTAATCAGAGAACATTGCCTTTGATGTATACCTCTGTCAGTTGTGTCAGTGAATTGGGACCCCATAACTCAAATTTAGTTCCAGCATTGTGTGCCTTTGGCTTGTAGTCTGGTCTTGCCTAGCTTCCTTCTGTACATTACATTTCAAGAATGTATGGTGCTCATCACAGTGTATGAAGCAAGCAATGAATTTGCAAAAAATTGAAAGTCTGGGGCATCAGCAGCTCAAATCAACATATCAAAAGGTTTCATTTAAATCTCTTTCAGAAGCTATGGACAGACCCTACCTTCTCTGAGTTTCATTTTTTCTGTCTTCAAACTCATTATTGCAATCCTTTGCAGCAGGCAGAGGAACGTTGTTAAGTTTAATTAAATTTAATGAACAGCTTTGTAATCCTCCTATGACATTCACTACAGGAACATCTTGTATCGTTATTTATTTTCTAAATGTTTTTGCCAGGTTAATGGAGAAAAGATAAATAACATGTACAGAAGGGAAAATATGGTGGTCAGAATATGATTAAAAAATAAAAATAAAAAAATTGGGAGAAAGAAACTTACAAAAAAAAATGGAATGGGGAGGAGAAAACTTGTATCTGAGTGTGCTTTTGCACAGTACATTCATTTCAGAAATATCTCAATATTCTGAAAGTCTTATGCATACTCTGGTATGTTAGATTAATTATGAACACGAATGCATTATATGTATATTAGCTCTTATCTGCCCTGTCTAAAACCCTGTCTAACAGTAAATGGAAAACAGGTGCTCTGTTTATTTCTTTATTTTTCTCAAGGATTATATTCCCATTTCTGTTCCTCCTTTTTTTTTTTTTTTTTTTTTTTTTTTACTGCAAGCTTTATGATATACTATTGTTTATGAACTGTCATTTTCAATTTCATAAGAGCACAGATGTTACAAGTGATGACTTGCATTATGCTTTTTTATATAAATCTGTCTTCTAACATCTCCTCAAAGATTTATTCAATTTCTGTTGCCTAAGACTACAGTTCGAGCAATAAACAATTTGGAAAGGGAGAAATTTACCACCTACTTGCCTCCTAATCACGTTAAGAAGGTTATGATACCTTTGTCTGAATGCTTTTTGAGAATTCATTAATAAATGTGCAGCGGGGTGAAGACCTACAGCATGCTATTCAAAGTGGTGGTACTCTTGTTTATTTTCAGTCCAGTGGAACAACTTTGAGATTTTTCTCATGGGAAACAACTTATTTGGCTTTGTCCTGGTGGGAGAAAATGCTCCACTGTTTTTGCAGCTGCTTATTTTCTTTTGATGCCACCTTTTCCATTCTTCAGAAGACAGAAGTACTTTATTCCTAAATTCTAGGTTGAGATTGTATACAGGAAAGGGTGTAAGAAATGTAATGAACGTGTTGTTTCTGAGTGAAAAACCAAACTGAAGTTCTGCAATAGTTGGGACTTGCTCCAAAACTCATTTTCAAGTCTTCATGTGGCTATGAATGCAAACTGAATCAGTAAGGTACTTCAGAGTTTTAAACGTTTTTAGAGAGCTCCTTCTAGTCATCAGGAAGACTTACATGTTGCTTAAGAGAAAGTACACACATTGTTTCCTTTTTCTAAAAAGGGTCTCAGATAAAAACTCAAAAGTGGTTGCTAGGGTTGACTGGGATAACCTTGGATGTTGAACATACTAGCACCACTGGCACTTCTCCATATAGTTGCAAGATAATCTGTGGAGGAGGTCTGTACAGAGCATGAAATATAAAGATAGCTTCGAAGACAGCTCAGAAATACTGCATGTAACTGTGCAGTAAGGAAAGAGCCTTAACTGGTAAATGGGAAATGAACAGACCACTGGGCAAGTAACTGCCACATGTTGGTGTTTGTCAAAAGTATGACTTCATTCACATCAGATGCAGATGCAGACCATATTTTGGGGTCAAATTTCCAGAGTATATCCCAGCATGATTTCCGTGTTCGAACTAAGAGCTTGAGTCTTTTAGCACTTCAAAATATCTAGTGAGTCAGATTTGGTCTGTATGGCATTCTCAATGGAGGGGTTTTGTTTGTTGTGTATACTTTTTATTAGGGAACAGACTTAAAACAGTGATGTTTCTAACACATTGTTGCTGTTAATGCTCTAAATGAATCCCATGGTGAGACTTTCCAGATGTCCTAAAGAATAGCGTTCTCATTTTCCCTACTTCTTCCTAGAAAGAGGCTGTATGACTTCAGTGTTAGTTAAGGTCTTGTTTAGTAAATGTCCATCTTTTTGTATAGACTTCATTTGAAAAAGCACTGAAACTACAACTCATCAAAATCTGCTCATGCTGTTTGTAACTCAAGGTTTCCCTGGAGCATACATATTTATTAAAAAAAAAAAAAAAAAGTGAACTGGGATGAGAGCTCTGAGATTATACTAGTGTATCATATACCTAATCTAGATAATTTTATAGACCGGTTTTTGTCTTGGTTGAATTAAGAGGTTGACAAAGTTAGGGGTGGGAAAATATTTTGAGTCAGTTGGTCCAGGCCTAAACACTAGATTTTAAACTGTCACAGGTGTAACTTTGTGATCGCATTTGAAGCTTTTTAGGTGGAATTATTTCCAGCATTTCCAGTATACTTCAGACAGTAGTATAAAGATTTCCTCTTCTTTCTGTAGCAGACTGGGAAGGATGTTGAGGGGCATCAGCATGGAGAAGGGGTGGAAAAATAGCAGTAGAAAATGAGGGTAGAATAGCAAAAATGGTTCTTATTCCAAGAGTGAGGTCTGGGTTGTCAGATTGATGGTGAGAAGCTTGAGAGGGTTGGGCTTTTTGATGAAGTACTAATTGAAATACTGTTTTACCAAAGGGGAAATAAGTTGACAGGGAAAAGCAGAAAGGTGCTTATGAACAACAAAAAAAAATATTCGTGGAGCATGAAGCAGGGAGTTGTATTTGCAATGAGGAGAGGACATGCAGTATTAACAGCTACTCTGAAATCTTAACTCTGACCCTTTTAACTGCTATCAGGGGATGTTTAAAGAGTGTTTGTGGCTTGAAGGTCACAGAGTCATGACAGGCATGTCAAAATAGTTGAGAAATACTGTATAATGTGATAAACAATCTTCCATAGTGACTTTTTGCAGTAGAGAGCGATTGTGGCATTACTTGTACTTAGTAAAATTCATACTAATGCAATAGAGCATGTGTATACACCCCCATAAATACATAACATGCAAATTGTTGGTGAGTTATCTCTGCTTTTGCTACTTATGTGAAGCAAAGCCCTATTTTAATGCATGTGCAGTGAAACTTATGGTTGCCGTGGGAACTACTACTCTACATTTTGTGAGAATGTGCTTATTAATTTTGCAATCATATGGAGATTTTAACACGGGCTTTTTTGTTGCTGTTGTAATTGGTCTGGTTGTGTGTTCTCCTGTCTGACTAAAAAGCAGCTCAGAACAAATGAGTGTTTTCATTATTAGATGTTTATCAGATCCAGAAACATGAAGAAAATTGCTTTCTGTCAAGGCTAAGGAAGAGAGAAGAGCCACTGAGCCTTTGTCTCATTAATTTTACAAACAGAGTAGAGTAGTTTGCAGTTAGCACATACAGACAGTGTCTGTTTACTTTGGTAAACCTTACTGTAATAGGTTAAATTTTAATATAAGGCTTCTACAGGCTATCATGAGGACAGATGGAACTGTGATTTTATTAGAGAGCTTAGATACCATTTATTTTCCCATCTTATTTTCACAAGGTTTTGGACAGACCTTAAACAGAAAATCCGTTTCAAGTAAACGGATTACAATGTTGAATTTTCAGGAAAACCGTGGAGACTTAAGAGGAGAATGGTCAAGAGACTGACTATTTTGTACTTGTTGGATGATAATGACAGTTATGAATGAGTTATTCTACAGGGACAGAAATCTTTTGTAGAAACTGTTCTGGTAAGTCTCCAAAATGTAATTTGCTTGGCTTACTGGGAGCTCTCTAAAAAATTAATCATTGTTGTCCAAATCTGTTTCATAAATTGATACCGTCAAGTTTTTAATAAAACTTTTATTGTTTATAAATAATAAAAACCTTGCCATTGCTTACTCAAAGGTACATCTTGTGAATTATTTTATGTGTTTGTGTATTTTAAGTGTGTTTAGTTGTGTACAATAGCTGATGTGCAGGTTCTGAACCAGGACTATTAATAATTTTGGGTGAGAGAGATACATAGGTGTGTGTGCATATATATATGTATATGAAGTAAATGATTATATATTAAAATTCACCATAGATTTTTATTAGTATTTTGAATGTCTAGGTACGTATGTTTTGAAGGCCTTCTCTAGTACATTTTCATGATGCTTTGGATGCTTTCCTCATGTGGTACTTTATTGTTGTTTTTGTTGTTAATCGGTGGTTTACCCTCAAAGAAATATATTCTCAGTAGCAAAAGTGGAGACAGTTAATTACTCAGAATTTAATGTTTTCCAGCAGTGAGATGGTTCATCTGTAGATTCAAACTTCCAGCAATAACTTTCCATGTTTCAGTAGCACAGACCTTCTTAACTAAGAATGGAGTAATAAAAGTAATGAGCTCTAAATGAATCTGTTAAAGAAACTGAGATGAATGTGAATCACTCAGGCTTCTTGAAAAGCAGACTGATAGTTTCTTTGACGGCACAGGGCAGTAATGTTAAAGCAATGCTTGCAAGAAATCTGTTAAGCAGCTGTTGCTGAATATATTATAATAATTTAATAAATGGGACGTAAAGTGTCATTTCCTTTCTGATAACTAGATAGCAAGAGAATTGGTCCTCTTGAAGTTCATTATTACAGATGTAGACTGTATTTTTCTCAACTTCCTCCTCTGCCTAGATTTTGCTCTTTGCTGATTGCCCTGAAGCTTCCTGGTCAAGATTTTTATTAGGAGATCTGTTAGGTATTATTATAAGCACTCTGTGTGTTTTCAAAAGGAAGTCCCATTGAGGCACACAACTGCATGAGTGACTCCTGACTTGACTGCCTGAAGAGGGGAAAGGTAAACCTGTAAGGGGCTGTGGTGTTTTGCTCTTCATTGCAAACCTAACATTTGTTTTCCACATCTGCTTCAGCCGCTACTTGAGGGTTGGAAAGCCTAGGAAACCTGTTGTCAGTGGAAATATTGCTGGACAGTGATTAAAGTATTAAGGATATAAGGAACACAAACTAAAATGACACACATAAGATATGAGACTAGCAAAATGAGTTCACAGTTAGTTTCTGTGAAAAGTTATCTTATTTAGAAGAAAAACAAACAACAACAACAACAAAAATAACACTCTCTCTAACCTGAACCTCAAACACACAAGATATCAATAGTATTGCACACCTGGCTGAGCCTAGTGCACTTTGCCATTCCAAGGCTTAGTAAATATTCTTTAAAAAATATTGGTGTTATTATGAAGTGATAAAAAATCAATGAGGCAATGATTTTCCAGTCAGATGGAGTGCTTTCTTGTTAAATTAATTCTTTAACCTGGGGCTGCAAGGTCTGAAAGAAGTTGGGAAGCAATGCTGGGTGACTTGATGGAGGTTTACTTGATGTGTTATTCCAGAGAAGCCTAAAATGAATCTGCGAATGACGTTTTTGACTACACTAGGGCACCTGCAATTATTCACTTCAACACTCATAGAAGACATCATTGATTAAATTCCAAAACCTATTGACTGTAGCAGTGGTGTTGAACTTATTCTTTTCTTGAGATTTTGCATTTACAGTGTGCATTTAAAATAAAAGTGTGATTGGTTGGTTGGCTTTTAAACAAACAGTAGGATGTGTTTACTGTTAACAGAGCTTTCCTCTGAACTACTGAAATTTTGTTTCTGCCGAATTGAAATGTGAGATGCAGATTTAAGAGCTAGAGTAAAAGGTAGGTCTATTTGCAAGGGAAGACTTAAATAATTTCCTGTAGCCTTTTTATTTTGCTGGTGAGATGGTTAAAACTGAGCTGAAAGACTAGAATTCCTCGTTTTTTCATGTCGTATGTGTGATTTGCTGCCAGTTATGGCACTCATAAAACTGAATTAAATTATGAAAATGTCATTAAAATGCTGTATTGAAAGTTTCAGAAATTGAGCAATCTGAATAGTATTGGCTTTAATAAAATGAGAGAAAATTAACACTATTAAAGGCTTTGTCATAAAAGTGAATTGGAAGTCATATAAAAATTAAGCCTGCCTATGTCATCCTAGAAGCAAAGGAGAAACTGTCTGAGTGACTGTAAATTTAATAGGGGAAGTTATTTTCTTTTCAATAGAAAACAGGGAATATCTTTAAAATGGTGCTTCCCAATAAGTAACTGCTGTGGAACTCTGATATGTCAACAATTTAATCTTGGTGGCAAAATATATTTGAGAAGGCTGAGATCTCTTTAGATAAGTTAAAACAGATCCAACCATTACGTATGAATCTATGTCCACAGATGTGGAGTAATTTTCCAGGCATGTGTTTTAATCTCCTCCTATATGTTGGCCATTACCTTTTTAACATATCAGACAAAAGCAGCACAGGATGCATACTAGGACATGCTTACAGGTAAGGTCAAGACAATGACAAAGCCTAGATGATCACGGCCACTTCAAATGGCCCATGAAATCTGTAGGTTTGGTTTTGTTTTGTTTTGTTTTCCATAGTGAGTCATTTAAAAAGTTGAAGCCATTCAGAATGACAGATGGGAGAATGCTGAAAGTTTGAAGAGGAAACTGACTATTTGTTGTTGTGAGTCCTCTTCCTACTGAGTTATTAGGTATTTTAAAGGAAGAATAGTGGAATTCCTTTCTTTTTTAGGTAGAAAGGAGTTTAAGCAGCTGACCCTGGCAGAAAATTATTGCCTTTCTGAACTTGAAATTCTCTCCCCATCCCTGTGCTCAGATTCTACTGATGATTTATTTAACTTGTTTTGAGATTAAGTATGTTGAAACGGGGTTTACATCACTACATTTCTGTATTAATGTGGCCTTGATGGAATAGTTTTCATTTGCCTTATTTTAATTTTGGGTGCTATAGGCAGTGTCGCTCCAGAAATGGAGTTATACCAGTGTTTATCAAGGTAGATCTGTTAATGAGGAAGAATAGTTCTTTCCTGGCTTATGTTACTTTCTCCAAATAATAAATTGTGATTTTTGGAAGCAGCTAGAAGTTAAGGGATGAAGGGAAGAAGAAGGTTATAAAAATATATATTTAGGAAAAACAAACAAAAAAAATCAAAAACCTGTGTCATTGATAAGCTTTTCATGTCTTCACCAATGGTTGTGAATTACTGCATGAGGCTGAAAGACAGGAACAGTTTATCATCACAGATCTACCTGGTTTGGGTCTATAAAAGTGACTGAGGTACAATATGCGAACTCCTTGTTTTGACCCAGTGTGTGTTTAATTGTGTTCCTGTGTGATGAGAGATCACAAGGTCTTTTTGCTGTAACACAGTTAAATTGCTTTCTGTTCATGTTTTGGCAGTCCTCACTTCTTCCTTAGGGAAATTTCCACTCCTTTTTGGTATGAGTGAGACCTCAAGACAGTATTATGATCACAGAAGTGGAAGATATCAGATGCATATGTAAAACATATTCTGCAAACTTGCTTTGCCGTTGTTTTCCTATTTCTGTAATTTAGAAATAATTATTATCTTTCTCAGCAACTGAAGTCTTGATGTCAAATCACTTTTTGAGGAAAGAACAGCCAAATAAGTATTGCTTGCCAGTAGTGCTTTAGTGCTACTGACCCTCATACAAAGGAAGTGACCCAACAAACACAGTTTTAAAGTAATTTATGTTCTCTCTTACTCCAAGATGCAAAGTCAGACTTTCCTTTCTCCAAATGTATGGGATAATTGCAAGAGCAAGTGGAGCATTGAAGTGCTGCAGGAGAGGGTAACTGGCAGGTTTTCCTGCTTGGAAGGTTTGAGGTGGTAACTTACACAATGTCAAGTTCAAGTTTGGTGTTTCCAAATCTCAAGACCATGTAAAAATGAGACCGTGTATTTCTTTGTGTTCATAAACCATAGTGAAGTAAGATCTAGATAGCCTCAACTATCTGAGAAACTCTGACCCAAAACAGATTGGAAGTTTATTTAGATATATCATTTAAGGATCTCTGTTACAGGTTAATGGCCAGAGAGAAGCTGCAAATTTCCATCTATCTGTAATTATGATAACAAATCCACGTTCTGAAAATCCTCTCTAGAGTGTCTTAAAAATTGAAATACTAATTGTAGGTTTGCAACTGTAGCTGTGGTATGTAATTTTAATTCACTCATGCAGCGGCCAGAAAGAGAATCAGAACAAAATCACAGGCATTTGGGGTAATCATTACTTATGTTATTTAAACATTTGTTCTCAAAGGGATGCTGATATGATAAAAAAAAAAAAAAAAAAAAAGAAATCTCCTATGCTACTGACCAAGGTATATGACAGATTAAGCAAATAAATTACTGCTGAGACTTAGCAGCACTCATGAGCACATGTTAAACATGAAAACAGCGATATCATTGGTTTTGTATTGAAGCTTCCTGACAAGGTATGTTTTTAAAAAGTACTTTGGTATTCTGAATCTTCGAAGTGTTTCTGTCACTTTTGGCAATGCAACATATTTCTCTGTCAATTAGCCTTACAGAAAAATGTCTTCTTACTAACAGCTCTTAAGTGCTAAATTTCAAGTTGAAAATAGAGAAGATACTTTCTTCTCTATTTTCATTTCAGGAAAGTAGTGGGGTTTTTTTGTTTTGTTTTGTTTTGTTTTATTTACTCATGTTATGTTTACATGCTTTCTTAACTGGTTATTTACTGTGGAAGAATCCTGAGATGTGTCTTGGTATTGTTATATATTTTAGGTTGCATAGATGCCTGAGGCTAAGTTGAAGAATGCATCATTTATTATTAAATTTATTTCAATTGATTACTGTGTCAACTTCCTCTTATTTTGAAAGCCAGATTCATAATGGGAAAAGAGTGCCTTGTAGGCAAATCTGTTACCTGTCTACAGCATTTAAAGCAATGACTTCTAAGGGGAAAAGGCAAATTTCTGAATCCATGAGGATGATTATATGAGAAAACATGGCAATCTCAGATACAGTCTTTTCTTTGTATGTACTTAAGATCATCCAAAGTACATTATGTACTTGGATTTCAGTTTTGTCACCTTTCAAGAGGTTATAAATCTCATGTTGTATATTTTTAAATGAGTAAATGTGTTTGACGTGGCATCAGAATATCTGCATATTCAGTTAAGAAATTTAGAAGTTTTTTTCATGATGGAAAAATTTATTCTTGATTTCTAGAAAACAAAAAGAAATCTAAGAAGATGATTAGAAGCAGAGATACTCTAGTTCAAGAAGAAAATATTTTTTTATTCATTCATTCACATGAATGAATAAATATTTATTTAAAATTATTTTCTAGCTTTGAAATTGTTTTGTGAATTTCAACGTTTGGATCATTCAAACTTTTAATTCTAGGAGGTACTCCTACTTGAAAGTACTTAAATGATAACTTTCCAAATATAAGAACATATTAACAGACAGAATTATTCCTGTTCTATCGCAACAACAACTACAACAACAACAACAAAAAGAGAGAAAAGAATCGTACATATGAAGAAACAGGATTTATGGTACAGCAATAGTACCCAAATAGCTTTTGGTCTGCAATGGTAAGTGGATTTATGTGGCAGAGTTAAATATTAAAGATTAAATCACAAAAGAAAAGAAATATGATGTCAAATGAATTCAACCAGATACTGCAAAATTTTAACCAATTTTTCAGCAGAAGATGAGGTCACAAAGGAGTCTGAAGTCATTATTTATGTTTAACTCTTTCACTAACATCTGTAAACAGAGCAGCATGACAAACAATATTATAACCTCTGATATTTTACTGAAATTGCTGAAAGGCAAAACTCATATCACAAAGAATTTTCCATGACTTAATAAATGCTGAAGTTTGAAGATCAAGTGTTGCAATAAATATAAGCCTAAACTATGCTTACATTTTATTTATTTATTTATTTATTTTTCTCCAGTGCAATACTCGAGGTATTTTTACTTTGGTTTAGGTTGGATCTAGGCTCTTGTATCAAAATGGGAATGTTACTCCTGTAGCATTGATTTCTCTGTCCACTGCATCTGCCTTGTAATCCCATTCTGAACTACCCAGTTTAGCTGTGTCTCTTCCAGAGATTCAGGGTCTTGCTGTAAGACAACCTGAGCTCAGATGCCTGAGAAAAATGTGAAGCTGTGAGAAAGTCTGCAAGAAAATAAAAAGAAAGTTAAAATTTCAGGCAGAGGACTGTAGAGACATAGATTGTTAGTACCCCAGAGTCAGGAGGAAAAGAGCTAATAGAAAAGTGTAAAAAAGCTAAAGTAAAGAAAATGGAGGGACTGGTTAGAGGTCAGCAGATGTAGTTGTGAGCCACTCGGGTCCTTGGTGCCAGCAGAGTGTCAGCTTTCATGAAGAAAGCAAAAACCCTTTGAGTGTTTTATCAGGGTAGTGAGCAACCCAGTGACTCTTAGACTTGCTGTCTTGTGTCTGTTCACCTGTGTATGTACTGCTGGTGCAGTCTTTTTGTATGTGCCTGAGTGCTGTGTAAGCGCTGCTGTGCTTTAGGAGGACTAAGAAAAAAGGGACCTTGGACAACTGTGTTCTGAATAGTTCTATTTTCAACGTTTGTTGATCTCTACACTGTTAATCAATGGACCAAGTGTCAGCTAAGCATTCTTTAAATGGACTTGCAACAGTGATTCATACTCTCTCTTCACCAGAAGCAATTTAGTAAGTGGTTTTGAAAGATGAAGTGGTTAAAATGATTTTTCCGGAGCAATGTAGTTGTGTGTTTGTCGATGTGTTTGTGTATATCTGGCTGGTTACAAATACATGGTGGTGTGATGGAGGGCCTCCTGGTTAATTGCCTTGCTGCATGTTTCCTGGAAGTACACATCCAGAGAGAGAGAATTCCTGATTTGTTGCTATTTTGATTGCAATGACAGTGGCTTCATTGGCCTAGACACAAAGAGAAGGATGATGTAGACAGTGGCATTAAGGTGGTAGCTTTATTATTATTATTTTTAATTAACCTAACTGAAAAACAAACAGAACAAGAGATGAGTTTAGCTGAATTTGAAAGGTTTTTCTTCTTTCCAAGGTCATAGTCTGCAAGCCTGGGTTCTATTTTGGGTATCTTAGATATGGCTCAAGAGCCTTCAGGTTGCTCCAGGTTCTAAGGTTGCAAGGGCTAATAACTGAAGCTTACTTGCATGGTGTATTGGTAGTTTAACAACTTTGTTCTGGCCTGCTAAGGCTGAGCAAAGGAACTGCTATTTACTTTTTGGCAATCTGCTAGCTCAGGTGAGTTCAGACTTATGTATTCTTGTACACCTAGAGTGCAATCATCTTTCTTTTTGGGGCTCTGATGAGGGTGGCCATTAGTGAGTCATCCTCCTGCCTGGCCAGACCTTCACTAATAGGAAATCTTCTTTTTGAAGTTTCCAGTCTGAATCTGGGAAGGGCACTGAAACTGTTATTGTTAACGTGCAGCTATTTAAGAACAGGCACATAATTGCTGAAAGCATCATTCAAAGTACCATTACCACTCAGTGATCATTAACAGCAGAGTCTGGACTGAATTCAGCACTTCCCAGCTGGCCATAGTCAAGGAACTGAATCACTACAGTAACTAGCTATCTTAAGCAAAAATAGCAAGTTTTTTGTCTTTGCATTTTGTTCGTATAAAATAATTGCATGAATACATTGGTTGTAGTTGGAAACTTGAACCTTTTTCTTCACAATTGTATCTGAACTTGTATTCTGTGTTAAAAAGTAAAATAAGCTTCCGTAGGAAGTCCTATCCTCATGACCAACAGCGGGTTTTTTACTAGAATGCTTAACAGCATCCCCTGTGACAGTATTAGAAATTTTTTGAGTTTGGATGTTAGCATAATGTAATTTGACACTGGTAGCTCTGTATAAATTTAAAATATGTAAATGCATATGCATGAAAACATGCTCCAGTGATTTTTTATTCACTGAACTGTGCTTTGGATGATCAATCATTAATAATAGCAATTTTAATAATAATAAATAATAATAATAAAGAGGTTTTTGTTTAATCTGCAATTGCAATAGTACCTGTGGGATTTTATCATGCACCTCTGAAATTGATAGCAAAACTCCTGTTGACTTTCAGGGCTACCCTGTTAGTATTTACAGCATGATTGCTTCTTCTGGTCATCACAGATGGTATCTGCACTGGGCCTGGAAGGTTTCTCTTTGACTTCAGTTGGACTTGGACAAGGCCCCATCTTTGAAACTGTCTGCAGATCTCAGCAGCTAGAGGTCACAAAAAGGGGAAAGAGATATTACAAACAAGTACAAGGTGAATTTGAATGCTAGACTCATGTCCCCAAAACAGTTCCTTAAAAAAGCCTGTATCTGGTGAATTCGAATGCTATGCATGACATGAAAGACCAGTTGTCCATTTGTATAGCTATTGCTTGCATTTGGAGCACCTTCTAGTAGATTTATGAGTCTTTGGCAGAGAAAGTCTGTACTTGTTTGTACATTATTGAGCTTTCAGACTCTCTCGTACATGCCCCTCAACATTTGAAAGATATGAAGGATAAGAAATCAGTGAAAATAAAGTTGAAAGAAAAGGCATCAGTGCTAATGAATATGGCAGAAGAAAATTATATAAGCTATAAAGTATGAAAAGTGAATTGAGATTAAGTACTTGGAGCAGCATGCATGCACGCACCAACTTTCTTGCATGGAAAGACGTTCAATTTTCAATATATTGCATGTGACGATTCATGGCAGGTGTGTTATTTTTTCCAGCAGGGTAATATGATTCATCAAACTATTTGTGAAGGATGGGGTAAAATAATAATAGCAAATAATGGCTGATTAATAATACTCAGCTCAAATTCAGCTCCTGATCTTGATGTACTTTTCTGAATTGGATACATGGAAATTTTGAAACTTGCCCACTTTCCTAGGGTGATAAAAGCAGTATTACAACTAGGACTTTGCATTCTTTTCACTTGTGCTTTGTTGTGAGAAGAATAAATCTGGCTACTTTCACTGGGGCATATGTAAGCAGAAACTACAGGAAATCCTAATGATATTTTCCTCCTTTAAAGAAGAATTTAATCAGTTCTAGAAACTGACTCCCTCAGTGAATACTTCACGTATCATTCTCACTCAGCTGTCCCCATTGTGTTTGCCCATGGCCCCTTGTCCCTTGTAAGATGAACTTGGAACACAGAACATTCCCCTGGTAAACCACCTGAGTTTGCAGGTTGTCTGTTGCAAGTAGGAAGAGGTCAGGGTTGCACATCTGGAGGTTAAACTGAATAAGAGCATGAAAACATCTGTATGTCCTGCAGTTGTGCAGGCACTCTTGTTTTCTTCCTTTTTATTTAATGTAGGTGACTATTATTAAGATATTCTGATGGGGCTTGTGGGCTCTGTTAGGAAACACAAGTTTGTCGTCACGATTTGCATTCTGAGGTAATGGTAAGATCCAGACCAATTGCTCTGAAGCAACAGAAACTTTGGGTAATGGTTTGAGAATCAATGCCTAGAAAGAGCAAGTGGCTGTGAATGGCTTTTGTTGTGGTGCACAAGCTGCTGAAAGGGTGAGATGTCACAGAGGCAATGCAGGTTTAATTTCCAGAATGGGTTGAGGAGGAATTATAATACTGAGTACAATTAAATGAAATAAATGTTCAAAAATAAAATAAACGCCCTGCAAGCAGCACCCTACTCCCTGCATTTTAGATTCTCTGTTTAGGGATGTTTTCAGTGTATCACATCAATTAAAGATGCAATTTCACATCAGGAATGTATGGATAGAAACTGCCAAACCTGTTTGGAGAGCAATAAGTATTCTTTTGCAGAAGACTATTTTGTCATCTTTATATCAGCACAGTGTAATGAAAATTAAAAATCTGGGTTTAGCGTGCTTCACTCTTAGGAGGCAATCCTAGACTTTTTCTCACCTTAGAGAGCAGCTTTTTCTTCTCCAGGTGTTTGGCCTCATTCCAAAAATTTTGCATTGCTCATTCTGATTCCCAGTCACTCTTTAGAAAACGCTTCTCTTTGCTTTTCTCATCTTTCCTTGACATTGCTTAGATCCAGAGGTATTTCTGAAGATCCAATTCCTGTTAAACTGAGAGCTTTTGAAGTAAGCATATGTATATTTAGAATTTACTGAAGCTTCCTTGAAGAGCTGTTCTTGAACTCTTTGAGTAGCTCTAATGAGTTTCCTTAGTTTGATTTAAAAACATAATACAGCTCAATGTTATAGTAAAGACTCCAGATATGTTTCATAATACATGTTATGGAAATGTTTGATGCTACAGGAGAAAAAAAGAGAAAGTCTGGGTGTTGTTTTTGGTTTGTTTGTTTTTGTTAGTGAACTGGCAGACAAAGAACAAGCTAGGAATGAAAGCTGAAGCTACCACCTACCATTTAACATGATAAATAGTGTTTAAAGACCTGTGGTGCCAACCAAATACAATATAGACAATAGGCTTAGCATAAGAAATCATTTATATATATACACATATACATAAGTGTGTGAGAATGACTTCGCATTTTATTTAATAAAAAAAAAAAATAAAATCAAAAAAGAAAACAAAAGGTGATGGTAGTGTCCATTGCTCTGTTAATGGAATTAATTAAATCACTGGGAACAGGGGCTGAATCTTGTCCCTGATGCTTTATTTTCTTCTTAGATGTAAACTAAGTGCTTGGAAGTGAGCACAAAAGCAAGGCACAATTAAGAAAACCTGATTGTCTCTTTAATTCATAAATCTTAGGTAAATGTGCTAGGAATATTTTGTGTGTTGTCTTTATGTTCTCTTCCATGGAACATTTGATCTCCAGGTAGATTAGAAGTCCTTACAAGATGCCAGTGACAACAAGCATCATGTTAAAATCACTGGATCTATTCTGGGATTATATTTAAAGAGAACTGTTTTCTCCTAAAAAGCGTAACCCAAACGATGTACCTCTCAGATAACACCTGTTAGGAACCCGGAATCTTTCAGCAAGCTTGGTATTTGCGCATGAGCAGATGGATTTCAGAAGTAATCTAAGAACTGAATGAAAAGAGAAAACCGAATGCTGCCATAGCTAATCCAGTTTTTATTTCCTCTCTAGGCAATTCAGCTGCAAAATAAAGTAACCAGAGCATTCTGAAGAATAATATTTTGCTTTTAATATAACCATGGTTCTTCTTATGTTTTCAGGAACCTTTCTTCCACCTTCATCTGAATACTGTGTTAGGAGAAAATCTTGACTCTAGTTACAGAAATAATTCTATCTGATGGTAATCCCCAACATATTAATCAGTTTTCCTCAAAATAACTTGGAAACATTATAAAGTACCATCCCTGAAACTCTCCATGGTCTGTAGAGAATTTAGTGAAAACTATTCCTTATATTCAGCCGTGTAAGATTTTCTGTTTGGAAATGGAAGTAGTGGTAGTTTTTCCCTGTTTTGAGGTCTGATGGGATTTGGATACATTTCAGTTCTCTCTGTAGCCGGGGAAGAATATTTGCAGGCCAGTGAAGTAAGGGTAAATTTGCAGTTCACTAGTACTAGTTCCCCATGGCTATGGCTGGTGTAGATACTCTCAGTTCTTTACTCCACTGCATGGAGGTACTTCATAATTGTGCTAAGAGTGCTTAGAAGGCAAAAGCCAGCTATAAGGAAATTGTGTGTTAAACACTTAATGTCCACTACTTATATGCAAAATTATCCTATGCAGAAAAGCCCCCAGAGCTATTACCTACAATATATATCAATAGGATTTTTTACCTGAGGAGTAATGCAGGAGAAGAATCTGAGTATCTAATAACCTATAGTTCATGTTACCAGTCCTTTTTCCAGTTCTGGCTTAATGTTTCCTACTTGATTGTTGTTTCTTTGCTTGTTTGCTAAATTTGTTTAATATTGAAATTTTCTCTCTAGAGGTAATGGACTAGGAGAACTAAAAGACATTTCAGAATATAAGAAAAAAATGTGTAAATATCTTTTCCTCCAGGTGGATTTAGAGGCATTTACCTTCATTACAGTCACTGCTATGCCTACAGAAGACTGCTTTGTTTTTGTTGTTGTTTTTTTCTCCAGAAAATCTTAGCTCAGAGGTTATGGGTGACAAGTAAACTTATATATTGAACCAGAAGATAATGCCAAGGCCTGACCCTTAGAAGATTTTTCTACTGTAAATACTTTAACCAGGATTTTGAGATCAGTCCCACCATGCAGAAATAAGCTACGTAACTCAGCACAGATACTTCTGTGCTTGTATGTAGAGATGTATTTTCAGAGCTATTTGTGATTAATGGTGATTGCCTGAAGGCAAGAAAAGGGTTGTGTTTTTTTTTCTCTCTGTGAGAAATGCAGTAAGTGTGTTCCCAGTTCAGCATGCAATTACCAGTCCTAGCTTAGGTGCATAGCTGCCTAAAATTTGCCATTTATTCGATGTCCTTGTCAGATCATCAGTTATGCACCTGCAACAATGAGAGGCTACCATTTGGGACTAAAGGCATTTAGGAGTTGTTGATTTCATTTTCTGTCTTAAAATTTTTTGGTGAGTGATGATGGAATTAAAAAAGCCTCATATAAAAAGCCATTAAAAGACAGACAAGACAGGGATGCAGTAAGGCAAATAAAGCTGCTTAGTGTATATTAGCCAAATGCCATAGGGAATAGCTGCTAGTGAATTGTACATTTTATTCGACTATAAATACTCTGAAGGGGTTTGCCTTCACTATTTTGTTCTCTGGATCAATTTGTTCCAAGAAAAAGCAGTTCAAAAATTCAGAAACCTGCAGCAGTACCTGTGAGTTCACATTTGTGTACAACTAATTTGAAAGCAAGAACAAAGGTACAGGCAAGTAAATGATGCTTTTTGTAGTGCCAAGGTAACTGAGGCTTTAGTCTTCAGTAATCTGAAGATTTAGTGATTAGCTAATGCCTGGGAAACGTTTCAAACCTGGATACACTGCAGATTCCAAAAAGATTAGTAATTTGCTTATATTTTATCAACACAATTGCTACTGAGTGCTGTGGCAAGGATGATGTGGAGGCAGCTCTGGAGAAAAGCATGGAGAAAGCAAGAGCAAAGGAAAGTGGAGAGAAGAAGTAGGATACAAGAATTAGAGATCTGGGGGAGAGGAGCCATCTAGTTAAGGTCAGAGTAAAGGGACAGGAACCTGATAGAAATGGAAAACCTGGGTCTGTGGAGTTGGTTACTAGTGTGTGTGGGGGGAAGAAACAGTGTGACATTGGTGGTGAGGAAGAAGAATGGAAGCTGGGAGTCACAGAGACAAATTTAGAATGTTAATCTCACCACTGGCATTTTAAAATGCATCTAAGCCATCTTAAGGAGGATGTTTTGCTTTACATTTTAACATTATTATTATTAAGACTTCTGAAGGTGCTGGTGGTAAATTACGACAGCAAAAATCAGGCCATTTATATGCCAAGTATGGCTGGCATTGGTGACCTCAGGATACCATGTAGCAGGTCCCCAAAAACACAGTGCAAAGGGGCGGCAAATCATCTTCTTCACTTCCACATGGAGGATGTGCCACAGGGGAGTGTTATCTGTACGGCATCACTTGCCCTTCAGAGAAAGGGCAAAACCTGATTTGCTGCTAGGTTGCCTGGAGAGGGCTCTAATCAGGCTTGATCACAGCAGGGGCAGGCATGTCAGTGCTTTCTCCACATTATGGTTGGAGCAGAGTGTACTGAATTATTTCACCCTGACGATGTGTAACTCTTACAGCTCAGGCACATCTCAAGCCTTGGAGCACTTGTTTTGTTTTACTCTCTCTCATCCTATCAGTATGTAAACCAAGGCTAGCAGCTCTCCAATGCCTTTACCTTTCATATGTGGTCATGCCCAGAGGCTCAGTCTTCCTGCTGCATGCTAGAATCCAAAGAGTAAGAATTCACTACTACTGTCTAATGGTCTACTTGGAAAAAAGTCAAATGTGTGGTGCTGTCTTGGAGTGCTTCTAGAGTAACAGACACATCTTTATTTCAGGTGAATGGAACTTCTTTCCTGACTGTTTGCAATGAATCTCTCTCTGTAAAATAGTATACAATCCCTAGCTGTTTTCATCATTGCTGAGGTTCAACCTGGTCACTGCTGGAAGTTGTGGCCAGCTTGACAGTAAATGGTAAGCCAGCCTTTCTCATGAAATTGGACCTGTGAAGTTCTGCCAGCCCTGAGTATGGCCGTATGTGTCAGGATCCATTAAACTGCTCTCCTGTTCATCTTCACATTCACTTATGACACAGAATTTCTGCGATGTGAAGTGACTCCTCAGAATGATACTTTGACATGTTGGTGCTCTTGGACAAAGAATTAATGAGAACTAGAAGGCAAAAATGGTAAAATAACAATGATGAGCCATGCAGAGATAGTTTGAGAGAAGAAATACCTTTGGTGTTGGCCATCTCTAGATTGGCTAAGCCATGGGCCTTTCAGTTTGTAAACCAATTTGTAAGTCACAATATCCTGGATCCTGAAGCAGTCACAGACATGTTGAAAGAGCTTTTCTTAAAACAATAATTCATCTCTGCACTGTCTGTTTTACACAACTAAGGTTTTATCACATTGGAGACCAACTGCTGCCCACTACAGCTGCTGCACTAGTTCAGTTGACCTTGACTGTCTAAATAGAAATTGCAGTGATCAGATCTCTGGATTTGTGACCGTGGACAAAAAATTAATGAAAGATATTATAGGAAATCACTTATGACTGCTTTTCTTAGTTCAACCACCAATGGATCTATTTCCACGCCATGACTTTCTGAAATAGTTGGGAACAATCTTATCAAAATATACTGTCAGGTTACCATCAATAAATCAAATTTCCTCCTTCCACACCAACACAGCAATGTTATCCTTTCTGCAGATTCAACAACAGAAAGTGAGTTTTCATCCTCCTCGTGCCATGAAAAACTAAGTTGAGGGAAACCCAGATGTTCTGCAGTAGCAACAGAAGCTGGACACCAATTATTTTTCTCTAAGTAATCAGCAGAGAACAAATTTATCCTTCTTAGATGGAGGCCCATATGCTCATTGATTGTAGGCATGCACTGCACAGGCTGCTGTCTTTCATGCACTGTGTTGAAGGTGTAAAGAAGGCTGGAGGGAATAAATATATTTAGCATTATTAAACCTTTTATTGTTGGAATAGGAAAGTATTTGTGATCACTGAAGCTGTCAGTATTTACTGCAGCTTTTTTTTAGTCCAACAAAACAAAACATTCAGCTGGAGTGATCTGTGACCTTAAGACTGTATGGGTCTTTTATCAGCTAATACAGGTGCTCTTTGCAGGTTTAGGGTCAGCAAGTATTAGGTACTGCTGTATTAGGACTCTGCTGAGTCACACAGAGGCATTATTACCTTCTTTGTTGCTAGGCCTTCTGCTGAGCAGTGATGGCTCAAAATTATATATGAATGAGAAATGGGAAAAAAAAAAAAAAAAAAAAAAAAAAAAAGCTTGGGTAAATACTTTCCCTGAAGTTAGCAAGCCAAAATTTTTTTGCTATGTGTGTTGGTGTACTTGTAAGAAAATACAGTGTATCTTCACTTTGCAAAATGCTGCATGATGCAATTTTAGAAACTAAGAAGTTCTGGGAAAGCAAGGATATATGGATTTTAAGGAAAGGAGAAAATTTTCCAGGAATTTACTGGATGTCAAGATGTAGGAGAATATGTGATGGACTTGAGTCTGCTAACTGAGAATGGCCTCTGAAGCTTTCACACATGAGGATGGTGAAGAATATTAGGGAATCTTTAAATATCTTTTTGCAAAACCAAAGACTTTTGGAATAAAATATCTTGATGTTTACTTTCTCATTAAGGTGTCTGTCCTAACAAGTGTTAAGTGTTACTTGTTCATATTTGTGGGAACAGAAAGAGAATTTCCCAATATGTTTTTAATCAATTACGTTTCTATTCTGCATGTCAGTAACATCAGTATGATCATAATTCATGTGTTTTAGGATTAAAGATGGTCTTTCTAGTTATAAGCATCTTGGAATGCATTAACTGATGTGACTGTAGTAACACCCTATTTGACTGGAATTTATTAAACTGTAACAAATGTTTAATACCTCAGAGGGGACTGTCAAAGGTGAATGGTATTATCTAACCATGTCTAGACAACTTGTCAGACTAGCAGAGCAATTGGAAAGATTGCTATTTTTAGTTTGGATTAAAATCAGAGACTTGAACTGAGGTGAGGTGAAGTTTGGGATATCTAAAAATATCAGGTAATCAGGATATATTTATCTTTTATTATGGTCTTTTAATCCTATCTACAGGTTGTATGGTTTAACTATAATACTCTTGGTACTTTAATGTCTTTGAATGGGAGACACTATGAGAATGACAGGGTATTGCCACTGAGCATTACTGAGTATTTCAACTATTTGTATGTGTTTGTTGTTAGTTCTTTGAGGTTATTCTTGATTTTAGGTTGAAAGCAACACCAAAAAAAAAAAAAAAGTTAAATTTCTTTAACGTTCTTTTCTGATTATTCAAGTCCCAAAGTTTGCTGATGTTGTTAGGAGTCTCCTTTGATCCCTGTGACCTTTGGATCAGGTTGTAGACACTTTGTTTTCCTGCTATTTTTCTCTTCTTTCTTTGGCATAATGACATACTTGGAACATATCCTGAAGTGTTCTGGAAGTGGAGTATTTTTTCTTATAAAAAAAAAACGTTATCTTTGCTGGAGATGTCCTTGGATTCTTATTCTTTGCTTTGAAAAAGTGTTTAAGCATCAGGGTATTACTCAGCTCCAGCAGACACAGGTCACTAAGACACTTCATTTTGGTGAGGATTTTGATGGGAACGTTTGTTATACTCTCAACCTGCATTTTTGTTTTCCTTTGTATAGATGACATATATATACTAAACCTTTACAACTGTCTTAGAATGGTTATTTCCTACATAAAATAAATCACATCCAAAAATTGGTTACTAAAAAGAAAATATGTTTTATTTCCCTGAATGCTTTCTTTGTACAAACAGCAGTGTTACTCATAATTAGTACTCATACCAGGTACTTTGAATATTAGAGAAGTTGAGTATGTCTCTGTACTCGAGGCATCGTGTTCACTGAAATTCTGTTCTGTTTAGCACACAATGTAGTAGAGATATTGTAGGTTCACTGTATATTTTTCCACCAGACAGTGTGTTTCTCTCACCCGTGGACCCAATTGAATTCCACTCTTACAGGACTTCAGGGAACACTGACTGGGGTTATTAGACAAGGTTTTGTTTTAGAGGCATATTCCGTCTTTAGATCTGTGCATTGGGTTTCCACCGCGGTTAATATGTGACCACTGAAACTAGTAGAAAACCTCTATGTGGTTTGAAGCTCTGCAGCTTCAGGCGTATAAGGATGTGGTTACCCAAGAGACTGCTTCCGTTGGGCTGCCATGGTCCCACAGCCATTAACATCAAACCCACCCAAGCAGGACCTCAGTGGGAGTCGAGCACGGTGAGCAGGAGTCAGGAATGCATCAGCTTCCTGCTGTGTCTCCCTTCCCACTTGGTTTGCAGTACCTGCAATTTCTGGTGCCTGCATTCCTACCATCCATCTATCTCATATTATGTCCTCGTGACATCCAGATTTGGGATAGGCATGGAGAGAGGTTGATCTCATCTCCAAATAAGAATTGATACAAACACAGAAGACAAACCTGCAAGCCATTTTTCTCATCAGCTTTGAGGAATATAGTATGTGTTTTGTTTTAACATGTTTAAAGGAGTGTCTGTTACTGTTCTGTGCTTCTGAGGAGTCAGCTTCAAGAGCTCAGGAAGAAAAGACACACTTATTAAAATATAAATAAGAAGTCAGGTCTACCTGACTTGGTAGCATCTACCAAATTCTGCTTTAAAATACATTATTATTCATTATACACCTTCCTACTGGGGCAGCGATGAATTTGTCCCCAGGCATTTCCCTGCTGTGTTGATTGAATTCAGACACTGCATTCAAATACGAGGTGTGCTTAGGAGCTGCAGAACACAGGCTTTGGCTGCTTGTTTCCAACCCTGGCATCTGGGTGATTGGCTCTGTCCTCTCCTCTGACCTCTTGTCCAGCTCTGCTGCTCAGCACTGTAGCAGCTGTGAAAGTGTCCAGAGGGGCTCACGAAGGGTTAGATGGCTGTTGGCTAATTATGCAGATGCGGCTGTCAGGAATTTAGCTCCCTGTTTGATGTCTGGGTACAGTACAGCAAAACGGCAGTCTGATTTTTTTTTCCACTGTCTCTCTCTCTGCAGACTGCACACTTGTAATGTTTTTAAAAGACTGCCGATAGGTATTTTCTTGGAACAGAAAAATAAGCAGTCGTACTCTGGCCCCCGAGCCAGTATGTTTTGGTGCTGTTGTTATTTACACATCATATTTGTGGATCAGTTACATAAGTGAGTTTACACTTCAGAACCAGTTTTGGTTTTGACTCATAAAAACAAACAAAAACGTTTTTCCTCCAGATAAAAGTATTATATTTATTTTCTTACTTGTGGGACGGTGACAAATTAATCCAGGCCAGTGACACGGTACTTGCCATTTCCTGTGATTCACAGAAATAGGTCTGCGCCAAAGCCTGATGTTCAGATGGCTTTGCAACCTCAGAATGTGGAAGTAGTCTGTAAGCAGACAGGACTGTGCCTGTCCCTTTCTCTATCACTTTCAGAACGGGGTTTGCAGCCCCCAGTCAGCTACCGCTAGGGTCCTCATTTTATGGTCTGATTACTTTCTGTGCCGGCAGTGGTGGGTGCTGAGTGCTTGGTCTCTGCTGGGCTCTGCAGCTCATGCTGGTCTCCCATTGAGATCTAGAGGCTTCTGTGCAAGAGTTTCTGCAGGTTAGGTTTCCTTAATTAAAAGTCTGAGAAGCCTTGGACAAAACTTAGGTTGCATACTGGTTGTGAGATAAGGAGAACTTTGGTGACAGGGTGCTTTGTGGTGAATGCTCTATCCAGTGCTAACAGCGACCTCAAGTAGTTACCTCATGACTAGGTGCCGTGGTAGCATGTGATGTTAAAGAATGAGTATTATTTGATTTCAGATGCATCCTTGTGTTGTGTTCCTTACAAATAATTTAACACTCTTATTGACACCCCTACAATGAGTTTCACCTTACAGCTAGACCCACTGAACGGATTTACACTGCAAGTTAGAGGGTAACTGCTGAGCTATTCAATCTGCTACAAAAACACTTAGCTCGAGTACGAGTAGTAGCATAGCTGTATCAGCTCCAGAGCCTGCAGCAGCCTGAAATGCCACTGAGCGTGGGAGCAGAGGTATCATAATACTCCCGCGTGGGAGAGCTGCTGCAGGAGGAAGCCCATGGGAGAAGTTTGTCTGCATTTATCGAGACGTGTGCGTGCTCACAGACGTGGTGAGGGTGTTGTTCCTCATCAAAAAGTTTCTGTTTACAAGTAGAACAACAATGAAAATTGGCATGCTGTCAGAAACTGGTTTTATGATGGCAATAGTACAATAATGTTGACTTTTAATTAAATGAAGTTGACATATTTTAAGTCTCCAGATTAACCATCTGTTGCTGCATTAATGAATATCCTTCATAGCATTAGATCATGAACGATGTTTTGTTATGTTTTCCTTTTTTTTTTTTTTTTTTTTTTTTTTATTCCCCCAGATAGCTTTCTAAAACATATACTTGTTGATTAAGGCATGAAATATTGGGCAGAATCAATTTGGATGAGGCATTTACCCACTGCGGGGAAATGAACTTTGTGCACAGGATTGTATTTCCTGTATTCCTGCATTGCTTCTCAGTTAAAATGTTTCTGAGCAAGAATTTTTGATCGTTATCTTTATCACAATTCTGTGCCAAATACCTCCTTCCTATAAACAACACCTTCTGATTTATGGTTTGTGAGGAATCCCTGTAAACATATGTATCTTTTGCACAGACAATTAAACTTGGAAATACTTCTGCTTCTCTTTATAAAGGTGGGATGTTTCAAATGATTGTGTTAACTTAAGCAAGATATGTTTCTGTATATGTTTTGTATATTGAATTTTTATCTTCAGCACCAGATGTATTGTGCATAAAACAAATATAGTTTTGTAAAAATGACTCCTGCAACCAGCAGCTAAACAATACATTTAGCTCCGTAATGACAGAGCAAGTAGCTGTAAAGAAGGCATTATGCCATAATTTGCAGCTGCATCTTACTTTGCTTTAGGTATTTATACTGCTAATTACTGATATGATATTTACTGTTTACAAAATGAATTAATTTTACTATAACTTAATCTAGATGAGCATTATTTTCCTTCTATTACCCCTCTATAGGGAGCTGTTTGGATATTGAATGTGCTTTCTGACATATCCTCAGAATGTTGTGGGTTTTTTTGGTAGTCTTACTGTTTTTATCTAACAGTTTGATACTTTCATGGACGCTAGTAAAGACACTAGTGTGTTTGTTTGTTTGTTTTTGTTTTTTGAGGGGGTGTGCTTAAAGTAATAGAATTTGTTACACTGGTTTTCATGCAATGCTTTAGCCTTACTGGTGACTGTTGAGATGGGGTTGAACAAGTCTCAGCTGATAAGGGTAATATTTAATTTAATTTTATTTTATTTTAGTATTTCTAACTGAAGGAAGTGTGGTAGCTTAGCTGACAGAAGCATGTGACTACATTGGATACTCATCATGAATTCTGCTTTGCACAATGAGAATGCAGGTTCTTTTGGGTTTGTCATAAAAAAAGGCACAGACACTTGAGGCTGATAAACTAGTGTAATAAATGACTGAGTCCCAAATAGGATTACAATTAAAGTTTACAATTTATTAAATGAATAGAGGCAAGCAAACAGCGCTGGGTGCGCCGGGAGTCTCTGCTCCACCAAGATGCGCACCAGTTACATCAGGTGGCTGGTTTTTATGCTCCTAGGCTAATACATATTCATCACCACTTTTGGAAAAGGCAGGGTTATTATAATTAGTTTTCTGGGACCCGAACCATCCCACGGACGCATGCGTATCAGTCTCCGATGATGCCTCTGTGGGTTGCTTGTACCGAAGGCTCATAGTCTTCCTCCCAGGCTTTGTCCTTCGGTCATTCTTCAGCTTCCCCCCTCTCCTTATGTAGTAGTCTCTGGGCCAGATGTCAGAAAGTTGTGTCTCGTGCAATAGTCAGCAGTTATCTCAAAAAACAGCCCCCCTATTCTCCTATCTCCCAGACCCGAGTCTCAAGGTTTACCCTTCAAACCCTCTATCAACACGAACTGCTAGACCATTCTTTTGCAAGATACAAGAACTATATACACTAACCACTCTGTTTCTCTTGGACTTGTGGTTATACAAGGGTATGTAAGACAGAAGGTCACATTTCATCATGAGGCCCAAGCATTGTTCCATATTGACACGAATCAGATGAACATATTTCACAACTAGTTTATTGTGTCAAGAATTGAAGTAATAGAAAAGGTGGAAGCAGTAATAGAAAAGGCGATAGCAATCTTATGACCCTTCTGACATTAACAGAAGTAATGCGGATGGTGATGGCAAACGTAGGTTGCCATCCTTCTGATGCCGGAAACCTTGAATATTGCAGCACTGGGTGAACTCCTTCATATTTCTCACACTGCACAGATCCCATCCATGGTAAAATTTGTCAACATTGTGGTCTTTGGAGGTTTTATGGGATTTTACTAAAAGTAAACAAAGCTATTAATTATTTCTGCTGTCAAGTGGGGTCTTACATATAGATATGCTGCTTAATGTCAAGATAAAATAAGGTATGTATATGGTGTCATCCACATATACTGGGTGATAACCGTATACAGGATTCTCCATTTCAGTTTTTCAGCTGAGTCTGTCCACCAGCCACCAAGTTTTCCAGAGAGCAGTGTGTTCCTTCATGTCTCCGTAGGAACAAGTTAAAGGCAATCCTGGTGTATGCACAGGTTATATGGGGATTATTCAAGCCAATTTATGGGTCTTTACAAGAAAGGCCTGTGGTTACACTCTGCTTAGATTCTGCCTGAAATCGCTGTCTCTTTCACTACATCTTCTGGTGGTCCGCTGCAGATTCCTAGCTGGTTTGTGAAACAGGCAGACATAGCTAAGGCAGCCCTGGAGCAGCCGTTTGTGTGGCACGGTGTCTGCTAATAAGAACCTTGTGGTGTGGTCCAGGTGTTCCCCTTGCTGTGTGAGCAGCATTGGCAGATGTCCTGCTTTATTGATGCTGCCTTCTAGTTGTCCTGAACTGAATGTGCAGAAAAACACACAGCCTAGAACAAGGGACAGAGAGAAACAGCTTTGTGCCTGAACTCCTGGGGAAGAAGGCTTGATGTACTGATCGTTTAAGATCTTTAAAAGTCAGATGTTGTCTGAGTAAAGATGGATATCTGACAAAATAATGATGAAGTAAAACCAACCCTGTGGAGGGCTTTAAAGTCAACAGTGCCATTTTAATGTTAATTTTCCATTTTAAAAATCAGCCTTTGAAAACACCTTCTATATATCTGTATGGTATCTCCCATTAATTTGATTAATTCCACATCTACTAATGTTCTACTGCAAACAGAACCCGACGGTTAACTGCTGGTTTTATTCTAATATTTGAAGAAACACACACACACACACACAAACAAAACACACTCTCTTGAGTCCATTAAAGTGTTTTTTTTTTTTTTGTTTTGTTTTTGTTTTTGTGGAAGGGGGGGGAAAGCTTTGCACTTTTGTTAGTATAAATGTTGTTAGGCTTTGATATACAGGTTTTTCATGCCTAATAACTGATTGTTGTCATTTATCAGTATAATTTGAATCACTGTTATCCTGAAGGGAATTGCCTGATTAAAATTATTTCTCTCTCAAGAAGATGAAAGAATGCCAACATATAAAAGATTAGCAAGTCAAATTTTCTAAATTCAATGCAAAACCAGAAAGTGAAAGGTTTTCTTTTGTGGCATGCTGGCAAAGAGTGAGGAGCTATTCTCCCTGTCGCTGTATTTTCCCTATGGTAGAAGAAAGAAACTTCAGCTATTTGGTGAGTACTTCTAGTTCTAGAGATCTTCCCTGTAAACAACCTGTCAATAGTGATCAATCCAAACGCCAGTTCAGCTGTGAAAGGGCTTGTTCCTCAGCTACTGCTAACTGCTTGTGATGGAAATGAAGTTCATATTCTTTTAGGTCTTCCTCCTCAGTGTTATCACCTGCTCAGACACATTACAATTTCTCTGGAAGCCAGGACTTCATTCTGAGTGTGTCTCTTGCTTCTCAAAGTCCCCCTCATGAATATTGTTTCATTTAAAAAGATGACACTGCCAGCTGTACAGGAGGGATGGACTATGGCTATGACTGCTGTCTCTTGGAGGCAGTTTAACCCAGCCTGGTGCTGTGAGGTTTGACAACCTGAAGCTGCGGGAAAGATCAGTGAAAATTAATTGGGCTTTCACCAGAAAAGCAAGGTCAGGCCTCAGAGCCACAGCTCCTTGGCGGTGGACACTGTGAGCAGCTGAAGTCAGTGGCTGCTGGGTGTAGTAGCTACGTGAACAAGCCCAGCTCCCTCTAAGCTGTGCAAGTTGCACAGTGTTGCAGGTGCCAATGTGGTGGCAGACTGAAGCAACCTGTAGAGACAAAGCAATGAAGGTTGCCAGGGCAACCTGATTTCTTGAATCTGAATGAACATAAAGTATGAAATATCGACATAAATACGGTTATGCTTCATTTCCTAAGAATACAAACTCAAAATAAGTCAAGCTTTATTATTGTTTCTATCTGCTCTGGAAATTCTTTTAATTTTAGCGTGATGAGATTTTCTTGTCAACAGAGCTTATATTCAAGTGTTATGTAGTTTACATGCAAAGATGGGACCCTAGAGAGCAGAGTACATGCAGGCTTATGGTTAAAAGTGTGCGGGGACTATATTCAGACTTTGTATACTGCGTATTTTTCATTTGCTTTCCTGTTAGCTTATGGCAATTAGTAATGAGTTAGTGATTTGTTGCTTGGTGGTTGGGCTATATCGAAAGGTGATATTTTTAGAGTGAATTCAATGGCTGAAAATAATGCTTTCATCAATAAACATAAAAAAACAAACAAACAACAACATCAAAAGAACACATTTAAATAGAAAAGTTGTGTTAAAATATGTCTTGAACTCTTTGGGAGAAGTCTAAAAGCAGAGAGAGGTATCTAGCACTATGGAAGTGGGCTGTTTTGGCATTATATTGCATTTTACCTATACAATATTGCAGCATCTGAAGATATATTGCGGAGCCTGAAGTAGCTTGTTCTCACGTGTGATTGAGATTTTTAAGTGTTGGGTTTTGTTTTAAAGAAATTTCAGTTTGACTGCAGACTTCTGGTTTTCCTATCTGAAAACAAAGCATGTTAGGTAAGAAAAATGTGAAGAACTGCAGAGGCTGGGGAACATAGCTGGGTGCAAGTTCTGGTTATATACTCATATTCTATACTTGTTTGACCTTGGTTTGCTGAGCAGCTCCCTTTTCCAGTGGCTGGAGCAAGCTTTTTTAGCAGGAGTATGCTAGCATAGTACGAAGCCTCAGCAAATAACTCCTTCCCAGAGAAAGGCAGTGTTCAGCTGGGAAAGAACCACAACTTAAATAAGGGCTATAGCACATATGAAGACAATTATCATTTGGCTGCATGGGTGTATGGCCTCAATTTCTTGTATGTCCTGCTTATCTTTGTAGGATGGAAGTCCAGAACAAAAGGAAATAATATCATGGGAAGTTGTTGCTGTGAGATTTTGACAGCAAGAAGGAATTGAGATAAATCCTTCATGTAGCCAGGCAGAAATACTAAATGGTGATACAGAACTACATTTCTAAAAGAGGAAAGCTATGAGGAAAGTTCAGGATCTTATTTTAAAATGTGGGATTGGAATAAAATTTGAAGGTTTTAGAGCTACAGCTGTAGCAGCACTATACTATACAAAAGCTAACATATGTAGAGATGCTGACTCAGGTAGTTTTTCCCTGTTCTCATTGATGCAACACAGACATGGATGAAGTGCTCAAGGTTTACAGTCAAAAAAGTGAAAATGAAGTTATAACCAAGTGTTTTTATCAGTCAAAAATTGGTAGAGTTTGCTCCAGGACTGAACTGTAGTAAATCAAGGAGATCAGGTACTTTATTATGAAGGCTTATGGTACAGGCTGTGAGGGTTGACAGATGAGCTCAGCACTTCCACGTGTGTCTCTCTCTGTTAGGAGTATAAACAAGAATTTGAAATTCTACAGATAGAATCATGAAGCCAGGGATTGTCGTTGTCGTTTTAATGTTAAATGATTCAAAATCTGGATAAATTGTTGCCAGTTCATCCATTGTTCCATTTTCCTCTAGAGGTAATTGCCTTAAAATAGCCAATACTACTATATATAACTCATATATATATATATTGGATTTAGAATTAATTTCCTTTAAATGAATGGGAAATGAATCAAAGCATACAGGTCTTGCCCTTTAATAATAAAGGCTATCTCGAAAGCCAACATTCTTTTAAGTGTTTTTTTGGGTCTACAGGTGTGTAGGGGGAGTTAAACATCAATTTCAAACTCAGAATAGCATGCAGCAGGTCTGGTTTGCCTCTCACTGTTTTATGAAATACATCTCTCTGCTTTCTGGTGTTTGTTTGTTTTTTTCTTTCTTGTTTTTTTTCAGTACTGCTAGTAGCAAACTTGGAACTGCATAGCCAGAATGGCAATGTGTAGGAAAGCCCTTGTGTCCTTGCTTAATGTGTGACTTCAGCTAAGCAGGAATTGGTCAAATGGTAGAAGGGCGTAATGAGAAGTACGTCTAGCTATGGGAAAAATTCACATGGAAGTGATCTGCACTGAAGTTTAAATATGCATAAACTGCATCTTAAAAGCATTGTTTGGTGTGTCCTAGACATGGGTTTCCCTTTCACAGTGTACCCCAGCCACAAAGAATTTCCCTTTCACATGATACAATTTTATTTCATGCTGAAACTTTATTTCCATTTCTAACTCTGAACTTCAAAAGCAATCGCTGTTTATGACAATGGCAACTATTCGTTAGGTAGTTGAGCTTAATTAGAGCTGAGCTTGATTGATTGTTTTCTATTAATTCTGTCAGAATCAGACTTTGGTTAATATAACTTATATTTATGAAATTTTGCTCCAGTTTGCTGCAATATTCAGTTTATCATTCCAATTGTGTCCTTCTAACACAAAACTCAAATGAAAACTGACAGTTCTTCACACAGTGCCTCTTCAGAAGCTGTCACTTGGTGAATACCATTATCAGCATAAATTTGGGTTGTTGAGTGTTTTAATAGAAGTAGCCTGATATTATCTTAAATAGCCTGCAAATGTAATTATTTAGACATAAACAGCATGTAAATAACTGGTTATCTATCTGCAGGAAGGAAACTCTTTTCAGAGTCATTCAAAAATGCCTTAGACATAGGAACTGTTGATGGTATTTTGTGCTGCTGGTGACAGATTGACAACTGTGAAACCAGCTCTTGCAAATCTCTGTTCATTATCTGTTAATTACCCATTGACTTGTGCCTCTAAACTTTAGCCTATTGCATTTGAAGGGTAGGGTGTGGTGGTGGAGGAAAGTAGAAATGTTTTTCTCAACCTGAGTGCTATGGTTTTAAGACCATTAATCTAAACATCTGAAATATGAAGTGCAGAATGGCAATTTTGGCTTTCTTTAAAAAGATATCAAGGCTTAGATCTCCTGTCTTCTTTCATGCTGCTTTGTGCTGTTCTGGCAGATAGGAGCAGCAGGGCAGCTGGCACAGCTTACTGCCCAGGGAGTGTGCTGGAGTCAAGAAAATCCCTCGGTGGCATTGTGCCAGAAGAACCGTCTTATTTCACTCCTTTCTGCAGCCTGCAACACAAAATATGTGTTAGAGGACATTCTGGGGGGGAGGGGAGGAAGAGGGAAAAGATATGCCTAGAGTAAATCCAAGGGTCCAGGAAGGCTTTGTCTCAGACTTGAGTGTAACTTAGAGCAGCCTTGAGACAGCTCCAAGTGGTGATGTGAAGTCAAAAGGAAAATGGGAAAGCCAAAGGACCAGTGCTTCGACAGGGTCAGGAAAAAGCTCTGCTGTGAAACATTCGTCCTGATTTATTTAATATTGGTATACAGAGGCAATGTGCGCAAACTGTAAAGACAAAACTAATTAAGTTCAGAGTTTGAAAAATAGGTATAAAACATCCATACCTGTTCTTCAGCATGAACTTGGAGGTACATCTGATTCAGAAATAGTTCTTTAAATGGACTAGACGAGAACAGAACAGGAAATCCATTTTACTTTTACTGTTGACCAGCTTGATTTTTTTTTTTTTAAGTGTACACCATTGTACAGAAATTGCCCCTTATATCATAGGAAGCCTATCACTGTAGTGTATGGTATATTTGCACTATCAGAGCAATAGGATATTGGAGAGAATTGAAAAGCCAAATTGCAATGAAACTTCAGAAAGAAATGGTCAAGATTACAGCCAGCTGATCTGTTTAAATTTATATGCCGAGGCAACAGCTGCAAACTGTTAGATTTGACATAAATCTTTCTATAATGCACACACATACATGTAAGTTATACTTACATGTGCAAACTGTGTCCAAAATATGAATATTAGTGTCTTCCATGATGTATATTTGGATGTTGTATTTAGTACACTTCATTGCTACTTTTCACTAGATATTCTACATAGTAATTATCCGCGTTGTAGTGGGAATTTTTGGTAGATGGCCATGGTCTTGAAGTGCTGCATAAACTTTAATGAATTTATCCCAGCCATACCCAAAGGGAAGTTATTGCCTTATCTCTATTTTTAAAATACATGACTGACTCTTCAGGAGATTATGACTAAAATTGTCAAGTAAACATTTGTTTGAAGAGGCATGATTTGAATTTTCAGAAGTATGCAGTTTTTACAGCAGTATTCCCATTCAGAAAACTGTTTCAGTCAGACACAGTTGCAGTTTGAATGCTTAGCACTTCTGTAAATCTGGCCTCAGGTGTTGCACACTGTGCATGCAGGAAATGAGAAACTCACAATTAGGAGCCATCTGTGAAATGTTTGCCCAGCATCACATTGGAGCTCGATCGCAGAGATGGGGATGGAATACAATTCTCCAGAGCAGCATTCAATTGTCTTCACCATCAAACACTCATTTCTCTTCCGTCTGTCTCCAGCACCATTTATTAACTCCTTGCAGCATTGGCAACAAATGAGGCATGGACAACCTTCACTACTCAGCCCTGATTCATTTGTGTTGTGTGGTCCCATACTACACATTCAGTGAGGCACTCCTCCCACCAGAGAGGGGAAAAAAGTACGTTTGTAAAATTAAAAACTGATAGCTAAGAGATAGCTGAATACAGACATTTTTCCATAGGTTCAGAGTACTTGTTGTTACATCCTTATTGTTCTTTTAGTGCAAGTCTGGTGACTTTGAAATATTTTTATATGTGTGTGTGTGCTTTCACCTGTTTATGTATTTAAATAATTTCTTCGATAATGGCAACTGTTTCTAAATTCTTAAGCAACCTAGATGTATTGGATAAAAATATACCATAAGACATTTAGTTGTGTAGGTTTGGGAAGAAGTTGGCATTATTAATATTAGTACTAGTATTAGTATTGGCATTATTTAAGCTTTGACCTGAGAGCAGGAATGGATAGTTCCGAGCCTGGAAAATGCAGACCAAAAAGAAGAAAGAAATCAATATATCTTGGAAGTTAATCCAAAACAAAATGTCAAAATGATAGTATCAAGGAAAAAATGTTTCAAGAAGAGCTGAATAGTGAATTCCTTTGCTAAATACCTGGAAGGCTACTCAAATATAGAAAGGCAGTAGTTTCATCTTTATTGTATAAAGCAAGCTTTGGTTTCACAGATACACTCTTCTACATTGAGATAATTTGCTCTGTTGCACTGCCCATCAAGGAGTATTAAGGTCTGTAGGTGAGAGGCAAAGATGCGTTGTTTTTTTTGTTTTGTTTTGTTTTGTTTTGTTTTTTTTTGTTTCCTTCAGATTTCTCTGAGGACCTGATAATGATAAATTCTATATCAAGAAAATGTGGAGAAAACAGCTTGAATCTCAGGCACTCTGATTGCTGCTTAATCTAAAACAGTTTGCCAAATGCATTTTCATCAAGATTTGGAACTTGGGAACAGCCCTTTAGTTTTGAGTCAATAGGATGTTCAGAACTAATAGATTGGTTATCACTTAAGACTTTCAGATAAGTTAACTGCTCAGATAAACTACAGAAAACACCCAGACCTAACTGTACGTGTGCAACATAAGTGATGCCCACAGGACGTGGATGGTGAGCTCTGTTGAGGAGTCTTCAAGGACAGCAGCAAGCAGAGGTGATGTGCAAGGAGTATAGGTAGTTCAGAATATGACAAAGTCAGGGATGGGAGGGTCAAGGAATTGATAGTTGTACTGAAGCGTTTAGGATCTGTTTGTGGGGAAAAGGAAAAAAAAAAAAAAAAAAAAAAAAAAAGAAAGAAAGAAAAGGCTCTCAAGTACTGTATTCAGCAGGCTCTGCTCTCTGCCTTCTACAAGCAGGGTTTTCTGTCACTGTAACAAGTCAAAGCCAGCTCCTGATGTTCTCCAGCATCTTTCTAAACAGCATCACTTGGTGATGACTGGTCATCTGCTGGTCACTACGTTTACATGGGTCACTACGTTTTTGGTGTTTCAAGTCTGATATTCGAGGTAAACACCAGAGTGCAACAGCTGGATTTACAGCTGAACCAGAGACCTGGAGCCACCCTGTTACCTGCTGAGACCTTGTATGCACTCATTGTTGCACTAACAAAGTCAGGTGCTTTTTATTATTATCATTTTTAGTTATCCAGAGCCAAAGCAGTAGAGTAGATATTTATGAGTATATGAGTATATTATGAGTATATATGAGTAGATATTTGGCTAAGATAATTTATGTAGACACTCCGTATTAAGTCCAGAAAACAGTTGCAACAACAGTTAGTGTTGTTTATGACTACTTAATGCCACCATGGAAATAGCAAAATAGTGATAGTACTGGTTATCTGTGTTCTGCTACCAATACAGGATAAAACACAGGGAGTACAATTTTGTAATAAATAAAATTTCGGTTATAGAAACCATGATCTGTCAGACTTTCACGTGACCGTTTTTGCTGAACGCTTTTTTTCTGATTTTTTCATGGAACTTCAATTAATGTGTGTAATATTTCTGGAGGCCCACTTGTTTAATACAATAATTTTACGTCCACATAGGAACTTCAGGCAAGGATAATGATTACAAGACTTGGCAATAAAGATGGGATGTTGATAAATATGTGGAAAATGCATGTGTATGTATGATTCATATATATTGTATGCAAGTATGACTGGACTCATCTTCAATCCAAATAAGAGACAATTAAATGTTTCATAGTAGATAACACACGGTGTTATAATTAGGGGTAAAATTTGGGAAACCTAACTCAAGGCTTTTTGTCCCAACCCTTACTCATGTTAGTAACCTTATTCCTGGAACAACATGGACAGTTCTACAAATGTTGTTTCTGTAGAGACTACATGATAGTGACAAAAGGCACCATTAGGCGAATCTGTGGGTGAGTTGGATGAATGCAGCTTTGTTATATTTAGCTTGCACATCTTGGGATCAATAACGTTAATTGCCTTATGGAAAGCACTTCATCATGTAAATTTTGTAGTTGGACTGTGAATATTTGAGCTTAAAAGAACAGCATTGACTTACATTTTTCAGTCTACGTTTGGCTGAAAAACAGGAGAGGAAAGCCCCAGAGGTAAGAGATTTTGTATGTGCTAAAGTATGAATTACTGTTCCATGCAATAGGAATTGTCTATTGAACTGAAGTGACTTACCTTTTTGTCTCACAATTCCTGAGGGTAATTGCCATCTCAAGTGCTAGATGAGTAGAGTAATAGTATAAAGCTCTCTGGGGAAAAATAGTATCAATTTACTCTTATTTCCAATTAATATTTTTTCCCCTCTTATGTTGAAGTTTGTAATTAATTAAAGTGTGTGTACAAACTGGGACAATATGTACATTGTTGGTGACCTAGAGACACCCAGGATCTGGTACCAGCAAGCAAACAACAACAGAACTGCAGCTTGTATGTTAAACCTTTAATACCTCTTTAAACCTTAGCCTCAAAACATGTTTAACCAGGAAAATGACCTGAAATGTTGATGTTATCAAACTTGAATTAATCTAGCTAAATCAAAGTACTTGTGCATAGTTTGATACACAGAATAACTATATTTACCACTACTAATCTCTGTTGTGTTTCTGTGGGATTTCATAAGCTTAACAAGGCTTAACCATGGCTTCTAAAATCAGCATAGGTGCTGCTGGACATAATGTGAGGTGTCCTCTTCCTTTTTCATTTATATTTCATTGGTGTTTAAAAGTACTATGCTATTTGACCTCTTGTCCTTATGATGAGTGACCAAGATAAAGAACTGGACAGACCATTTTAAACCTTGTGGTACGTTCTGCAAGACAATGCATGTAAAATGTAATGTCTTAGACAAATTTCAGTATCAGTAATTTAAAGTTTTCTGCAAGTTCTGGTATGTCTTGTCCATCTCACCTGTGCTCAGGAATTTCTTTTTAATGTAAATTTGATTGAATCTGAGTCTTGATGAGGTCATAAAACTATTTTGACAAATCTCAAAAAAAACTGACGTATTTATGTTGTATTTTGGAACCAAATAGAAGTAATTTCTCATATCCTGTGAGTGTTCAGGATGTTTTTGAGCTTAGATGAATTAAAACTGATAAATCAGTCTCAATAAATCCATGCAGTGCTTGGATAGATTGGTTTCTTCTGTAGTTTCCATTACATGCAGTGCTGTATGAACATTATTACTTTGTTACAGAAGGTAACTTCCATAATTTATCCCAGAAGGAATTAACTCTTTGTATTAGACAGCAAGCCACTAAAAAAAAAGTATGTTTTCTTTTTTTTTTTTTTTTCTGTACTGTAGGCATTAGACATCAGAGTTACAGTTGTTATCTGTAGGTGTGTACTGTATAATTATTTTTGCTGTATTTTTTTATTAAGCATATAGGCTAACTGAAAAGCTTTAAAGGCATATAGGAGCATGAAAAATGCCACTTACATATAGCTTGTATAGCATTTATTGAAGAGAGCCTCTTAGTACTGAATATTTTAAAAATAGCATGGACAGCTGGTGAACTTGGGTCATTATTGGACATTAGAGTCTATCCTGTTCTCATAATCACCATCTTGAGACAACACACAGGAAAAAAAAAAAAAAAAAAAAAAAAAAGCATTATGGCTATTTCTGCTGTGCATTTCATATCATGAAATGCTATAAAAGCAGCTGTGGGTCCTTATGGGTCCTTACTGGTCATCCCTATCCAGCTATCTTCATTGTGGCTCCCGCACAGGTAGGCAACCCCAAGGATCCAGTTTCCCTGGCTAGTTCCTAGAGGGTACTGTTAGGGTGTCCCAGCTGGTGTGGGTGGGTGAAACCTCAGGAGCACCCAACACCCAGAGAGTGGGCAGACAGTTTGGATGACTTGCACCTTGCAGTGACCCACTTGGAATGACCCAGTTCTGCCAACACACCTCTGTGAAGGACATATGGCATGGCCCACACCATCATCTCCCACTGCCACCAGGATGCTTCCACTCACAGTCTGTTTGGAGCTTCGGTGTTGCTCAGGGAGAACCTCTCTGCCTTCCTTTCAATACAGAGCTATCCACAAGGCCACATTGAAAGGTCGGGAAGGCGTGTTCTGAAGTAATGGAGGTAATTCTCTTGAAGAGAAGATCCAGAAGAGCTTTGAAAAGGAAATTACTGTCTCAACTATAGAATAAGCATATCTTTGAGAGGAGGAGAGAGAGGGAAAGAAGGCACCCTGGACTTCAGGAATGGAGGAATGTCTTAGAAAACTTGTCAAATGTCTTGCATATTTACGTAATTGTGAGCTTTCCTTATTTACAGAATTGCGAGCCCTTAGCCTTAGACTGGCCTTTATGGCCAGTGGAAAGACTTTTTCTGGGGATAGCATGCCACAGTCTGTGAATTAACAGTTGTCAAAATACCTTCACTAGCCCTTTTCCAGAGCCGTGAGGAATCCATAGTGAGCTACAAGGGTTCACCTGGACCATACCTATTTTTTTTTTTTTGCTTCACCCTGAATGAAGAGGGAAAGCCTGCACTGTGGTTTAACCCAGCAGACAGCTAAGCACCATACAGCCATCTATCCTCTCCTTTCCCCTGGCCAGTGGGATGGAGGAGATAATCTGGTAAAAGGAAAATAATAATAATAATAATAATAAAAACACGGTAAAAGCTCTCGGGTTGAGATAAAAACATTTTAATAGGACAGAAAGGGAAGGGAAAAATGATAATAACAATAATAAAAGAATGCACAAAGTAAGTGATGCACAATGCAATTGCTCACCACCCACTGACAGATGCCCAGCCTGTCCCTGAGCAGCAGTACTCACACCACCACCTTCCCTCTCCTTGCTCCCCCTCCTGCACCCTGGCCAGCCCCCCCGTATTTATTGTCCAGCATGACACCACGTGGTATGGATTCTCCCTTTGGCCAGTTGGGGTCAGCTGTCCTGGATCTGTCCCTTCCCAGCTCCTGCTACACCCCCAGCCTGCCCGCTGGCAGGGCACTGTCAGAAGCTGAAAAGTCCTTGGCTTAGTATAAGCAGTGCTCTGCAACAATTCAAACATCAGCATGTTAGTAGCATTGTTCTCATGCTAAATCCCAAACACAGCACCATGCCAGCTACTAGGAGGATAATTAACTGTATCGCAGATGAAACCAGGACAAAACTGCATGTAACTGTCTTCCAGACTGGCATGTGGTTTAAAAAAAATAAGAGAAAAATAAAAGATCTGAGGAATACTGGTGAGTTTTTTGAGTGACAGGCTTTCTTCTTTTTTTCTTTCAAAAATATTGCATAAGGAGAGCAAGGGTTTATGCTGACTTTGTCATCTCCTCTTTTCACTCAAGTGTAGGATGAGACAGAGCAGAGAAAGCAATGTCTTCATTGTGTGCTCTTTAGTTGTTTTGATTTAGGGTGGACTTTAATCTGGAAATAAGAAGTGGACAGCCATATACCAGGTCAAAAACACTTTGGAGAATATCTCAGACTCAAAAGGCTGGCAGTAGCCAATAATATAGGACCAACAAGACTGTCATTCCTTTTTGGAATGGTAATTAGAGGCTGAGATCGTTAAGCATCTGAACTGGCACTGGGACATAACCCCACAAGTCAGTTACCGCTTGTCAGGACTGGGAGCAGCCATCACCCCATCTTCCACCACAACTATGTTTGCTTCCAGACTAAGTCGTGCACCCTCTGGACTGCTGAATCTGAGTTCAGTTGTGTGGTCATAGCTCATCATTATGCCGTGCCCAGCTGAGCATGGATGAATTTGATTTGATAACAGACATATGCTCTGAGTGCCCACAGTTTCGGAGCAAGGCATTGGTGCAACTTAATTATTGTTTGTCTGATGGTCTTTCGGACCATCAGACTTTCAGAGGAATGTTTTGTGGTGGTTGTTTTTTGTTTGTTTGTTTTGTTTTGTTTTTCAATTTCTCTAAGGGTCAAGCCAGCGTGGTTTGCATTTATGTTCCTTTTGTGAGCTATCTGCCCTATCATGGAAGTAACCTTTATAGTGAAAGTAAATCTGAAAAGGTCTTGAGGGATCTTTTTCCTGTAGCTAAGTGCTCTCTTTCAGAACAGTGACACTTTGTATAGACCACAGTAAATGAATGTGGCCTGTGTAAAAGCGCTTCATAACAGTGCTTCAAATGTTGTGTACTCGTCCAGTAAGAATAAAAAATACTTTTATTTATGAAATCTCACTGTGCTCCGAGTAAAGTGTTTGTACAAAGGGACTTACCTTTGGATAAATGTTCTCTTTTGTATTTGTTTTTTGTTTGTTCTCCCAGTGGATGGTAAGCCCATGCAGTGCTGCTGAATGTAGAACATCTTTCAAGGTTAAGTAGTCCCTTTGCAAGGCCAGCACAGTTTGCTGGCACTCAACAAGATATTTTTGTTATGCTCGATAACAAAGTATTTATATGGTTTATAACATGTTTTCTGGATTCACTGCCCTGTATACAAGTGTGGTGGCCCCCAGTGGGACCTGACCCTGCAACTGCAGGAGCTTCCAGAAGGGACTTGGCCTGACAACCAAAGGACTATGAAAGATCTAATACCAGGAGCTGGCAGCAGTCAGCATGTCTTTCCACATGCTAAACCGAAGCTGCAAACCACTGTGGTCAGGAAGAACTCCAGTTTTCCAAGTGCTTTTGGGGCAGCAGCTGAGCAGCCAATATTGTGTGCATGCATGCCTCTGAGTGAGTGTTTCCCCCTGAATTCTGCACATTTCTGCTTTATGCTTTGATCACCTACTCTCAATAAAATTAAACAGAATGTAGGCTGCGTCTGACTAGTTACTGCTTTTGGCTAAAAAAGGATAGATGACAGAGACAGGGAACATGAGAGAGAGAAAATGAAGAACAAACATTGGGAACGGTGATAACACCTAGATCCACACTATGTGGTGGCATCACAGGTGGGGAAATATTTGGGCAGTGTATACATCGTACACTGATGAATGAGTATGCAGCCAGACTGCTTGCTTTACTTCTCTTCTCCCATTCCTCCTTCTTTCCTAGCACTGTTGTGGTAGTCTTAGGCTGTAACGTAATGAGTGGGAGAAAGCCATAGAAGCTGTGTGCACAAGGTGGAAAGTTGTTAGCAAGTCCAGCAAGAGAACCCACATTAGAAAAGGATGTTCATCCTGCCACAGGTCCACATGGGCTAAGGAAAGGAAGGGTAGGGTGCTGTGTCTGGGAGAAATTATTTGTGTGTGTGTGCTTAGAAAGGTATAAGGGGAAGAGTATAAGCAGGCCTCTTCTTTGTTGTAGACAGGTTAAAAAGTAGGTCAGAAACCTGGCCAATTTGCTTTGGTTATGAAACAAGAATCTATTCTCATCTTTAATGTACAACAAAAATATATTTTGATGAAGATACTATGTTTTTGTTTGGTTGTTTTTATAGTCTTGTGGTCTAAAGCTCCATAGGTTATTATTCAGACCTACTGCCTTTAAATAAAAAAAGAAAATGCAAACTTCATGTTTCATTTTTTGTGGCTCTAGCAAGTGTAAGTTACAGGTTTAATAATTAATTAGATTGGAGATATTGAGGGTGGAAACAAATGCCCCAATAAAAACCTGAGGACAGGGGTGAGATTAAATGTGTTCTGAAGCTTTATTGTGTGTGAAAGTTTCCAGCTGCTGGTAAATGGGATCCAGTAAAAACTTGCATCCTTTGGTAGTCATATTTTTAACAAGAGGTGAGATGCAGAATACTTCCAGGATGTTACAGCAGGGGTAGAGTACAAGGGCAGGCTAACCCACTGCCACTACAATACCTCTCCTACAGAGAGCAAGTTGATGTATTAACTTTGGCAAGACTTACATAACTTTTTATGCCAGTAGAGTTATTGAAAATTGAATTATGGATGGGAAAAGAATACAGATTTATCTAGAAAGGATAATTCACATGGCATTTTTAAGCCTTTAAGCCTTGATTTTCATGTTGCAAAATCATTATGTATGTAGTGATCTCTCTTCCTATTGCTTGCCTTTTAGCCTGAAGAATGAAAAAATGAAATAAAATAAAAACCCTGAGCACTGGCAAGTGTTTTAGTTTGCTTCTCTGTACTCATGCAGGGAGCCTTGGGACTACAGAAGGGTTAGGAAAAGACTTCTGAACCATTGACCTGTTCTGTTGCAGACCGCAAGGCAACTCAAATTCAGAGAACTTCTGCTGGTTATGCAGTTTATGCATCCATCCTAGAAGAATCAATATTTTATACATATCCCCTACACACAAACACAAATACATGGAATGTGGGTGTCTCAGTGGCTATGCTTTGTAGCAACTGTCCACAAGAAAATACAAGCCTTCCCATTACTGAGTGAAGGAGATAAAGATAAAAGTTGTCCAGTGGAGTCTGATACATTGGAGAAGTTTTATGAACTCTTTTCTATGTTAGATATACGTTTGATGGCGATCTCTCTGTGACATGTTATTTCTGTTCCTGTCCTGGTAATCCTGACTTTTTCTTTTTTTTTAAATTAGTTTCTAAAATCCTCCTTCTCTTGATCTTAGTAAGTAGTAATTAGTTTTAATTAACTATTAACTGGTTTTTTATAAAACACTGTTCAATGTTATATATTTCTATATTTTTAATGTGGTACTTTTTCAGCCAGCTATGGCAGCTTAGGAAGTATAAAATGAAAGGAGGATTTTTGGGCTGTATTTTTAAGAGATTGAATGATTTGTTTATCAGACCTTTAAAAATATATAACTGCACTTTTTATTACTGTACTATACAAGCAGTGTGAGCTATTGCTTATGAAGAAAGACATGTAGAAGCTCTTAGGAAGATTTACTTATGCATTTCGGTGGACCAATGAGTGAGTTCTGTCAGTTTAAGAGTTTTTCCTATTACTGTAAAACAAGTTTATGTGGGGTGTCAGAAAAGAGTCAGCTACACAAGTCTGACTTGGGTTTGTGCTTTACAGCTTTGTTTGCAATAGGAGGAGTTGGATGGATCTAGGAGGAGGATGGGCTTCTGATAATCCTTACTTCAGACTTATAATGACATGATAATGTCTTATTTACATTTTTTATATCTCAACCAACTTCTCACACAGAAGAGAAAGTTAGTAATACTTCTGGAATTTACTTACATATACCACTGTGTGTCATTGTAATAGTACTAAAACTAATGAATGGTATGTTTATTATCTTTATATTACTGACTTTGAAGTCATTCTCAGATCACTGATTTTTCATGTGGTAAACATAATGTAGATATAAGTAGAGTTGTTTTCTGTATACGGAGTTGGAGAACATATCAGTGGTGTGCGCAAGAGAACAGGTTTGTGCTTCCAGGTGAGGCAGAGACCCAAGTCAGTAAGTCTGTAGCTGAAGAACGAGTGCTACCATGAATATGCCTACCCAGGTCAAGAAGCACTTGAGGCCACATGAGGTAGCAAAATGGCAGCCAGGAAATAGTTATGGGCCTCCACATTGAGAATGTAACTCTGCAGCTTCTGGATCTGTGGGGTCTTGTACATTTGATGTGCAAATGTGGCTTTTAAAGACCATTCTTAATTTTCCACCATTTCCCTTTGCTCCACAATGGTGCTTTTCTGTGTTAAGTGTCGAGCAAAGGTGTCTCTGTCTGGATCAGATGGACTGGAAATTACTCTGCATATCTCCACTTGTGCAGTTTTCTTACTCTGTCTTACACGTCCAAATGTGATGTTACTTGCAATAGGTCATTCTACTTCTTGTGGTTTCTTTTTACTAGTTCATTCTACTTTCATGTGATTTTGAGCCTCATTTCTGGCTTCAACACCAACCTCACAGGAACAGGAATGGAATTAACATTCATTCAGAAATGTGAAACCCATCACAAGTTAGCTATTGTTACCTTTAAAAAAACAATGTTGGGAAGGGTATTCCGAGAATAATGTGTCTTTTTTGAGAGATAACCACACTGCCCAGAATGCAAATGTTAGTGGGTTTATTATTTCTTTTGTGCTCATTTTGCTGTATCTTGATGTGCTACAATAGCTTCCTCTACCCAAGGCAACATAAGAGCTTCACAAGCTCATGACTTGCTATGCTAACAGTGAGCGAACAAACAGAAACTGTAATTACTGGCTTAGCCCCTTTCCTTTACGGAACATCAAAAGCAATCACTTAGCTGATAAAATCTGTGGTCTATTCTAAATGAGCTGTTGGTACTCCTTTTAGTAGTTTATCATTTTTTTTCTTTGATGGACTGTATTTAACATTTGGGTAAAAGAAGCTAGGAGAGAAAAGCTTTTAAAAATGATTATTTTTTTTTTTTCCCCTTATTACTCCATAATGGATGCTGGTAGAAATCGTTAATTTTATTAACTTTTTTAAAAGGAACTTAGAACAACTGCTGGAAACCTTATTATTATTATTATTATTACAGATAAGTGTGTTGGACACATCGCTCTTATTCTATCTAAAAAAATTCAAGATCACTGTTTGACTAATGTAGAAATTGAAGTCCCAGGCCCTGAGCTATTTGTTTTTGTACATATCCATTGCTGTAATATCAGAATGAAGTGCTAGTAAGTACACATGCCTTAGTCAAGATGAAAAAAATACCTTTTTTTAAAAATGTATTAAAATGTTGCAACAGTGTGTTTTCTAACTTTTGTAGCCTGACAGATTAACAGCATCAGATTAATACCTGGTTACAGTAATTGGATATTGGTAACAGTGGTGTTAGCAGAGAGATCCTATTAGCTTGTTTACAGAGCAGCCTTACATGGCTAATCCAATTCAGAGCTTAGCATTAATTATAGCTATGCAGAGATGAATGGATATTGGGTGTAGCACCTTTCTGCAGGGAAGCTGGTTCTGGTGGGACAGCATCAGTTAAATTGAAGGGATGACTGTGAATCATCAGTTTGAGAAGAGCATACCCAGAAAAAGCTAATCTGTGCATTCGCTGAGTCTGGTGATCGGGATAGTCCATACTTTTCTTCTGGAAAGAAGAAGACTCCAGAGGGTTGTCCTTGTTTCTGTGAGAAGGTGAAAGAGGTGGTGATCATAAGCTGTCTGTATGAGATTGCAGTGCAAAGGTTAGTTTGCACATCTTTTGTCTGTGTTTGCATAGACTGTGTGATAGGAAGGGCTGCTCTTGGTGTTTAGTTAGCATGGCTATATAGGCAGAAATGTGTGCTGAACTACAAAGGGTCTTGGTGTTGGGTCCTGTAAATATAATATTTAGGCTCAATTTGAGGACAGAAGGCAAGAACCCTTAGGGTGTCACACGTTATATGAATACAGAACTTGATTGAGCTTGTGATCAAGTTTTTAGTCTGATGTAAGTGAAGTAAAGGCAAAACCAGGTAACTCACTTTGAAGTCCACCTAAATGTTTATGATTTGTTTTGATGACTGCAGGCTTAGTTTGCTTTCCACTCTTGTATCCTCTCCTGTATCTGAATCTGTAGTGTGTGTGTTGAATAGGGCTTTAAGAGCATTTTTTTTATTAATATTATTTCCCCCACAGCAAAACCAAGATGGATGGGAGGATGAGAGACTCATGAGAGTTTGAATACTGTGAAGTGACAGAAAGGGATAAATTCAGTTGTTGTATATTTAGGATGAATACTTTGGGGTTTTGGATGAAAGTATGAAAGTATGGAGTACGGTTCTGTTTCTTGCTTGGTGAATTTTAGCCTTTTTTTTTTTTTTTTTTTTTTTTTTGGAGACTTTCTAGCATAAGACTTTGCAGCATAATTACTATGCATTGAAAATATAGGCTTATTGTATTAAGCATATAAAATGTCAAATAATAATATTGTAATATTGTTTTTTTCTCAAGAAGTGTGGAATTTACAGAAAGGGACTAGTAATTAAAACAGTATTTCTATGTTCTCTGTGTCCTTCAGCAATGTAAAGGATTTTAACCTAAATCCAATATTTAAATATTTTTGTAGCAGAACTTAATAGTTCATGAAAAGGTATAGCTCTTGAAATGCAGTGTGCTTATGATGCATGCATGAAGTTGATAATCATATGAAGTGCTGATATTACAGCCATTCTGTTTTCTCCTTTATTTCTTTGGTAACTGCCACAAACTTGTCCATTTACTCCACATGGACCTGCTTCCATCTGAACTGAGTGCTCCATTTCCTCCTGTACTTTTCTTGCAGCATCCCCTTCTACTTATACATAGTATTTCAGAGCTGACAGAATTGGGTATTCATAGAAAATATATGCAAGATTCACCAGGCAAGGATTTTCAATTTCACAAGGTGAAATTATAACACTTCTGAAGTCAGTGACAAAACTCCCTTCAACTGCAGCAGGACCTAGATTTTATCCTCAATTTTTAGGCCCAGATAAACACTTCAGATGTGAGATTGCCTACTTCAGAGTTTGCAGTGAAAAAAATGATAAACATAGAAACAATGGCTGTTCCAGAAAAAGAGTCAGCAATTATATAACCATTAATTAAAAACTGTATTTTGTATTCTTACCTACTTGCCAAGGTCATAGTATGTTTCCAGCTTCTAGTCTGATACTGATATTTCACAGGCCCATGCAATGATATGTAACCTATTTTACATTGTAAAATACAAAAGAAAGGGAAACATGGTGTCATTATGTTCTCTCTACACACTGGTAATGTGGAATGACCAGGTTACTGGAATTAAAAGCAGTTTCTGTCCTTTTATAATCAGACAAGCAAGTTTAATGATTTTCTGTAAATGAGTGAAGCAGAAATGTGGGTTTTAGTCAAAGTGATTTAGAGGACAGGCTTGCTTGCTTTATCTTTTTTTTCCCTTCCAAGACTGGTAAGTAAATGGAACAGACTAGTAAGTAAGCAAGAACATTTCAACCACCCATGCCAAGCTCTCAAAGCATGAAAGCACAGGCACAGTTTAATTAAATTTATCCAAGAAATCCCTAGACTAAAAAAAAAATAGATAAATAAGCAACATTGATGAGGCTGTTCTTCTGTCAATTTCAGTGGAAGTGTTTGTTTATGGGCATAGGAAGACACATGCTGCCCCACCACTATGTTGTGATCACTTGGCGTTCAGGACTCACAAAGACAGTTCATCCGGCTTGCTAAACTTTGTATTCTTTGTATTCAATGTGACAGAGAAACTGTTGATGTTTCTTTAAGCCTAAAAGTAATATTTCACTATATCACATTCAACTTTGTAATTCCTAAATACCTTTATTTTTATTTATTTATTTATTTATTTTAATTGAGGTACAATAGTACTCTTGAAACTACACAGCAAAAGCATGGTATAAAATTAAACTTTATTAATTTCTGTTTTTTTTTTTTGTTTGTTTGTTTGTTTGTTTGTTATTTTCAAAGCCTGTCTAATAAAAGTTGCAGATAAATTAAGCATATACATGTTACACATTTTGTAACATGACTTTAATTTCCCCTCTCCCATTGAAAGCAAAATGTAGGAAAGAACATCCACAGGGAAGTTCTAGGTGGCAGGTGCTACCCTGATAGTGCCTCTGATGATGCCTTTCAATATCATGGGCAGTGTTCGGGCTCTGGCTCATGGTTGGTGCTCCAGCCGTTACATTCTACTTTCTTCTCTTTCTTACAGCACAGAAATCACCATAAATATTCTTACTCCATCTCCTAGAGCTTTGTCTGAGCAGTCTTTCCTGCCTAATCTGTTCAAGTGTTTTGTTTTGGAGGGCTGAAGTATTTGACAGAAATCTTCAAAGTCTGAGTGACTCTGATTTTCAATACTTATAAAACTTACATTTATTAAATTCAAATTGCCAATACTACTCAGTTCATGCTGTCCTGTTTTTTCTGTTAGATTTTGCTGTTGAATAGGAGAAATTAGGTGGTTTAAAATGAGATTGCGATGCACAATGTAGTGAGAATACATAAGCAATTTCAGGAGCATAGACTTGCACCTGTCCATCCAGGCCAGAGGAGGTAAATAGTCAGAGGTAAATTGGATTCCTCTTGGATTACTAGGGAAGCTCAACTGATGACAGGCTTTCTGAGAAGTGCTCACTACCACAACTGCAACTGGGTGTCCTTTTAAGCTGATGTCCTACACAGGCAGGAGCTAAGAGCACGAGGTCTGTTTCTGTGAGTGAGGCAAGATGCCCTCTCCTGAGCTGTTACTGTGTGGTACTATGTCACCCCTACTATAGACGTGCTTCTTGGGTCAATTATAAAATTGACCTTATAAAAGGTCAATTTTCATAAATCTGCTTGAAAATCTCTCACAAGATGCTTAGCAGATTGTTGTGTTTGGATGTTGTGTTGTGCCTGTGTTCACAGTCATCCTTCTTCAGGAAAGTCTGCAGCACTAGTTCTTCTATTTCAAGGCATATTATGCCTCACGAGTCTTTTGCTGGTGTGGATCCTACTTGCCTAGGTCTGAAAGATCAGTACTACTCTTTCTCTCCTGTTATGTTTCAGTTGCAAATGTTGTGGAAGTTCTGAAATAATCATTCTTCACTTCAAATAGCCTGAGAAGCGCATACGTGTAAACAGAACAGGTGTTTAAATGCTCTCCTATGCCTCTATCAGTTTGCTGAAGCATGTTGATGAAGACCTCTTAGCATTCTTTCAGAAGTAGTGGCTGGCCCTAAATTGATCACAGTAATTCAAGTTTCACAAAAAAAAAATAACAAAACCATGTTGCTTTCTCCTGTTGTGCATGGAGAAAACAAACAAACAAAAACTTGTCTGTGTATAAGTGAAGCGGGTAACATATAAGAAAGTAGTGTTTTGCTTTTGTTTGTTTTTTGATTGTTTGCTTGGTGGTGTGTTGTTGTTTTCCTTTAATAAATCAGGAGCTCAGTGATGCAGTGAATGGGGTTTACGTGGCAAGACTTTGGTAGCAGGAAGCTGCAGGGGTGGCTTCTGTAAGAACATTCCAGAAGCTGCACCAGGTTAGATAGGGGCCAGTTTCAGCTGGCTTCAGAGGGACTTGCTACTGCCCAGAACCAAACCAATAAGTGATATTATTTGCACTTCCATGAGGGCAGATTTAAAAAAGGTGGGAAAATAAATGTAAAACACTTGCTGCTGCACAGCAGCTGGGAGAGTGAGAAGCAGCCCTGCAGCCCCCAGGTGAGTGTAATGCAGGAGGGCAGGAGGTGCTCCAGGCAGGCAGCAGCAGTTCCCCTGCAGCCTGTGGAGAGGCCCCTGGTGGAGCAGGCTGTCCCCCTGCAGCCCATGGGTCCCACATGGAGCAGATCTCCACGCTGCAGCCCCCCCATGGGTGGAGGAGCCCCTTGTGGGGCAGGTGGATGTGGCCTGGAGGAGGCTGCGGCCCATGGAGAGCCCCCGCAGGATCAAGCCCTGGGCCTGAGCTGCAGCCTGTGGAGAGGAGCCCACGCAGGAGCAGGGGGTCTGAGGGAGCTCCAGTTTGCTCCTGATGGATGGACCCGGTGACACAGACCTGTATTGGGGCAGTTCTTGAAGAGCTACTACCTGTGGTAAGTCCATGTAGAATCAGTTTGGGAAGGATGGCATCCCGTGGGAGGGACCCCACATTGGAGCAGGGGAAGAGAGGGATTGTGAAGGAGTAACGGAGATGAAGCGTTATGGACTGTAACCCGTATTCCCCTGTACCACTCAGGGGAAGCAGGTAGAGGGTGGCTGGAGGTAAGGTGCTTTTAGTTGTTGTTTCTCACTGCTCTAGCTTGTTAGTAATAGGCAATACATTTCATTAATCTCCCAATGCTGAGTCTGTTTTACCTGTGATGGTAATTGTTGAGTGATCACTCTGTCCTTTTCTCAGCCCTCGAGCCCTTTTTATTTTCTCTCCCTTTCCCTTTGAGGAAAGGGAGTGAGAGAACAGTTATGGTAGATCTCAGCTGTCCATATGTGATTTGTGCATGTGTGCAGAAATTCTCAGAATAATAAAGGGAGTTTGTTTGAGCACATGTATTCTTAAGTCTCTTCATTGCCATTCAGTTAATTTCTAGGTGACTTAAGGAGTGCAGTGTAGCTGAAATCCTATGTGGAACCTGAGACACAAAAGAGGATGCTGACCATAAACCTACCGATTGGTACTGTTAGCTGCTTGTTGATAAATTGAATGCTTTTCCACAGGAAGACATACAGGCTTAGAGAACTCAAAATATATCATCCTGTTTTTCTTTGCTTTGGAAAGATGGAAGAACAAATCTCCTTTAAGGCTCAGAAAAATCTTTAAAGCAACAAGATAGCACTTCTATAACAAATTAAGATCCTTTTCAAAAGGGGAATACCTACCTTGCATCTGTAAAGATAAATCTCTGTTGGTTTAGGATTACAATTTTTTCAAAATAGAACTTGTTCTAAAATTCTGGAATTCTTTGAGAAATCAATTCTTTTTGAATACATGGAGGCAAATAATTTTCTATTAGCCCAGTTTTGAGGCAGGCATAAACTTTTCACCCCACTCATCTTTAGGACAGGGTGGTGTGATGGAGCCTTTGTTAGGCTAATGCACTTGACTACATGCTGGGGTCAATCTCAAGTTATGGAAAAGAAATTCTATGGACTTCCTCTACAGTTTTTTTCTTTAGCTTTGGTAGTAGGTGCATAGTTAACTTTAAATCTAAGAGCAGATTTCACCAATGGTTAAATTACATTTAACTTGATGGAAATAATGGACAAATTAGAGAGCAGAGGGGAAGGTCTTGAGCTCTGCTCTCTGGGGACAGCAACAGGACCTGAGGGAACAGCATGGAGCTGGGACAGGGAAGGGTCAGGATGGGGGTTAGGGAAAGGTTCTGCACCCAGAGGGTGGTCAAGCACTGGGACATGCTCCCCAGGGAAGTGATCATGGCACCAAGTCTTCTGGGGTTTAAGAAGCATTTGGACAATGCTCTCGGACACGTGGTCTGATTTATTTATTTATTTACTGGGGGGTGGTCCTTTGGGGACCCCAGAGTTGGACTTGATGATCCTTGTAGGTCCTTTCCAACTTGGATATTCTATGATGATCTGTGCTAAAGCCATAGTTATGACATATTGTAACCGTGTTCAGAAATTATGGTCTGCCAAAGCAATTCTGCAAAAAGACTGTTCATCTTTTGGTTTGAAAAAAATATCAAAGATTTGTGTAATGAGCGTTGAGAGAGACTGGTGAAAATGTCTGGTATTGGAGTGGCTAATTGAGGCTTATATCTTGGTTTCAGTGTTTGGGAGAAGGAATAGACCCATGAATTTGTTAGTGTTTAAGTCAAATCACATTCATTCCAGGTTTCAGGTGTTTCTCAAAAGTTCTTGCCCACATATTGTTCATAGGCACTTCCTGTGTGGTGAAAATTATGAATTTTCAGAAGTACAAATGTTACAGTATCTTGGAAAACTTCCTAAATACCCTTTTTAATTCCTTTTTTTTTTTTCTTTTTTTTTTTTTTTTTTTTTTCTGCATGCTAGAAAGAGGTGTTAAAAGATACAAATGATTATTGAAAAAGGAAAAAACAGAAAGGGAACTGATAAACACTTCTGATCTATTTCCATCTCTTTGTCAAAATGTCTGCATTTTGAGGGAAATAGGCAGCCTTTTTATTTTGTCAGCACACACTGGTTTAGCACTGCTGTGGTCTTAGGTTGGAACTGCGGGTTCTGGGATAATAGTGGCAACAAATTATGATGCTGAGCGTTGGTCCAGATGTTTATCCTGAGGTTAAAATCATATCAACAGTGCAACCGGACATGATTTGTTTTGTCTTCTTCCTCCTAAAGCAATGACATGTTATGACAAGTCAGGAAGGGGAGAAAAGGACATTGCTAGCTCATCTTTTAACTCATTCAGCAGCTCTGTTGCACATCTCTGTAGTTTCATCTTACAAATTAGGATCATGCAAAGGAACCTAGAAAAGCTTTTACTTTGTAGCGTTTCATGAAGACAAATGAGAATATGAATTGAAGGCTTTTCCTAATAAGTCTTCACATCTAGATTCATGAGCTGTTAATATATATATATATATATTTTGTACTGTATTTGACGTATTGATAGCTTTTGTTAAGGAGGCTTATTGCAGAGTTCTGTATCTGACTTTCTGTACAAATTCTGAGTATAATTCTTTAATGTTTTTAGACGAAGAAGAAAAAAAAAAAAAAACTGTCATTGGCCATTTACAAAAGAGACTGGATTGAAATGCTTGTCCAGAGAGAACGTGGTAGGCAGCTGCAGGAAGCTTAATGACTTTTCCTGCAATTGAGTGTTTGTTTCCATTTTGTAATGAAAACGCCACTCCTGTTTGCTGCATAAACCATCAGGAGAGCAGAATGTGGTAGTAATGTTCCTTCCTTTCCCCACTCCTCCCACCATCCTTGGAGATGGGATGCTGCACAGAAAACTGTCCTCTTGCCACCTGCATGTTATAGCTGCCGATTTCCTCCTGAATGGTGATCAGTGGTAGCAACGTGCCATCACTGAGGATGAACAGTGCTGTACTTTGGGGTCTTTTAGCACCCATACAGACTGGGAGATAAAGGTTTTTCCAACTGCTTTTGACCTCAAGATGTTCACAAGTGAGAAATAAGAGGGAGTCATTTTCAATGGGCAATTGCTGAATGCATCCATTTTTAACACTCGCTAGCTGAAATAACTCTTCCATGTCTTGTAAAACAGGTAATTTCTGTGGGGTTAGGGTCTCTGTAAGCATGCACTGCTTCCTTTCTTCCTGTTTAATTTCATTTGCTGTTTGGAATCATTGGTGTTAGCTTAGAAGACAAATGTTTTTTAGGCCTGGACTGAAGTATCTGCCTCTATGGCAGAATCAGGGCAGTTTCTCAAAAGAACAGTCTCATTGCTGAATGTTGGGATATAAAAGAAACAGCCAGTAGAAGACTTTGGGAAGCGTCCCCAAAAAGATCCCTATAACCCTGTGACTTGGCTGACCTCCATAGCTACAAAATCTTTCAAGTCAGCTTTACTGGTTTTGTAACTAAACAACTTTAGCTTTTTGCCTTGCGTGAGTGTTGCACATCTCAGTCATATTTCTGCATTTAAGTTGCTCTTGGAAACCCATACTTTCTTCAATTTCTTCAAAGAGAAAATTGCTGCGATAAGGGAGTGACCCCTTTGGCTTATCTTCAGCTCCTTACGTTTGTCTATGTATCTACTATTTACACAATAAATAGAATGTATCCAGGTAGAGCTGGGGAATGATTTCCAGATTAGTTTTAGCCCAAAGCAGAACACCCACAGCCCTGGAACTGAAGGCCCTTATGTCCCCAGTTCACTTCTTCCACCTTTTTTCTCTCTCTCCCCTTACACACACACACACATGCTGGACATATGCAAGGGGAAGTCTTGTAAATAAGTTTTATCTTAGCTGAGATTGTTATTTCATTCAAAACTAACTAAATATGATATCAAAAGGATATTAAAGCTCATGACAGGGTTAACTGATCTGGACACAAGTGGCTAGCCCTAAGAGGGAATTATGGGGTAAGCACAAGTGGTCTTTGAGCTGTGATAGGAACCTCTTACTCAGTGACCTCTCTACCTCCTCAGTCAGCATAGCACCTGAAGGTGTTTTCTGAAAGTTGGATCTTTGGTGGTATATCAGAAACGCTACAAACTAGAGTGGGGATGGCAAAATGTTTTCAAACATATTGTTAATTTACAAAAGAGTTTCTAATTTAGTTTTTAAAGGCCAATAACATTTTTAATTAACTCTGTTTAATTTGGGAAAAAGTCACATATCTATGGTTCTAGAAACTGAAATGTAAAATGTAGAAGACCATTTCTTTTTGCAGTCGTTTTGTTACTACAATATGAGAGGGGGGTGGAACCCACACCAAGTTGTGGGTGTTGCCAGCATTATTCTCATGCTAAATCCAAAACACAGCACCATGCTAGCTACTAGGAAATAAATTAGCTCTGTCTCAGTTGAAATCAGGACATGGAGTCAGGCATCTTAGGAAAGAGTTTTGTAGCTAGAAGAAGGCTGCAGGAAAGAAGAGCTCAAGGACGTGTTGACGGTTCTGCTCCACTGGGCTAAAGCTGTGTATTCCCCATTATGTCACAGGGATAGTTGTTGTAACTTTGAGAACAAAGATGAAGTTCAATTTCACTTTTGTTTTAAAAATTGGTCTGCATAACTACAGCTGTGGGAGGTAGGGAACATAGAAGACTGTAGCATTTGTTCTCTCTCCTCCATTTACTTGCTTTGTAATCTGTGGTAGATTGTTTCATCTCAACACCTTCGGGTTCTGTTTGTTAAAACGGGGATAACGTTCTCATACTTCACGGGAGGTAAGAAGCAGAATTTACTCATGGCTGCAGAGTGTTTAGAATTTCCTATAAATCAGGTGTTATTAAAGTGTAAAGCATTCTTCACAAGAATATGAAAGCAGCATTAAAATTTAGCTCTTTAACTTCTCCTTTTGTAAAGATGAGTCTTCCCTGCAGAGATCACATTCACCCTTACCGAGATGTTTGCAGTGGAGCACCTCCAGTCCTGAGAAACATTTTCTGATGAGATTGATATTGGCAAAACAGTTACCTGGCGTAGGTGGGTTGGCTTATTACTGGGAGGGAGCTCAGCTGCTGCTCTGCTTATGCTTATAGTTAGCTTTCTGTACATGAAGAATTAAGGCTAAATAACTGGAGCTGTGGTTGTGTTCAGGTGCTTCTCCATAGCTCTGCATGTGTGCAAAAGATTTGGCACAGAATCTCCAGCTGTTGTACAGACAAATGGATCAGGGCTTCTAAAGTTTAGCTTTATTCTTTCATTTTAAAGAAATTATTGGTAGGGGAAATAAATGACCTGATAAAATTTTATTGGGTGAGTTTATGATTTTATGTTCCATTTTAAAGTGATCTTGGGAAAAGTTAGCAGTAATTAAAACTGCATTTTTTTAATGACCCTGTAACAACATGAAAGGGTTATTCTGGCATAATGTAAACTTTAAAATCAAACTTTACTCAGTCACCTGTGAATAGGTTCTTAGCAGCAGTAGAGGCTTGCTTGCAGAGTACATAATGTTTTTACTTCATTTCATCATTTTTAGGGGAGGATGAATAGCAAAACTTCCAGTAAAGGCAGGAATACCTATGAAAATGCATGACTTAACCCAATAGATAAAGACCGGTCCCCGGGAAGAGTCCAGTAGATCTCTTCTTGTTTCTGTGCCACAGATTGCTTCTTCCCTTGGATTCTTTTTTTTTCCTCATGTAATAACTCACCTCTTTCATTCTGTCCCTTTCAATTTTGCAGTGCTTCTCAGACTGTTGTTCCATTTCAAGAGAAAATGCACTGAAGGACCCACTTTAGACTTTTGTATTGACCTACAGCGAATACAAAGGAAGGTTTCCCTCTTTGTGGTAGGGAAGAGTTTAGTCTGCAATCCTTCACCTGCTACCATAGCTTGTTATTGCAAAGATGCGTATTTCTTCTTTTTAACTGTGTTTTTGCTGCTCTACTTTGTCCTTAATTTGGAGCTGTCAGGTGTGTGCTGAGCTACTCACAGGATATAAGTGCAGTTCATGAATCCTAACAGACCTTATGCAGCAGAAGCACCACGGTGCTCATGTTGGCCAATGCAGCCATGTGCAAGAAAAAAAAAAAAAAAAATCTTGTAATGTAGTATAGTTCTAATTTGTGGACTTTGAGATGTTTTGGCATATAAGCCCCTAGACAGCTTTATCTATTCTAGTGTGGAAGGGTTACTTAAGAGAGCAAAAAATTGAGTGGAAATTGCCTACACAGGTATCTGCAGGTCTTTAGTTGTTCTGCATGAGGATGTAGTTTGTGTGCGTGTTCATTCAAATTGTGATAACAAACTGATGTATACTGTTGCGTGTGGGTTTCTGGCTTCTAAAAGTCAGCAGCTGAGTCTCAAAGATAGGTAGCATGAAGAGTCTGCCTCATTTACATAGGGTGGCACATACGAAAATGTCAAGGTAGCAAGGTGGGTTTTGCTTTTTGGGCTGTAGATTGACAGAAATTCATTCACAGCTCATCAAAAGTTGTGCAATCTGTGCTAGGCTTTGATTATGAGCTAAGCACTGAATGTGATGCAGACAAAAATGCCATTATCCAAACTTAGCCAGGTGTGCTTCATGCAAATTTTCTCTGAAGTCTACTGCATTTTAAACCATATGGTAATTTGCATCAATCTTAAAGTGCATCATTGTAAAATTGCTAGAAATTGGGACATATCCCAGTAAAATTGGTATTAAAATGACATACTTCAGATGTGCTTCCTGTAACTTACAGGCTACGATAAAGAAATACTGTGTACCATCTGAAATCAAATATTCCATTAAAAATGCTAAAGCTTACTTTGTACCATGTGATAAAACATCTCAAACATCAAAGCCGTGAAGAGTGTGTATCTGCTTGGAGCAAAACTAGCTTTATCTACAGAAAGAAAAGTGGCAGGTTCTGTGGCGTGGGGGTGGATTTTTGTGCATTCTTCTATCAGGTAGCTTGTGAGTATAGGAGGTATGTTTTTCAACTCATAAACTCCTCTCCTAGCTGGCACTTTTGATAGTCTTCTAAGACCTGAGGCCCTTTGCACCTTGCTAGCTCACTGTGACTGAAGCAAGCGGGAATGTTTCACAGGGAATGGAAGCATTCAGTGCATCCTCAGTCTAGTCAGAAATAATATTATGGGGCACTGCTTTTTGAGAGTCACACCTTACTCGAGCTGCATGTTTGAAGAGTCAGTGATGGCAAGTTTTCTTTTTCTGAGTCTCGGTCTATCAAAGGAAATAGAAGAGCTTCACTCTGAGAAGGAGATTTCCTGCTGGTATCACCTAACAATGCACTTTCTGATTTCTCTAGCTTCAATGAGAAACAGCTACAAGAATGCTGGCAACTGAGGGAGTGGGAACATTAGTTAGAATCTGAAGAGAGGAAATATTCAGTAACATTTTAAAAATGCTGTAGCTTGCACTTTCACACTGTTCACTACTTTTTTCTTTTTTTTTTTTTTTTCTTTTTTTTTTTAAGACATTCTAATTTCACTTGCATTAAATATCATTAGCACACGTAACATTAATTCTGGTCCTGACCCACTTGTAAGTAGGAAATACTCGTCTCTAAAATTATCAACAAATTCTGTACAGCAAAAGTAGGAGATCCAGCACAGTGTTTTCCCTTAAATTTTATAAAAGCATGTATGCAGTTGTGGGCGTACATTATCAATGAGTTTTGACTTGATTCTATGGAAATGTAATTACTGCTTTTTTTATGGTGTGATAGATTAGTTTTGGTATTGCTCTAGTTGCTTGTATAGTCCTCATTCCTAGTGTACAGTATTTGGGGCTAGATGGGCAGGCAGTATAGACTGTAATGGAATTAGTAAGGGCTTTTCATCGTACAATAATTGTCAATTATCTGTATGGTTGCATCAAAGCAGAAAGGAAACGCAGCTGAGTTAAGCTAACACAGTTGCATATCAAACCGTGTGGTCTTCACCTAACTCTTTCTAGTGTTCATTTACATAATTATGCCAAAGCAAAAACTGACTTTCACTCACAATCAATTTGAACGTTAATTGTACATGAGTGCAATCTTTTAATTATTCCTTTTGTGACTGGAGAGATAAGCTGATAAGGCATAAATGAACAGCGATTAGGAAATTGAGCAAAACAGGGAAAGCCAGTGGAGGGAAAGTGTGGAAATAGGTGCATTTCTCTTGCCAAGTTTTGCTCTTCTTTGGTTCATAAGGTTAATGAGTATATGCTAGAGATTTGCTTCAGGTTACAGAAATTGCAGACAAAAGTCTCAAGTGAAAGAAGGGTCAGAAAGGGAATCCTCTTCAAGCAAAACTGCTCTTTTATTTCAATCAATGCCAGAGGAGACATCTTTGCTCAGTGGCTGGAATGTATTATCCTTTTCAAAAGGCCAGTTGAAAGAGGTTCAATAGATAAGCTAATTTTAAATCAAAAGCTGTGTGATAATACATTAATCTCCCCTCATCTGACATTTTCCACCCGGGACAAAAAAAATAAATAAAAATACAGGGGGCTGCGGCTGACCCAACATAGGGACTTTAGCCTACCTGCACAAGTTACAAGGAGGGATGAAGCTGTCACATGCCCAAGGGCAAGGCTGGCAAGGGGCACAGTGGAGAAACCAAAGCCCTGAGCTGCTTGATAGGTGTCACAAAGAAGTTCCATGTATTTCAAATGGGGCTGTAGTTAAAAGAAGCACCACGAGAGTGCATGCCTTTACATTTCCAAAATCATCTGTTCCAAGACAGTGCTTTCCTAATAGCTTGCAATTAATTTATTTGTGTCTGCTTTCTTTTCTCATGGTGTATCAAGGGTTAAGCGTTAAGTCCTCCATACCATTGGGAATCTCTCTTTCAAGGTTAGTTGATTATTGTTTCTCTCGTCTCAAGCTGTTCTAACTGAAACATGGATATCCAAGGTTTACAGACCACAACATAGATCCTCTTTGCTATCTCCAGACCTAACCTGTTCAGTGTCTGTCTCAAACGCAACTGGGGCTCTGTCCCTACCAGCTAAACAAATTAGACTACATAAGGGCAATTAGTCTCTCAAAACTGATCCATCTAGTTGTCTTAAGAGTAATGGAACCAAATGAAAATTGTGGGGTTTTGCTGATGTTACACCTGCAGTACCACGATGTGTCTCACTGCCTTCATCTGGTTCTCCCTGAGAGCACTTTGCTGTGCCTGATGGCTGAAGGGATGTGAAAGCAAATATATAATATTCCCTTCTTGCTTCCTGCAAAGTAAATTAGATTTTTCTCCAGAATTTGTGCAGGTTACCTATAGAACCCTGAGAGGATTTATTTATTTTTTATTTTTTTTAAATGCCTTTCCTACATTCAGACTGAGAGGTGAAAGGGGCAGCACTGAAGATGGGGTTGATGAAGTCCTGTTGCTATGAAGGGAGGAGCAGAGGCATGGTTTAGGAGTTTGGAGGCAGATAAATTATGCAATTCTACCTCAAATGTTTTTGTTAAGCTGCAATTTGTGTATGGCCTTGGGCACGTTGTTCCTCATTCCTTATCAGTTATTCCCAGCATGGAGTGGATGCAGCAGGAGCCCCTTCCTGGGAAGTGCAGCAAGAAAATAGGAAATCTCTTCAGAATTTTAACATCTCCTTGTACGTTATTTCAGTAATGACCGCTATCTCTTGTTTTCTGTCCATTTTTGATGTGCATCTCTGCAGCTGGAGTTCAGTTCTGTTTGTAAAGCAGAACAGTAATTCCAGATTTAATGCGGGTATTACAAAACACACAGTGGTTTTGACTCAGTAGCGTTACATCTCAGATCTCATATGCAGCTTTTCTCATAAGGCCTGGACTCATTCTGTAAGAAAAATGAAACAACAGAACTGTTACAGAACATGTCACCTGTGAAACAGCTTCGTGTAAACAGCATCTAAGAAAATCTGCAAACACAAACAATGCTTTACACAATCAACCGAATTGTTTTAACTTCTGAAAACGTACTACCTCTCATTAATACCTGAATTTCATAGGATATTGCATTTATTTCCATAGTATACATTAAAAAAAAAAGTTAGGCTTTTTGGTCCTTATCTTAATGTGAGCAATAATTAGTAGTTTAACTAAAATTAGTAGTTTAACTGAGGCATATACCCAGCTCTTGAGTGCTGGCTGCCAAGAGCAAGGAGGAAATCCTTTCCAAGGTGATAAACTTTTCTAAAGATATATAGCATATAAAATGCAGTGGTACTTTATGGCATTAATCAGCATGTCATAGCTTCCAAAATGAGCTCCTGTTAGGGAGCATATATTGGTGCTCTGGCTGATAATGGCCTCGCTAATTTATGACAGACTACCATGTCTGTAATAATAAAAAATCTCCTCCTTGTACACTTTTGATATTTTCCCATTGATGCATGTCATTTTTGAGCAGGATAAAACAGCTCTGTCATAACGTATAATATCTCTGTTCTGTAAATGCAAACTATGCTATTATACAGAAGGAAAATGTTAATACTCTACTGTGTAGGCAAGATAATATAAACAGCTTTGCATTGTATTTGTTCTTGGATAACGGAATTCATTTATCCACTCAACTCTTACCTTGCTCTATTTTGAAAGAAGCTTTTTAGAAACACATACAAGGTTTATTTCATATAAGAATGAGTTTCTGGCTTGAAGATTGTAGAAGGTTTAGTTTCAAATCAGTAACTTGATCTATTGGTAAAATCGCCATTTCACAAACCACAAATAACAGAATATTGATAGTGACTCTTGTGGAGATGATTCTTTATTTGAATCATAAAGCTAATTATTTGAATTATAAATAGTTCTCAGTTTAGACTTAACCATTTTGTCAGTGAACCTTTTTAAATAAGTGATACAATTACAGGAAGTCCTTTGAACAGTCTCTTTATGAAGAGACTAACTAGGTATTTAATATATTTTATTCCTGCTACACTCTGCTGCTTGTAATGAGTGCTAGCTTAACGGGTAGATTTTTAGAATCAGAATTTACTAATTTTAGTAAGTCAATAACTGGGTATTGCACAATATGTAGAAACTCATATTTATATACACTTAGTGTGTATATTAGCAGTGTGCGAGAAGAAACTTGCCATTCAATTTGAACACAACAAGATAGCTGGAAGAGGCTAAGATATAAACTTTTGGTGTATCCTATATATTTTTAGGGGAAAGCAAAAGCTAATCCCTGACAATTCTTGTCCCCCAAAAGCCTGTGTTGATTTTGAAGGCTATTTCAGCACTGGGGAGAGCGGAGTCAGATGGGCTAGTGTTGCTCAGCCACCTTCTTGTGAAAATGCAGACCAGCTCTGAAATTTAAGCATGCTCAAATACTTTGCTCTCAGCCCTCATGTTAAAAATGTCTCTGTGGTGTCCTTGATAGTCCATGACAATTTGTACTCTCTCAACTTAGGAGATCAAAAAAATTCTTAGTCAGAAATGATAGCAAGGAGTATTTCCGTGTTGAATACTTTTGAATTTTCACAGATCTGGATAGTGCCTCACTACCTATATTATAACATTCCAATATGTGTGAAGATAACACAGGATGGTTGTGAAAAGTTGCAACAACCATGAACTGCTGTTGAATACAAGACTCCTTTACCTTGCTGAATCACTTCATTGTAGCATTACTCTTTGTCAAATGTCCTTGCCCAATGGGATGTGGGCACGTGCTTGGAGATTCAAATGTTTTTCTTCACATCTTCCTGTATTGCTTCTTTTTGGTCAGAGTGGGATTACCAGTTCTTTAACCTACTGGAGAAGTCTCTGCGAACCAATTCCAGTCCTCGACAGAAGGAAAAAAAAATAAATAAATAAATACACATCTCTTGTTTCTCTTTCTCCCTCTTCCTTGCACAACTGATGATAACAGTGCTGGAGGGATGGGTGTTCATACCCTCTTGGGGAAAACAAAACAAACAAAAACAAACAACAACAAAAACAAACAAAAAAACAGCCATCCGTCACATTATGCTCCACCTGGTTTGGAAAACCACAAAAGTTTCCACTGAGTTTTTTGACCTGTCACTAGCATGGACTCCCCAGGGAAATTGGATGAAGGGAAAATACTCTCCAGCAAAAGAAGGGAGACAGCAAGTGAAATCATTCAAGGATTTATAAGTAGTTGGCATAAATCACTCTCAAATACAAGGCTATTTTCCCATCTCCCTACTGTGAAGTTTCCCATCACTATGGTATCATGGGGCTTTTTCAAAGTCATCAGAAATTTTAGGATGCTATCTAATAAACTAACTTAAAGTCATAGTCTTTTTTATTCTTTTGTTTAAAAGTCTTTATAATTATACTGAATATTTTGGGGAAATTAGCCATTTGAGATATCAAATACCAATATGTCTTGTGCACCATGTTAGGCATCTTCTGACCCATGCATTGGGTATCATTGTATTGATTCCTTGGGAACTAACATTTTTTAGTCTACTGACCACCTTAACTCCAAAAGTGAGATCCAAGAAAAACTTGAAGGAATTAAAGAAATATCTTTGGTGATAAACGTAAATATCATCATTAATTTATTTTTATACTTTAAGAAGATAGAAAGGTAAGTGTGGGAACAATACAATGCACAAGCTTCTTGTCAAAAAGAAAAGTACAGGGTATGTTTTTCTAATCAGAGTGCAGTGAATCTGATATATGCCTGTTTGGGAGGGTGGTGGCTGTTGTTTATTGAGCCTTTTCTGGTGTAAAATGATACAGTGTGAAACATTAAACTTCACTGATTGCACTAAAAGTTTCTGCTAGATGACTTATGTCAGCATGAAAGACTCTTGCAACGCTTTTTGCACCTCTTTATTCTGAAAATAGCATTTACTACAGCCTTTTGGGGGTTTTTAAATCTTTTTATATTATCTTTTTTCATCTTTATATATAAGGGCCAGACACCCACACTTAGCATTCTCTATATCATGTGCTGGCCTATGGTCTGCAAGGGATATTGTTTTGATGAGTCCCTGAAGGTGTCATTGCATAAGGAACAAAATTTACTTTTCCACAGATGGTAGAGATGATAGCTCATGCTACCATTTCTGGTAATACACAGAGAAATACACACATTTATATGTAATCATAACTTACATGGCACCCAAATGTGCTGGTCGTAGGAAATAGAATGCTGCCAACATCATTCGTGGGGTCCAGCAAAAAAGACACTTCCTGAAGCTGAGTGATTCAAGAGACTATTGTTTTCCCTGTCTGAAGTAAAACTTACTGTAAGTAAAATTTATTGTTATCAATATAAGAAGTATCCCTGTCAGCCTTTTTGGTACATACCAAATGTCAGTAAGGTCTCTTGTATGAGGTGTATAGACAGAAAATGTCTGTCCATTTGTGAAAACTATCAAATCATAACTTTAATATGGACATTTTCATGTAAAAGTGCTATGTAAATGGAAGACTTATTAGTCACAAAGAAAGATAAGAGTTTAAAAGGCTTGAGTATAAAGCAGCAGATTACTTTTAAAGTTGTTTTAATTCTGAAGTACAAAGAGTACTGCATAATGAAAAGCATTGGCTGGTAATGCTGTATACTTCAAAGACATAACATTTTTTTTCTTGTAAGCTATTTGTAAACTTTATTAAATAAACCCATCAAACATTTACTGGGCTTATGAATGGTGAGTAATGTGGCTATTAGGAGGCTCCTGGAAGCTAAGAATGGAGCTGAACTTAGACCAGCAGAGAACTGCCTTGAAGGGCTTTTGAGAAATTGCAGGGTGTCGTGGTACTGCATAGAAAGCAGCACTGATTGAACCTGGGAGGCCTGACTGCTATTCTGGCTTTGCTATAGACTTGCCATGCAGCCAGATGTTGGATGATGTGTGTGAGCAGTGGAAGGAAAAGGGATTAGGATGACTTCTCTGATGTGAGTTCTCTAATGCCTTGAATATGGAGCCTCACTCCTGCCTCTGCTTTGTAAGCCTGGATTTCCAGTGCAATGTCCTTGATTTCACATTGGAAGCGATTGTGAATGCCCACAGCTCCTCACTCAGCATGCTGCATGGGGTACTTTCGCCTTTTTGTAGATCGAAGCCCCATCTAGCAAAGAAGAGAGAATGAATCAAGAGCTCTCCTTTCCTCGCTGTGAACTCCCACCACTAGGTTATTGCTTATGCAAGTGCAATAAGGACAGCATCACTACCATCTCGTCCACTGTTCACTGTGTTTTGCTAGAAAACCTTAAGCCTGATCATGTGGTTTTGGACAAACAGGGAATAAGTAAGGACAAGGAGAGTGCTGTGACTGGCAGGCTATGTTGTTTCAGGACAGCTTACATGGAAGCTGAGATGTGACAAGGATTGACACCACTTTTGGCACGCGTCTGCCGGTGAACTTTGTGCAGTTGTGCCCTCAGTCTATGGACATTAGGCTGTTTCTTGCTCAGTTTGTATTGTCAGTGGAATCACGAAATCTGCCAATTTCCAGTATAGGACCCTGAATGCTGTTTGTGCTCTGTGACACAGTCACTGGGAAGTTAGATTAAAGATGTGTAAGTCCTTTATTGGATCTGATTCCTTGTTCCCAAAGGAAGCTGTGCATAGCCCTGCACTTCGTTTTGCTCTCTCTGCTGTACCCCACAGCTACTGATGAACATTCTGCTCATTGCTGGTTAAAAGAATGTGAAGGAAAATGCCTCGAAGCAAAATATATTGATTCACAGTAGAAGAATAAAACGCGTGATAAGAAAACACTGGAGAAAAAAAAAAAGTGTTTTTTTTTTTTTTTTTTCTTTCTTCAAGTAAGGATTATACACAGCAGGAAGGATTCAGATCAGTGATTAGAGAAAGAAATTCATGGTAAACAAAAGCAAGTATTGCTAAAACTCTTCAGTAATGAATGTAGAGAAGTTACAAACTGTGGCTGGGTTGCAGTGTTCCATCTCTTATTAAACAGGATGTGCAAACACAAAGGCAGAGACCAAATCCACAGTTGCTTTAAAAACAACTGGATGGGTGGCAGCCTTGCTGTCCTTACTGTTCAAAGTATTCAACTCCATTTTTAAAACTAATGGTCAGCAGGAGAAACTAGGAGCACCTCACCCAAGGCTGGGAAGCAGCGAGGTTATGACAGTGGAGATGGTTCAGCTCGCTCTGGCTGAAAAAAACAGAACAACTTCAGTTTCACTTTCTGTGTAAGCCACCACCGATCTCTTGGCAATGGGAAACAGAGCTAACCACTGTGACAGCTTTGTAATCAAGCCTCAAACACTAAAATGTGCTTTCAAACCTCTGTAGTAGCTTGGCTTCTAGTAGAATGGCTTCAGTTAGCAGCTAACTTCAATGCAAGTGAAACACTTTCTTTATTTACTTATTTATTTTTGTACAAGCAACCTGACTGGTGAAAAATACTCAGGATTCTCTGGGTTCCACAGTCCTAAGCAAAGGAGAGCAGGTCTGGTATTTGCCTCTACCTAGGTTTCAGCTAGACAGCAGTGATCCAGTTCGGGACATGCTGCCTAAGTATTTTCCTGTAAGTAGGAAGAAGTACTGTGAAATCTTGGAGGAGTAGTTCATTTTTCCTCAGTGGTAGTGCCTTACGCTGGGACGTTTTGAGCATATTTTTGTTCTTAGTGGATCAGTGAGACAATGGAGTGCCTTCTTGACAATAAAAACCAGCAGTTTTTATCCTTTCTGCTTAAGACACACACTCTGAAAGGAGCTCTATAAAGGGATCAATAGTGGATCATTGAGAAGAGGAAAACAGTCCAGAAGTTGCAGCAACAGATTAGGAATTGAAAATCTCATTTCAAATCCTGTCCAGCCACAGACTGGACAATTTACTTGTCTCTCTGCATTGTTTCCATCACATGTAAAATCATTATATTAATGCTTTTGCAAGCTATTAAGGTTATTACTATGGGTGTGTAGTGCATGTTAGAACAAATGTATGTTGTTTCATACTTGGCATTAGAGTATCCAAGGCATTATGGCTTCTTGCCTGCAATTAAGCTAGATACCACATGCAGGGTTAGTGGCTGGCCCTTTTGGTGGAGAAATTGTTGATTTGCTCAGGACAGGCCTGTATGTATCCAGGTGGCACTGCATGGCAAAGGAAACACTGGATGGGATGTAAAGGTTATGAATGCATCTGTAAACACCTCTTCCAGATCACTGTATGTGACATTTCATTGCCAGAGAAGGATACCTGTACCTTTAGTGGATGTTGATATGCAGAGTTCAGAGGGTGATTTACAACTGCTGAAAATTTGCCCCCTTATTTTCTTCTGCCTAATCCTACTTGAACGTAAAGCAGTGCAGGTAGCTTGGTTCTGTTTCTCCCTGGACTCTGACTGATGCTGCGCTATATCTGATATTATTGCTATTGGCCTTTTCTGCCAGCAACTCTTTTTCAGATAAATGTGGGGAATTTTTATTGACAGCTTATTTTAACAGATCTTATGATGAAAGATGTTTCTCTTGCAGGGGTAGAGAGCAGATGTGAGATGGGTTTTACTGGCTATGAGACAATTTATCTGAGGTGTCTGCCTTGCTGTTACTCATCAAGTACTATAAAAAATTAGATGCAAAATGGGCAGGAAAAAAAAAAAAAGAGTAAAAGGGCACTTCACGTCCTGGTGTCATGTATTAAAGCAGGCCAAGAAGAGCAGACTCATGCTGCCAGTATCACTTCTCTTTTGGGTAAAGCTGTACATGGTGGAGTTCTTATCCAAAATAGCAGATAAATTACCACGTTGAGTGCAGATGTAGATCTCGAAAAAGGATTGTAGGCATAAAACCAAAGAAAGACACCATTTGGAGCACTTGCCCTATCTAGGTAATACCTGGTTTACATTTATACTACATCTTTCTGCCCAGAATGTGTCACAGAGCAAGTTTGGGCCAATTGTCCCATCTTCACCTTAACGTGAAGAGATTTACTCACTGCCTGTACCTGGTGGCTGGCGTCAGTGTTTGGCTTTCCTGCTGTTAGGCTTAATCTCTGGCTCTTCTTTTTCTTTAGCTGCATGAAGGGAAAGGAGGAGGTTATTTAAAGGCGCCCACAGAAGAGTCATTGGCTTGCATTTGTGATAGACACAGGGTGGGAAAGAGAGGAATGAGAATAGGCAATTTTGGAAAGTTCACCCTGTATAAATGTGTATATATTGAAGCTGTTGTGTTATAGGAAAGAATAAGCAGTAGAAGAAAAATGCTCAGAGTGATAACAGTATGACAGGTGTATTTCGCTGCTTGAGTTCATATGAAGTAATATTTTCAGCTGCATGTTCTTAAAAACAGTAAATATATTAGAGTATGTACAGTGTGTATATAAATTTATATATATGCAAACATGTGTATGAAATGTTACATAAATAATAAAAATGTTGCTTTTTATCTTAGACATACTTCGTATGTAAAATTGGTGGATGAGTGGATGCTGCCAAAGTTTACCCAATGAGTCATTTCTAAATAAGGTGAAATCATATGATTGAACGTTTGAAAATGAACCAACCCAAGGCCTATTGACATGACAAGAAAACATGAATTTATATGGGCTTCAGCTCACACTCTGAACAATAAAATCAGGCCTGTGCTTTCTAGTTGAACAGTATTGTTCTAGTGAAGGGAAAAAAAAAAAGTAAGCAATTGGTGTTTTAATGAACAGTTTTTGCAAGAGAACAAATAACTTTAAATAACTCAGTTCTAATACCTGCTAAAATTATGCTTTATAAACTGGAGCTTTTTTTCCTCATTATTTGACCTAGTATTGTTTACTTACTTCTCTATTTTGCATTAGCAGCAAACGTAGTAGGAATACAGAAAGGCAGCAGGCTTTAGATGAATTACAAAAATTTTAAAATACACTTTTTCAGATTTTGCTGTAATTACATCCTGATCACAACTGAATTTCTTGTTGATTCATTTTGGCTATTAATTCCAAGCCTATTCATTTTACTATATATAATTAGTTTCAGATAAGTCTTTAGTGACTATGGTTTTGAAAAAAATATGCATCAAATATCAAATTTTTTCTTACTGCTTCAGAAAAAATGTGCTTTATTATTATTCAGCCTAAAAGCTGTTCACCTTCCGCAGCAGTACTAGAGGTCTCAATGTAAAGTGAAAGCTAAAGAATTTGTCAAGCCTTAAAATATGCATAAAACCCCATAGTCAGAACAGTATTTTTTTTTTTTTTTTTAAATCCCCGTAATCAGAGAGGTAATTTCTTTTGGATTAAGTTTAAAACTAGTATCTCCTGGAGTGTGAGCTCAGAATTTAGGATTTGGAAGTTAACACTGGTGATTAACATCTGTGCTGGTTTTATCATTCCTATTTTAGTAGCCTTTGGAAAGAAACAAAAAAGTTGAATTATTTTTGGTAGAAAAAGGATTAAGGTTCTCATTCATTTTCAAGTATTTCTGTTTGCATCATGCTCTTTGATTTTTTGCTAGAAACTGTTAAATTCTAGCAAAATGGAATTGGTAGGTCAAGTTTCAATCGTTTCTTAAATCTATCAGCAGTGCATCTTTCATTGTTTTAGTGCTTGGTTTTTTTTTTTTTTGTTTGTTTTGTTTTTTTTGATTGAACCTTTAAACAGGACTGTCTTAAATAGTGACACTCTGCCAGGGTAGTTAAAGGAAGGTAAACTAAGCTTTCTAAAATTAGTTATGATTTTTATTTTTGTAATTTGTAGAGACTGGTCACCTGGAAATGGAGAACAAATTAAAGGTGATTTGCCACGCTTGATCCTTTTCAGTTTGTCATGGATAAGCTAAAATGGGTAATGTTGAGTTACTGAATCTTCTGAAACCATAGTGAGAGTTTCTAATTTCGGAAACAAGCAAGTTTTTCTCTTGAGGAAAAACAGCAGTAGTAATGGCTAGTGTGTTATTTGGTGCTTGAAAGGTATGAAGTGATTTCCTCAGTGGAAGCAGAAATTCCTCAGAAGTTGATGGCTGAGACCTGACTTAATGTCCTTGAGAGATTTATAATCTGGGGAAAGAAGTAATTGTCCAGTTAGAATATTTGGAGAGGTGACCCTTGAATTTGCAAAGTTTGTGAAGAAGTTGCTTAAGTATTGCTGTATGATTTATTAATCCCCCAGATAATAACATTTATACTGAAATGGCTTCTTATATTACTAATAGCAGAAAATGACCTTGACATATTTGTGTATAAAGCAACTTGCTATATATAGCTGTGATATTAAGCAGTTTTTGCAATTTGCAATTAAACAGCTTAAAGAGGCTTGTACACTTATTGACTGTTTAAGCATCAAAGATATTCTGTGGCATATTTTCCTACTTACAGCAGTTATCCTTGAAATTACGTGTTCAGAGTGCTTGTAAGGCACAGTAGGTTTTAATTAAAAGATTGCTAGAATTCTCTGAGTTAGATTTAAATGAAAGTTTTCCATAAGTAGTCAAGAGGCTTCCATATGAGGTTCCTGGTTAGTTCTTGTGGTTGTGAAAAATCACGTGGTATATATTGATTTCTGTAATCATTACCGTGGAAAAGGTTTCTCCTGAAAGCTTTGTGTACTCTTTTACTGCATGGAAGCAGAAATTTTCTAGGAGTCTCTTTAATGAGCCAGAACACAGTCTTCATGGAGCAGAACTGTGCAATAAAAGGAGAAGTCCTTTAAAGTGTATTCTGAAATTTGATACAGGTGCAGGCAAATTTTTAAAGACCAATACTGCAGAACATTCATATAAGAGGGGTTTAGTTTCCCTGTTTCTGTTGACACTTACGTAAGTGACAAAATGTACTAGCAGTAGAATCTGGATCTAAACAAGTGGAAAACATTGAAAGAATACAAAAACCTACAAAATAGCACCTTGCAGAAGGATAAATTGATGAGTGCTGTTCTTTAGTGCTTTGTCTTCAGTAAAAAGAAAGGTGTGGATGTAGCACAGCTAGGTATTTCACAAATAGAAATGTGTCAGTCTGGAAGCCTTTTTTTTTTTTTTTTTTTTTCTGGAATAGAGATTTTTAATCTCACAACATTACTTCCACTCGATTGATTAGGAAATACTGCAGTTCCTCAAAATCAGATCCGCAGTTGAGACTGTGCCCTGGAAAGAGGGGTAAACTAGCTGTTAAGTAAGGTTTCAACTCAAAGTTACTCATATGGTTGCAGATTCTACTTCACTGCCCTCAGAAGATGCAAACTACATGCTCACTTTGTTCAGTTGTTGTAAGAGAGAGTTGCCATTTTCACTGATGAAATCATCACTTTTTTTAACCACTGTAGGGTTGGTTTAGCTTTTAGCTTTATTTGGAAATAAGTTTTAAAAGGAATTGAAGGAGAGGGGAAGGACCAGAAAAATAAAGCTTTCCTTGTGCTGTATACCATCTTGTTGGGAACTGAGAAGGTTTTGAGGAAAGTCCAACTTTCTTTTGTCCAACCATCCATTCAGTAGGTGAAATAAGTTGTGTATGGTCATGTGTTTATTTAGACAGTATCTTATGTACCGTGATCAAATGTATTCAGGATTACTCTCACAGCTCCAAGATTTTTTTTAAATATGCTTTTATAACGTACAATACATGCTTTGCTACTAAATGAACTTTGAGAAAGCAAAAAGATTTCTTTCAGGTAATTAGGGGATTAGGAGCTCACCAGAAGTAGATTTTCTTTGTTTGCATTGTTGTTTATTTACAGGAGTCTAAGACTGTTCAGATAAGCTGCAGTTCTAGCCTTGGCACATTTCAACTTTTTAATTCTTCTTCTTTTACATAAATTCTTTATTAATCCCCTTTTACTGTTCTGTATTCTTCGTGTGTTATTTCGTGGCTGTAAAAACCTTACAATTTTTTCCTCTGCATAGTCTGTTTTTCTCCTTCCTCAAAATATGTTAATATTTCATTGGATCTTAATGAACAGTTTGGACTGGTTTCATAAAAGTGATAAGTAATGTGTGGATCATTAATAAAGGGCTTTTCAGTCTTATTTTTGCCTTCTTTGAAATAGTCCATACTTGTTCTTGTAAATTAAATGTTCTGCCCATCCAGTTATGCTAAACTCAAAAAGGTATATGGGTAGAATTGAGGTAACTAACAACACTGAGAAAATCTACAGAAATAAATGCAAATGACAAATAATCCTTTAAAAAAAAACAATCCATGCACAAGCGGGGAGTGAAGCTAGAGAGAATACAGTAAGAAATGTGTTTTTTTGTTGTTGTTGTTGTTGTTGTTGCCTTTTTTTTTTTTTTTTTTTTCCCCCATTGAATCAAATCCAAATTTTTATTATGTGCTAAGAGGACTGAAACAATCATAACGATTAATGCAGTTGGCTGAATATCCAAATATCTGTGTGCTAGTTCCCTTTCCTCCATACTGGTCTGCTTTGACTCATGTTCATATTTCTTTCACCGAAGTTGTTGGAAGCTGCTGTGAGCCAATGTAACAAGGGTTTCCCCTCCCCAAAGAACCACTGATTTGTGAAAACAGGGAGATGTGCATGCTTCTCCGTAATGCGCGTGCTTCTTCGTATGGGTTTTGTCTGTTTTGCCATGGACCCCAGCTGCTGATGCTTCACAGGTTGTTTTTCTGCAGTTTTTGTTTTCACTTTTCTGTTTGGTCACTGATAACCTTGCTCATGGAACAAGGAGCACACGGTGCCTTTTCTGTAAATAAACAGTTCGCATCCTCCCCTCTCGCCCTGGGAAGAAAATTCTGGTTCTTCTTGTACCTTCCAGGCAGGTTCCCTCATATATATCCACTCTAGTCCCTTGGGGTTGGGTAGAGATGGACATGATGATGGGTTGAGATTTGTGCCCTTCGCTTCCCCTAGAGAATAGTACATAAAGAAGTCTCAAACCCGAGTGACTCCAGGAATGAGGAATGCTGCATGATCACGGTGACCAGCATCAAGCAGAAGAGAGAAGTGTTGTGCTTTTTCTCCCAAAAAAGCTCCCTTTTCTGTTAAGAGAATGTGTTTTTTTCTTTTGTTTTGTTTCCTTTCAACCTTAAAAATGATTTTTCAATATGTAATCATGCATCATCTCCCACCAGAGCCTCAGAGGACAATTTCGGTCCCTGTAGCCCCTATGATTTCAGTGGCTTCTGAGAGGAGTAGTGGTTAATTAGAGATGATTGGAGGCAATTCCCCTCAGCGTGACATAGTTTTGTTGCACACTGGTAGGAAAGGAGAGACTTGATTGGAATTTCAACAAAATGAAAATAGGAAAGTGCAAACATGTTAAATGTAACACTGCTTATACCAAATATTGTTCAAGAGTTAAAAAATAATAATAATAAAAAAAATATTGTCCACCAATTTGAACAGCAGTTGTTTTGCCATTGAAGTGCATCGCAATGCAGTATATATGCAGGGCTGTGGGCGGAACAACTGGGACCGAGAGCAGAGATGCTCTTCTGTGAGGCATCTTATTTATTAGTATGCAGATATTTTAATCAGAGGGGACCCAGAGGTTGCTTTAGCCATAATGAAATGGGGGAAGAAGAAAAGGTTTCTCTATTCTGAGTTTTATTCTTCTGTTGCCTTTGGACCTTCCTCTGAAAAACAGAAAATGCTTTGCATATTTTCATTTGCCATTAAGGCAGCCCGTACCTAAGGTTAAGTATGCAATTAGGTCTTCTTTAATAAATGTGCCCTTTGTCAACACATCGTTATACTTGCTGGAATCTAATACAAGCTGGTGCTTTCCTAAAATTTGCAATAACCGACCTTTAACAGTTCAATAGATCAAATGAGGCTGCCTCTTCTGCTGTGATCAAAGCCAGTTAAACACAATGCATTCAGTCAGCAAATGACTGGCTACGTAGCCATTTAGCCCCTCAAAAACATCACCAGCATTGATCACGCTCTTTCTGCAAGGTAAATGTCCAAAGGAGACACTGGATTGGGTCATCTCTTTCAGGAGGACCAAGAGTCAGATTTTCACTTGATAGCGGCAGTGGAGCTGCTTCCAGCTCCCTGTGCTACCATTTGTTTCTGTCTCTAAGCTGTTTGTAAAGCAACTCTTACTGTGGGTTCTTGGTCTTGTGCCCATGCTCCCTTTTAATTTTAAATCTTGGTGTCTCTAATATATTTAATTTGTATTCTAGGGAACGTCTTCCTGGATATCTTGTGTGTGGTTTGTTAGGGCAGTTGTGGTGTGTGGCAGAGGATCTACTTGTTCTCTCTAGCTTGCAGCTGGATGCTGAAGGGAACATCATACAGTAACAGCAATGCTTATGTTTCATGGTGTGCAGTGTAAAATCCTTGACATTTGATGCACGTTAAGCAAAACATTTGGTGTTCCTGTAGTTTACAACCTCTTGAGGGCTAAGCAGGATTGATGACAGTTGTATAATGCTTTTGTGCTTTAGTCACAGCATTTGCAGCTCACTATTCCTTAGGAGTGTTGCATGCATCATTTAATGCTGCAACATGCTCCAAAACGCTTTATGTGATTGCCTGATTGATTGCACATTCAAAAGTTACTTTGTCTTGGATCTTCTCAATTATTGCCTTGGAACATCTGTGGAACATCCTTACTAGAAGTTAGAAAAGTACTTTTACTTTAAGAAATTATAAGCAAAAATAATCTGAGAAAAAGAAAATTACAGTGTTTCATTTGAAATCAATGCGAAAGTCCACCCTCTTACCTGTGATTTACAATAGAAATGTATATCACTGAAACATAGCATTACTATCATTCCCTGAATTCTATTTTATGTACAAAGGAAAGGGGAGAAAAAAATCTTCAAACCCTTAAGACTTCTATTCTTGTACAATAAATAAACTGTTGATGCTAACATGGGATATATATCCCCATATTACATAACTCTGTGCTCTCTCTAGGAGCAGGCATCCTTTAATAGTGATGTTTAGGTTTCCATCTCCATCTTGTAAGCATTTCTGTTTGAACTTTTAGCTTTTAATTTGTTCGTTTTAATTTTTTCACTTGGTACTAGATAAAGTAAAATATAAAAGTGCATTTCTGGGACCACTGGCAGTGAAGTGAATTGATCTCAAACGGAATATGTGCACATGTAGGAGTCCAACTGTTTTTAGTGCTAGTAGTAATGGTGAACATCTAGGTGTAGGCATGAGACAGAACACTACGGTGAAGTAAATTGTGCAAAAATTATACCTTAGTGTTTTGTTCAAAAGGCGAATGTCTTTGGAGGAAAGCACATAAGGTTGGGGTAGTTGATAGAGCTCGTGAATGGTAATTATAGCTAACGAGTCCCTTCAAAGTTTAGCACTGAGGTAGTTAAAAGGAAGGTCATGGTGTTTTACAATGCAGGTACGGTCTGAGACAAAACGGGTTTATCCTAAAAGACTTTGTCTCTCAAAGTGCAGTGAAAAGGTCGTGTAGTGATTGCTAACCCAAACTGCATTTCTTGCAGGCAAAGGGACTAGACTCTGACTTCATTCTTTTGAAGAAATTCATCTTCTGAGCTGATGCCACATGACTGCAGATAGTAAAGCACTAGATCTTAAAGATAGATAAGACCATGCCGTGCTCCTGCATGAGGTTATGATTCCCTAGCTGCACTCATTTCATTATAGCCTGGAGAAAGAGAAAGCAGTGTGACAGAGCATGGCATCTTTCTAAACAAGTGCATCAGTAGAAACCCCCTGCAGAATTTTAAGTCATTCATCATCTTCGCACCCTCATCCTTCCTCACTGTGCTGATAAAATACTTTGCATCCATTATTAAAACACATCTTTCTGTATTAGAATGGCCCTGAAGCCAAAGCTGTTCTCTGCTTCATTATGTGAGGCCAGAAACTATACAAACTTCTAATTTAACTTGTTTTCTGACAGTCTGGCATTGTCAGTTTGCTTTTGGCAACTAACTTTCTTCCCTACATTGTTCTCACGTACCAAAAATCTGCAAGTTAAAATGAGATGACATATTTGTTTGTGGTTTGCATAAAATCAAACAGACTTGTTATGAACTTTATTATAAGGAAACAGAGACTGCAATAATGGGTGCCCAAAGCAAGATACCCAGTGTTAATGCTAACCCAGTGTGAGCTGTAGATTTGGTACAAGTGTTGACTGTGCCCTGCCATGTTGTATCTGGTATACTACATCACCCCAGATATGTCTCACCTTAGCTTAAGATTGGGTGCTATTTAAAGTGAGTATGATGTACAGGATTTATTTAGTTTTTGTGTGAATCTAAGCAGAGTAGGCTGTAACGTGTGACCGTCTGTCTAAAGGAAGAAGGAAAACTATATTATAGGTGTTGTGTATTTTTAAGTCTTACTGGAGTCCTTTGATGGTACAAAGTGACACATTAGATTAGTATATAAAGGACTAAATTGAAAGGGAGAGTGTGAAAGAGGCCCTCCAGGACCAACCTGGTATTTTCTCATAGAAAAGATGCACTGTTCTACATAGCTCGTTTTCTTGTGTCCTAAAATAACAAAGACAACACACAAAAAGGCAAATACCAGAATATTTCTGAGTTGTTCCCTGGAACGTTATTTATTTGTCTGTGACAATAGGGTTTGTCTTACACCACTGCAATGGTAATCTTGGAGGGTACACAAGCTGTGTACAACAGTGTTTTACTTCAGCATGTTTCATGCACCCTAGAATTCAATGTTTTTTTTCTGTAGTGAGACCAGTTAAAGGTTCGTGGCAACCTGCCGTGAGCACAGCCAACCTGAACTTTCCATAAACCTGATGTGGGCAGAGTTGCTTGTACCAGTTTCATGGGTATGCTCCGCCAATGTAGGATGACTGTCAGTCTTTTCTGTTAAGAGTTAGGACATATTTCCTCTCTGTAGCTGCTGGAAACCATGAGAGTAAACACTGTGCAAGTAACTGTGCATATACCCATTTGCAAAAGTTTACTTTTATGATCAAAAGGAGGCAGCAAGAGAGATTTAGGAGTATAGATGCTTTTCAAATGTGATTGTGAGGGAAATAAAAATGACTTAGCTGAATTTTTGCAAGATAAATACCAGTGTCTTTCAGATGTTTAAGTTTAAAAGCATTAAAAACAATTCATCATTTTATTGGAAGAAAAAAGTAAATGAAAACAACAAGCCTACCTACAAGTAAATTTTCAGTGCTTTTTCCACAATAAATTTCCAAATCCTTTGTTATGGGTCTGTCCTGCTGACATATATGTTGGGGGTGGGTCCATCATAGAGGCAATTCCCATAAAACTAAGAGGAATTTTGCACATACATTTTTCAGAGGGAGATTTCATATGTATTTCAACAAGACATTATGCTTTATCTTACCAGCCATCTACAGACTTGAATTTTCCTTAGGATTTTCTGACAGACCTTGACAAAACACTTTATAGTGACACAATGGCTCGTTCACAGCTGTTATACTCTATTGTGCTGTATGGCATAATTGGGAAGTGTTTTAATCCTTTGACACCTCACTCTGAGTAACATGGATTATTGACATGCTAAACCATGACAGCACTTGCTACAAGCTAACAGTCAAGCATCTCCAAATGTTCAACAAGCTGCATCTCTGTATTGCACATATGTTATGTAAGATGTATTATAGCAGCTACTCACAGACAGTAGACAAAAATCTGGGCAAGAGATATCCAGTGAGTGATCTTACATACAGGTTACTTCAAGGTTTCAGCTTGTAAATCTCTGTGTTTTATCACGGGGGGGCTGCCAATAAGACAAACAGCCTTGAGTTTGCAGGATGTTGTTAAAACAAACATCAGTTTTGTTTAGATGCTGAAGATCCTAAAGTCTGTTATGCTGTGGAAATACGTATTTTCCGTTTGTGATTATTTTGGCTTTAACCAGACTAAAGAAGCAATAGTAGCTGGGGATTGTCCTTAAGATCTGCTATTTCTTCAGGGTAATACCAACTTTTACTACCAATACCATGTAACTGTCTCTAGACAAGGTCTAAACAATGGAAGCGATTGGTACTTCCACTTTATCATTACCATCTTTCAACTTTGCATATTTACATATGAAATTAAGTGACATATAGAAAGAAAAGAAGGAAGAATGCTGTACTAATAGTAGAATGAGCCTCTTCTAACAAGGGTAGACGAGGCATTCTGTTACTCAAGCAAAGTTGAGAATGTGGGAGAAGAAAGAGGGGAAACCCACACAGAGCTCTGAGATGCTGTTTTTCCCTGGTATGTGTGGCATAAAATGTTTGAGAGACTGCAGAAAAAATAGACAAAGATCTGGATCTCTTAACATGTGTAAAGTGTCTTAGTGTTGGGAAAGTCTCTGGAACAGTTGCATGCAGGTAAGTTTTCAGAGGGAGCTGGCTGGGGAGAATTCAGACAACAATTTAGGGGTAAATAATTTAATATATATATAGAAGCACAAGGTATATGACCAACTAGTTGATGGAATCATTAACTTCCAGGATCAAATGGCTTTGGTAAATGATTAAACGGTAAAGCAAAAAGGCGTATGTATATATTTTTTTAATTTGAATAATTCAATAATCTTGACAATAAAAATAAAAATACACAGTTTGTATGTCTCACGCAGGTTTGGAAAATCTCATGTGCAGCAGCTTTCCAAAGAAACATGTTAGAAATTGAGAAGTTTATTCATAGCTTAGGCAGCCAAATGAATCTGCAGTAGGCATGAATTTCACAGGGACAGCTTGTTTTGCAAAGTATCCTGCTGCTGCTTTTTTTCTGGGATAGAAATAACTGAGACTAGAATAACTAGACTAGACCCCCTTATTTTTGAGCTTCAGATGGAAACAGAAAATATGAAGCAGTATCGAATTATGTATTCTCTCAGGGTAATAGGACTCATACACACGGTAAGAAAGAATATCCGCATGTTACATGTAAACATATGCTGTTAGAAGCAAGCATACAGCATCAGGACTTTTTCCTAGCACCCAGGAATAAATTTTCACAAGCATGGAAAAATGGCTTGTGTTCAAAGGCAACTGTGTATAGTGGTAGATACGTACTTTATGCTGCAAAGTTAACATATATGGAACAAATAAAGTGTGTAAATAGAGAGACTCTCTAGCTCAATGGTATTCATTTTGGGCATTTCCCAGCTCTCAAACATTGTTCTATTCCTCTTGACCAACTATTAATAGGTATCTTTACCAACAGTCCTCCTCCTCCCTGCCAGAGCCGTGCCTTTTTCCTGAAAGTGCAACCTTTCTCTATTCTCTGAGCACAAGCCTGGAGGATAGTAATAGATTCATCACCCTGTCCTCCCCTTATGGACCACAGCTAGCTCAATTCAGCACAAATATTTGCTGAGTTAATTAGACTTCTTTTCTAACCTCGGAGTAAGTTGAAGTAATGCTTGGGTAGATTCTTATAATGTTTAATTGGTATGTGGGTACTTGCTTCTTTCTTACGATTTTTAGTTTTGTTACTGTGAAACCATCAGGTTAAAAACAAACAAACAAAAAAAAATATTTTTCATTCAATTATGCACTTATTTTATGATCCTCTTAAAGATTTATGTATGGGCTTTGCTGTATTTCTGGAATGATTAAGCAGCTTAGTCTACCTGGGCCCATGTGGGGTGAATCCTGTGGAGCTTTAAGGATCCAGAGTTCTGCATTGACATAGCTCCAGTAGTTCAAAGCCTGTAAGATGTTGGTTATGTTGATGTATTGTTGATATATGTTGATAATTTTTCATACACATGGTTTATCACTGAGCACTTTTTACTTTCTAACAAATACCTTAAATTGATCTGAAGTAAAAGGGAAAGGTAATTGTCCTTTAAGGAGACAATAGCAAAATATGATCTTTATATCTGAACTAGGTTTTGGATCAAGTCTTTTTCTATCCGCTCATATTTAAAGGTAGAGGGATATTCCAAATAAATTATTCTGTGCCCCCTTAAGCATGTACATAGTCTTACAGCCCATACAGTTCTGCTCAAAGGTGAATTTCTAGTCTTAAGGGTTAACTCAGTTGAATAGTAATTTGCTGATACTTTGGGCAAGACAGGAGGCCCTCCGTCAAGCAAATACTAATCCTGCAGCTATCCTTCTAAATCCTTCTGAATACTAAAAGAGTATTCCACTTTTTTTTCACATTCAGGCAAAATTATGTGATTGCTTCAGTGTAATTGTAAAACAAACTAATTTTGCTTCAATAGCCATTTCAAAAGGAGTTTATTAAATGGATGGTAAGTACTTATATTTTCCCCTAGTTGGGATTTTCCTTTAAAATATCCTATTTGCTTAGCACCATTATAGTGCCATTACTGTTTAGATTTTATTGCTTCCTTTCTTTTGAGAAAAAGATGCGTCAGCCTTTTTGTAACAAGACTAGGCAAAAGTAACTCATAGAAACCTGTAGGTTCTCCCCTAAACAATAATCAGACTAATTGAACGGCAAATTTCCTCATTCCCTTCCTCTGTGTCCTGGTTTCAGGACATCTTTGAGCCTTAAAGAGGAGAAAAGATACAGGCTTTTGAGAAGGAACGTGTTCTCTTGTGAAGTTTAATTTGTAGACTATTACAAAAGCTGAAAAACTCTGATATGAAACAATCTGAGTCAATATAAGTATAATAACCATCAAGAAGATTGTCAAGGAAGACTTGAAATATATGACTTAGTATTAAATACATTGGCTTCTTTCTTAAAGAGAAACAACAATGGTGTAAGCAATGTCATATAGCCCACCATCTGATATTTATACGTATGTATATCTAAAAAATACTTATCTTGAATAACGAGAGTTGATATATATCTCCGTTTACCAGTGTATTTAGGCCAATGAATATTTGTTTTCTCACTTGAGAAAACATACCCAGAGATTTTAGACATTTGTAATCATAACCACAAGAGAAAGATTGAAGGCCATATTTGAAACACTATAATTTTCACTTCTTATTTCAGAGGTAGAAGCACTTAATATGGGCAATTTGCAAAGTGCTGAGAGGAATGTCATATCCTACCATTTAATAGAATTTGTTGATGATCTGTATCTCCCAGTTCTCTTTCAGAAAACAACCTCCCTGTGCAGCACAAGTAGGAATACACACAGTAGCCTGCATTGGTGGAAGAAATGATTGATTCCAGACTATTATTGATTATTTAACATGTAATAATAATCAGAATACATCTCTGTCCTGGTTTAGTGTATTCTCAGCTTGCAAAATCCATGAATTCTTTGTTTGAATAGTGGCAGAGCTGTGAACCAAATTCCATTTCAACCTTGGGCAGGTCAGCCCGTTGGCAGTGTAAATTTATTCAGTTGACTTGCCACCCTCTCTTCTTACTGATCCATGCATGACTCTGCATGATTGTATCTGAGAATTTTGTGACTTTTTAAACCTGTTATGTTTAAAATATTTTGGCAGATTATGATTGGACAGTCAAAGATCATTTTTGGAATAGCAATCAACATTTGTTTTATGTTACTACTGTATTACCTAGGAGAATTTACTTTAAGTAACAAAGAAATAGAGTGAAAGTCATTTTAAGCCATTAAAAAAAAAAATAAATATTAGTTGTCATTTTTAATCTTTCAAAACCAGTTATGCAAATAGAAAAGTTCGGTTTGATTTAACTGTTAAATATGTTCCCTGTAAAATATTGGAAAATCGATTGAAGCTACCAGACTTGCACCAGTGAACTGGGAATTCACTAAATATTCCTGCTGCTTTTAACAGCTATTTGCTTTTTTGAAAGGAAAGTAATATTTTCCATGATGATTGCTGTAGTGTTTCAGTTATTAATAACAGTGTTTCAGTTGATCATCACTGTGCATTTTCATTTTTAACAGGAGTTGAGGGAAAGGGGGAGAGGGGATGAGAAACAATCCTGTAGACACCAAGGTCAGTGAAGGAATGGAAAGAGGTGCTTCAGGCACAGCAGCAGAGATTGCCCTGCTGCCCACACAGAGACCATGGTGGAGCAGAGGAGGAGGAAGAGTGAGGAGAAAGGAGCAGCATACAGGAGCTGTGGTGGACTGACCACAGCCCCCATCCTCCTGTGCTGGTTGGGGGGAGGAGGTAGAGTCAGAGACGGAGGACTGAAGGTGGGCCTTGGAAGAAGTGAGGTGTTGGGGAAAGTGGTTTAGTTTTTTGTCTTCTCACCACGCTGCTCTGTTTTAAATGTCAATACTTATAATTAATTTTCAGCACAGTTTACCTAAATGAAAATCCCTTGGTTTCTTTCACTCTTAATCATGTCTGTAACTAGTGAAAATGGTATACTTGCCCATCAAAACTTTCATTATAGGCAAAATTATATGTATGGAATCTGTTTCCTATACAGTAGCTACTTGTTTTTGTTGTTTGTTTATTATTTTCTAGTTAACGTATCAATTTGAGCTGAAATAGAAAATACTAAAAATACTAGGTCTTACCTCCAAGCACTTTGAAGTTATGAAAGATTGTTCCCATGTAGCATGTGAATATTGAACCTAATTCTCCATGGTTTGTTCACTGGTTTTGTAAGTTTGACCAAGTAAAAGCTAACATCTTCAATACTAATTGGCATGGTCAAACAATTCAAAATTAGCAGTCAGAAAGGCTAGGTCAGGACAAGACTTAAAGGGAAGTTTTCTGTCTGGTTGGTAGCAGCACATGGATATGTGCTGCTCTTGCAGCAGGTTGGTTGATGCTACCTTTTGGGTTATGAAATGCTGAGACTCAGGCATTCTTCCTTTTCTTGTATCTGGTAGAATAAGTGAGTTGCTTGAAATTTACTTATTAGCTGCCAACTTCTCAATAATGCCTTTCGTACGGGTTTATTTTTTTTTCCTTTTTTAGTCCTACATTTGCCTGAAATATTCTTCCCAGCCTGTGTGGGTTTGCAGGATTGACCTCTGCTTGTAGGTTTTCCCCTTCACCCTTGTGATCCTACCATGCCTCTGGACTGAATTCCTAAAGTGAAACTGAATTTATTCCTCCATGCTTTATAAAAGCCGCTGAGCTGTATACAGTCTACTTACTTGCTTCAGGTATTTTGTTAGCTACAGGAAATTTTTGGTACAAATAGTTTGACTGTCAACATTTGTCTTCCCCTGAACTTGACCTCTGGTACTGTGTTTTGGTTTCCAATTGCTGTGTTTTTCCTTTTAGGCTGGGTAAGGATATTATTCGTTTTTCCATCTGCATGGCTAGGTCCGTGTAAAGAAACAGTAACAGTACTAACTGTGGAATCCCTCTGAAGTTCATGATCTTTCTGGATCAGCTAGCAAATAATTGCTTGCTTACTAGCATCACGAGCATGCTGTAAGTGCATACAAAAGCACACTGTATCTTGGTTGCTTGAGACCTTTTTCTCCTTTCCGAGCTGATTAAATAAAGTAAATTAATTCATACATACATAATAAGCATCTGCGTGGTCGGACTGCCAGAAACAAACACATTTATCACCACTGCTAGGAACTTGTGTTGAGCAAATGTCGTCTAAGTCTGATACAGTGGCAGCCCTGTGACAGATTTAACAAGATTAGATGACCTCCAAAAAAAAACCTTTGCAAAGCATTACAGATAATGCTATGCAAATTGACAAGCAACACAGACAAAAAGCTTAATAATTACTCCTTCTCCCTGTTAAAGCATTTCCTCTCTTGGAGGTCAGTCCAGGTTAATTTATAGAGTCCAAAAGTGTCTGTTACCCACAATGTGGTCATTTTTCAGAAAATGAAGGAAAAAGCTCTAACAGTTTAAATTAGGAAAAGTGATCAGTGCAGATTATGTTAACAGGTCTTTACTGAGCCTCAAAGGCCAGGGAATTTCAGTTTACAGTTGGAGCTTTTCCAAAAGAACCATCACTCAGTATTATGCGACCCTACCGGGTTAGAAAATGGTTTTAAAAGACCAAAAAATTCCAAACAAACCATTGAAAGTAATTGCTCTAGCAGTGATGCGCTCCTATGTTGAAGGGTTTTTTTTCTGGATAAACTCAGTGACATCTAATTTATGGGTCATGCTTCCCGTTACCCTGTCTCATGAATGCTTTCCAAGATAACAACTTTTCTCATCAGAACAGTTCATCCTATTGAGGCATTTGTAGAATTGTGTCCATTGGGCCTAACTTGGATCAAATATTAAAGCTTTACTGACAAATCTAATCTCTCTCTTACAACAAAGTGATTAACTTTGGGTATTTTTAGTAGTTCTGCCAGTTTCAAATCGTTATTTATATGCATGTTTCAATATTTTTTAGGGATCTGCCTTTTGTTATCCACCATAATTGTAAGATGACCCATACTGCAGCAACTACAGCTTGTGTAAATGTGCTTACCTTATTGGGTAATAGGTTACAATGCAAGAGATCATTGTGAACTGTAAAACCAAAACAGAATATGAAAACTTTTGATTTTTTTTTTTTTTTTTTAATAGATGCATGGTTTGTTGACTGAGGGGGAAGCCAAGAGCTTTTAAGCTTTCAATATGAGTGGGGATCTTGCTGTTGAATCCCATCTTCAAATCACCCTCACTCACCTCTTAGAGCAAGCTTGGAGCACTCTGACTGAGTTTCAACAGGCAGATCCACCCTGTTGGCTGCAGGGCATGCAGTCCACAGGCCCCGCACAGCTCCGAGGTAACCTCTCCACCCAAAATGTGGGACGTGTGAACCATGCTGATTGTGTCACCCCAGTCAGTGTCAGATCACAGCTTTCTATGCCATGGTTAACCGTGCATGGCAGATTAACATGTACACTCCCAAATGTCTAAGATGAAAGATTTCTCACCAGAATGGTCAATAGCCAGCTCAGTTTTAAATTTAATAGTGATTTGGGACAAAGTTCTCCTATGATATTTTGAGGGCTTCTCTTGAATTTTCTTTTGAAAATTAGATGCTAACAGCTCAGTCATTGTGGCAGTTTTGAGACATGCCTACATGAAAGTGGAATGAGAAATAGATATGTTGGTAAATAAATAGAGAGCTGGTGATGTATTTTCAGTAAGACTCTGAATGCAGATTTGCAGAAGGCAAAGAGTTGTTATGTCATTTAAGTGAATGACTGCTTTAAATTATCAAGCCCTGTTAACCTCCATGTACTGTTTGCCACAGCTCTGAAATCCATTTTGCAGCATTTTCATTAAAGATTAGCCCAGGGTCAGAACTACTTTCCCAACTTCTCCATAAGAAGTGGCAAAAAAAAAAAAAAAAAAAAAAAAAAAAAAAAAAGAATAAACAAAATAGTTTATCTGGGAAAGGGAAGAATTTTTTCAAAGCTGCTCTATTCCCTGGTTATACTTCTGAAGAAGTGGTGTGGGTTGACCACATCAGATCTTACTCTGTGTTCTGACTGTTCTGCAGAAAGAGGACCTAATATTGCCCAAGAACTAGCTCTCATGGACTTTTTCAAGTTGGTGCAGCTTGGTAAATAACATTTTTTTACTAACCTCAAAGCTCAGTTCCAGGCCTGTTGTTACTTTCCTGTTGTTAATCATAGTCACTGTGTGGAGTCACTACCAAACCATGATGAATGAGTAAAGGGTCGATGGTAAGAATGCAGGGGCCAAGCTGACCTTCTTGTTCTAGGCAGATGCTGTACAAATAGATTGCAGCAACACGTAGCTCAAGCAGAGAGTGGGAGAAAGCATAGGTATTTCACAAGAATTTCATGTCCCATAATTAAGACAGAACCTCCTCATCTTTTCACTCCAATGCTACAACCCTAGTCTTGTTTTTTTTTCTTACTTGCTGTTTGGTTTTGTTTGTGTGCTTTGGATGTTTTTAATACAACATCTGTATGGTAAAGGAGAGTAAAGAACTGTTTGTAAATTGCTGTGGAGGTTTCAGTGTTCAGCATGGTCCCATATCATCCATTATACTATTTGGAAATCTAGGGATAAGGAACTACCTGCAGATCAGTACAGAAGTTTCAGTGTTAATTCGTTCAGTGTGGTTTAGTAGTAATTCATTATACGGGTTGGAAATCTAATTTAGTTACATGTGCCCCTTCAACATAATACCTTGGACTTCTGCCGACTAAGCACATGTAATCCGCTGACCAGGTGGCCTAAGCCCTGTCTTCTATTTTGCCTTTTTCTCCTCCTGTTGGTTCACCATGGATGTTTAGAGAGTCTTTGCTTCATTGAAACTGATTATCATGGTATGGCAAAAAAAAAAAAAAAAAAAAAAAAAAAATCTCAGATGACAAAGAAAAACATTTTTGCTTGCAGGAGCATTATAAATGCTGAGAAATATTTTTTGAGGCAAATGGTAGATTATGAAACAGTACAAGAAAAGCTTGGAAAATAAGAACAATCACAAGACTGTCAGGCTAATATGACCAGGGAAGGTTTTAACACGATTACTCTTTTCTCCATTCAAGGTGATGCATTGCTGTGTTTGTTGCCTTGTTAATTACAGTTTGCAATTTTAATTTTTCTGCAGTGGTATATTCTTATGTTATAAAAGAATGTATTTTGTAGGGGGAGGGGGATCACACTTCCCAGATGTGTTTCTTGTTGCTTGCATAAAAATAAGAATAAATGAATCTCACACTAGAAAATATAAGCTGATTGATGCAAGAATCAATTACAATGAAATAGCCAATTCTCCCCTATGTACAACACTTTATGGCTGGTTAAATGTCTCGTATTTGCTGCGTTATAAACCATCAGCTATTGGTCACTGCTAGAGGCAATGTGTTGCATTACTTCATTCAACAGATGATATAGCAAATCCTCTGTTTCTTGGAGATCAATAGAATGACAGGGCTGCCTTGTGGTTTTTGAGTTTTTCATGTTCTGTGGTAGAATGACTCTCCTATAAATGTGCGTTTTATCCATATTAAAGAAAACATTAATTTTAAAAATGCCCTTTTCCTCACCTGTGGAAACACTAAAAGAAAACAGTATCTGACAGAATTAATTTAGGGCTAAAATTCAAATAATCTTCTGATGTCTGAAACTTCAGTGCTCTCATTTTAAGTTCATGATCCCTAGCAAGTTTTTCAATGTTTATTTCTCCCCATCCTCTTTTATTCCCTTGATTGGGTATCAGTTTATAGGAATTTCAACTAAGAGACTACCCAAGGGAAATAAGTCTGTAAAGTCCATTTGAAAACTGAAGAGTTCAAATGCCTTCTCTACTAAGCAAACAAGAGGACTGATGAATATTAAAAAATTCTGTCCTCATTACAGCATAACACCTGAGAGTGAGTAGCTATAATCAGAAAGACATTGGCTTTATAGACCTGTGGCTTTTTTCTAATATGAAAGGGTCAAGTGCTTCAGTAGATGTGAGCTATCATTACCATATACTGACTCTTCCAGATTTTTTTTTGTGTAGGCTAAATATTATGATTTTACTTTTGCATATAATAGGTATCATTTCATACAAAAGATCCTTCCATGTTTTAGTTTTAAAACTACTGTTATCACACAGTTCAGGTCCAGATATTAACTCACAGTAGCAGTGCTTTGCAATAAGATATGGTCCATAACTAAATTAACCCGTATTATCTCAACTATCTGCTACTTGGCCATGTTGCACATTTGGAATCCTGAAAATAATAGCCAAGAACTTACTTAGTTTGTAGCTGTATACAAAATGTTGATTCTGCTTTGCATAAAAAATATTTATATTGTGTTATCTTCTGGCCAAACAACGTAGAGTAGGTACGTAAAGTTTATATATGTTTAAAATGATTCTAAGCAGTTAGACAAGTTTAAGGAAGAAATGATCCCTGGAGGACCATTAACTAAGGACATGAACTCTGGCTTCAAGCAGCAGTTGCTGAAGGTTGGGCAAATATGCTTGCTCTGTGTTTATTTCTAATTATCCTGCTGTCCTGGGCTTTGTTTGGCTCTCATTTCTCAGTGATAATATTTGAGTATGTTTCATGTCTGGCAAGGGGTGTCCCAATTTCTATTAAATAATATCCATTTAGAAAATGTTTCAGTATGATGTCATGCATTATCTAAAATACCAGACACTTGGATATGCTTCCTGATTGCCTTGTATGCTCGTGAAGTAGCAAACTCACATTTGTACCTTGAAGGAAAACTATTTCAGATACAGTGGATAAATTTAATGTAAATATTGATAAGTAACTCCTGGGATAATGTAATTTTTTGTAATAATAAATAAATAAATAAACATGAGATTCTACAGTTCATTCTCTGCCTTCCCAAATAGCATTGGAATTTCAAAAGGAAAAAAGTCTATCTTATGTATTGTCTCAGGCATCAAAGTGTTGCTCATTATTGCCTTTAGGAATGTAGAGTTCAGCAGTGGAAGGTAAACAAAGCTCTTGAGCATGGTACTGGCATTTGTAAAGAAAGCTGCTGATAAATTAATTACGAGCAGCATAAAGACATGAAGCATCAGCATTAATGTTTGATAGCACTACATAAATCTTCGTAGTTACATTTCATTCATTTTAACTGGGAAAGCAGATCATTACAGGGTATAGCTTTTCTGATGTTGTTTTTTTTTTTTTTTTCTTTCTTGTGAATCCTGAGTAGTGTCACATAAAATTAAACCGTGAATTCTTCCTACGTATTTACACAGTGTAAGGCTTGTCATGACTGACACACATTTGAGTGCATACTGACAATTATTTTTGAGAGCGCCACTGAGAAGCAAGCCCAGACTTGTAATATTCTCCAAGTGCTGAAGACCATATAAGAAAACATTTATCTTAAACCCAAAGGTTGTTATGTTTTGTAAGTCAGAGGTGTACAAATACAAAGGAAAATATAAAACCAGGCAAAGAAAAAAATTCCCCCGGCATTTGCAGTTTCATGCGTAAATTAATATATACTGAAGCTGAGGGCAGGTGTACAGTTCAGTTGATAGCATATGGCCAGCAAGATCATTTGACTTCATTGTGCACATTAAATAATCATGTTCATAAGTTAATTTCAAACAGATGTGTTTGTAGCGTAAAGCATACGTAAAAGTATGAAGAGGCTGTTTCCAAGACTGCGATGAACTGGTTTGTATTAGTAACTGTGGAAAGCAGCCTGTTCTCTGTATAAATTCAATGAAATGTTTTGGAGAGTTTGCAGTCAGAAGATAATTACGTAATTTTACTGGCTTTGTTAAATACATTGTTCAACTGGGTTTCATAAATATTTTCCAGATTGATATTTCTACTCTCTTTGGAACACACATGTAGATTTCTCCTTTTCGGTGTTAACACCTCAGAATTTTGAATTGCCTTGACACCAGTAAATATTTTTGTAGGAAGTTTTTCTAGTTTGGAAGCTCATTAGACTGAAGTCCTTGGCTTATCTCTGTGTTATTAGAGTTGTTATTATTTTGATACATTAAATAATGATAGATGCTTGGGCTATGTTGTTTAGACTGTAATCTCTGTGTTTACTACTGCTTTTTAAATCATATCTTTCTGTTCTCTTGCATCTTCTGAGTTGTTTGCGTGTGCAAAATCTAGGCCCTGAAATTAGACCTTTGCACTCATCTGGTACATGTCTCTATACATAGAGGGGGGGAAAATGGATATAAACCAACAAGTTTCCAAATCACTAATGCACTAGAAAGATTTGAAGCTACAGGAAGTTTTAAACAAGTTTTGAACATACTTATCATACTTGTCCACCTCGCTATTTAAAGGATATCCAATCCTTGTGATACTACAGCTTTTTGCACTTTTTCATTGTTTTCTCTTCCATTTCCTCTCTTGCAACCATCTCATTTTTATGTAGCTTCTTCTTTTGGCTACCTTGTCTGCACAATTCCACTCCAGTTTTGCAGCTGTATTTAATCTTCTAACAAGTCCATCACTGACACAGTGACTGGAGCTTGCATTTTCCATCAGACTCCTCCGTGCCCAAGCCTTGTGTACTGCTGGGGAAAGCAAGCCATCAGGTAGATATGCTAACGAATGTATCAGTTGCTGTATCCCATCCATGTCTCCCTAGTAGCGAGGAACATCATTTCACCTTTTGTTACACCAAAATTTGAACTGGCAGCACCAAAATAACATTTCCAGCAAGCATTTTCACTGTGCAGTAATTTTCAACCAGCTGGGACTGGAGAGGCTGAAGTAGAGTTACAGAGAAGTAGAGTTATTCCCAGGCTGAGATTTCCAAAGAACATGCTTTATTTTGGCTTACTACAATACAATTTCTAACAGTCATAGTTTTTAAAATACCCATGTGATTGCTCTGGGGTCTGGCTGTATGGCTCAGTGTTTAAGTAAAGCTTCAGGTCCTCCTTCTCAGAGTTCGGTGATAAATCTTCCATTTCTGTGATAAAAATTGAAATCTTTATTTTAGTGAGAAACCAAGCAATTGGAATCTAATTCATGGCTTCCTCCTTGAGTACTCCATCAGCTTATTTTAAATAAAGCAGCCATAATTGCTAATAATATGAGATGGAAAAGGAATGTCTCAAATAAGCTGGAAATTGTAATTTATTCTGACAGTCACATGCTGGATTCAAGTGAGTAAAGCAGACAGGATGGGGGAATGCCTCTGGTCCCTAATGTGTTCTGCTCACCCCCCGTTGACAGTTTAAATTTCCTGCTGTAGGTCTGACCAAATTATTATGTTAGTAATAGAGCATATAAATGTAATATAAACGTGTAATATAAAACAGAAATGCCCAGAAATTTATTTTGTGTGGCCACTGAAGCTGTGTCCCAGGTGTAGAATGGACAGTGTATTAAAATCTGCTCACAACTGAGATGAGCAGAGATGACATGCAGCCTGGCTGTTCTCTGGGGAGAAGGAGGTGAAAAACCTTTGCTTATTTTCTGTGACCTTCTAATACGAAATCTTAGGTAATCTTCACATCTGTGGCTCATTGTGGGTATTGAAAACAATAGAAGCTATGCAGGCAACAATATTTACTTGAATAATCTGAAAGTATAAAATGTTTTTTTTTGTTTTGTTTTTCAGAGAAAATTGAGCAGCTTTTACTGCCACCACTGAAAGACAAATGACAACTGGAAATAATTTTGTCTCACTTTAATATCTTAGTAATAAAAAGGGTTTTAATGCCTTAATAATACAAAACTTGCCACACTATATCAGTATTTCATCTTGTGTAGCCAGTATTTAGCAAGTAAGGTTGAAGACAAAAAAGCTGAAAGAATTTATAAGGCAAATAACATCCTTTCTATAACTGCTGTTAATCTAGTCCCATAATGTCTAATGCACTCGTCTACAGAAGATACCGTATTTTGTGATGAAAAAGATAATATAAGATCTATGTTCTTGTGGATAATTAGCAGCTTCCATGACTGATTATATCCTGATTTAACTAAACACCTTTATGCTAGTAAGTGTATCTTGTACTTAAACTTTCATAGTGTTGGATTGTCACACGGTGTTTCTCACTTGTATCCCCTGTGATATCCTTGTCTCTAAACTAGAGAGACATGGATTTGATGGATGGACCACTTAGTTGATAAGAAATTGGCTGGATGGTCACACTCAAGAATTATAGTCAATGGCTCAATGTCTAGGTAGAGATCAGTCATGAGTGGTGTTCCTTGGGGGTCAGTATTGGGACCAGCGTTGTTTTACATCTTTGTTGGTGACATGGACAGTGGGATTGAGTACACTGTCAGCAAGTTTGCCAATGGCATCAAGCTGTGTGGTGTGTTGACACGCTGGAGGGAAGGGATGCCATCCAAACGGATCTGGACAGGCTTGAGAGGTGGGCCTGTGCAAACCTCATGAGGTTTGCAAGGCGAAGTGCAAGGTACTGCACCTGGGCTGAGGCAGTCCCCCACACAAATACAGGCAGGGCACAGAATGGATTGAGAGCAGCCCTGAGGAGAAGGACCTGGTGGTGCTGGTGGATGAGAAGCTCAACATGAGCTGGCAATGTGTGCTTGCAGCCCAGAAAGCTGTGTCCTGGGATGCATCCAGAGAAACGTGGCCAGCAGGGTGAGGGAGGGAGGGGATTTTCCCTCTCTACTCAGAGCATCCTGGAGTGCTGCGTTCGGCTCTGGGGCCCCCAGCACAAGAAGGACATGGACCGGTTAGAATGACTCAAGAGGAGTGCCACAAAAATGACAAAGGGGCTGGAGCACCTCTCCTGTAAAGACAGGCTGGGAGAGTTGTGATTGTTCAGCCTGGAGAAGAGGAGGTTCTGGGGAGACCTTATATCGGCCTTCCAATACCTAAAGGGAGCCTACAGGAAAGCTTGGGAGGGGCTCTCTGTCAGGGAGTATAGTGATAGGATAAGGGGAATTGATTTAAACTAAAAGAAGGAAGTTAGCCTAGTTAACAGACATTAACTGTTAGGAAGAAATTTTTACTGTGAGGGTGGTGAGGCCCTGGAACAGGTTGCCCAGAGAAGCTGTGGATGCCCCATCCCTGGAAGTGTTCAAGGTCAGGCTGGATGGGGCTTTGGGCAACCTGGTTTGGTGGGAGGTGTCCCTGCCCATAGCAGGGGGTTGGAACTGGATGGTCTTTAAGGTCCCCTCCAACCCCAACCATTCCACGATTCTGTGATACTAAGAATGAATACAAGGATTTTTCTGTTAGCAAAAACTGGGATTGTTGTTGTTTTCCTTTTCAGCTGCTGATAACTTTCTTTCCTTGAGAACTGTCACGGTCCATGTATGCCATGCTTTATTTCTCAAGGATTTCTTCATATCATAGGCAGAGGTGTTGGGAAAGAAATACTGGCCATAGCTATCTTGATGGCTTCATATCTTTCTATTTTTTTAAGCTGGTTGTATTTCATATACAAATAAATATGTGTAACATTATGTAATCCATAAAAAATATGTTTGGAAAGCTTGCAAAAGAAAACAAAACACTGGCTATCATTACTTTTGGAGACCAAGGGGGAGAGGTAAGATTGCATGAATGTCCATATTCATATCTTCAGTTTCAGAAATCTGTATTTATTGAAAGGTAACTTTACAAGGTGGAATAATCACTGGATAGCCGTAACTTTCTTGATCAAGTTTTATATTTGTCACTATCTCATTTACTGCATTTGCTAATTTACTTCTTGGGAGAAAATCCGTACATATCATACAGGTTATGATGTCAGCCAGGACGAGTAGATCAAACCTTTTGTCTATATCCTGACCTGATACTTCAAAGGCTGGCCATGCCCAATCCTAGCCACCAGTATTCAGATATATATTTTGATGTGTTTCTTTGTGCAACTTATTGTGTTATTGAGCATTGTAAACTCCTAAATTTAAAGCAGATTTATTCTAAAATTTATTCTATTTCTGTGCATAGTATTTATATTCAAATTGGTTATGAGTGGGGTTATAGATCACTACTTTGCCAAGAGCTTTTGCCAGGAACTGGTATTTTCTCTGTAGATTTGTACACTGCAGGTCTAGTGGGGAGAAAGACTCATGGTAGCATAATTAAGTTGCAAGCATTAACATAGGGAAGATCTAAAATCAGGGCCCAAGAAGACCAGAAAGTTGACAACTTTTATAATATGGTCTGACAACCAGACCATATTGTTTTCAGGTTCTGAAAGGATAAAGCTTGTGGTACTTTACAAGTGAGATCACATTGTGTTTGTGCATCTGAATACAGCTTCTGTTCTAATGAAAATTTTTAATGATTAGACTGTTGTGGGCTGGATTCATTAAAGGCATTAACTTGTGTTTGGGCATATGTGTTTGTGTAGCTGTATGTGTGATATGTGTATATAGATCCATTCCCACACAGAAGACTTCATTAGCTTTAACTTTAGATTGCTAGACAGTGTATCCCACCAACACAACCTGCAAGGAGAGGGAAGGAAAAAAAAAAAAAAGAAAAAGGAAGCTGTTTTTTTCTAGCATTGCTCTTTTCATCACTAATTACTCTCTCTTATACAGAAAGTTGGAATCTCTTTTCATCCAGATGATAGGGAAGTAGTTCATACTTCGTCAAAATTTCCTGATCATATAGTGATACATATATATATCAGGCTTTGTGACCTGTGTACTTTTATGTGAGATGGGACCACAGATGGAAATTTTGAGAGAAAACTGTGTTGCTTTGGAAATAGCGTTTCATGTTGGTCATCTTTTGTTTGCAATTTGCTTGTATTTACATCAAATTCCACTCAGCTTTCAATATGGTTTAAGGGTAAATAATTATTTTTGTGATAATGGTTATACATAGATGTTCTGTTTAACATCAGTCAGTGAACTGTGGGACAGCTGAGCTTGGTGGGTCATGCTGGTTCATTACCAGGACAAGCTCTGTGGGCAGCTTTTAATGGGATGATGCCTTTGTATGTTAATTTTAAACGTGGGAGTCATCCAGTCTGAATATGATTCTCCTTTAAGGGATCTCCCTTCCTGTTCTTCAATTTATACTTCATCTTGCAGAACTTATCCTCATAACCTATGGTTTACGTTTTCAGAAGCTTGGCTTTTCCGGAAGAACGCGGTGCTGCCATGTATTGAAGGATTGCTCCCTAGTGACGTATCTAATATTATTATATTTTTTCTGGAAATGTCGCATATAAATAAAGGCCAGAGATCATTTGACATCTCTGCCAAACCCCCTCCATCATGCTGCGCTTACTGTCACAAGACATTTAGTTTCATAAGAGAGCAGCTGTGCCAAGTGTTCCTAACGAAAAATGAGTACCAGTCAAAACTGGTTTGGCTTTAACTACAAAAACTGTAATTCAGGCCAGGGTCATAAAAAGCTTCCAAATATGCATTAAAAATCACCAGCTTCTATTGCTCTCACAGCGTCTGTGGGCTGGGTGGACTTTTCCTCAACTCACCATTGTCCTACTTCATGTTACTCTCCTTGTATCTTCCAGGTGTCCTGGGTGGGGTTTTCCTCTTCTGTTAGAAATTAGCATCAGGACTTCTCCTCTGGTCACAGACCTCTTTCTTAAGACAAGGAAAGCCATGAGACTGTTACACCTTAGACACTAGGTTTTCTCTGATGAATGGAATGATTTCTTTGAAGGTTATTGGGTTTTATGGAATTACAGAACATGGCCACTGTAGTGTCCTTATTTCTTTAAGCTATGGTGAGAGAATTTATTGTATTAGTGGAATATAGTCATTTATTTTATGTTGTCTGTGATGCATAGAAATATGTGTCAGCTGTGCAGGAGCAAGTGGGTGTGCCACTTTGGGGTCCTTTTTCTTACCCTCCGGTTCATACACATCCTGTATGTCAAGATGGCAGATGAATAATGCATTTTTAGTCTAACTGTATATTTGTTCTATCTAATTTCTCTTGCTCTTTCCAGGTCTTGAATTCCTTTCTCCCCTTGATTAGTAACCATGGTGCTTGTAATGTGCAGCAATTATAGATTGGAACATACCAGCATAGAGTAATTTATGCAAAAGTAATTACTTAAATGACTCTTCATTATATTGCAATCAAATCCTAGATGCTCTGGTATAGATGTTACATATCCGATCTCAGCATGCTACTTAAAGTCTTTGAGTCCAATTCTGAGATGTTGTAAATCAGTGCAGCTCATCTCCACATCACCAGTGCTTTGAGAAGGACTGCACAGCCTCATGCAAACTGAGAGCCTGGCTCGCTGGTTTACAGCTATGAAAGAAAAGATTTTGAACTTGAAAACTAGTACAGGAAGGTAGGTCGGAGTGAGACTGAAGTATTCTGAGAACAGTAGTCTCAACCATACAACATCAGCAATAATCCCGTTTCCTCTCTGAAAGTAAATTGAGATAATTTTCAGCATTGTTGCTTTAGTCACTGAGTTAGCCACAAAGGGGTGAGTGATGCATATGTCAATTTTAACTGTAGCTGGTGTTAATTCTTTTTTTTTTTTTTTTTTTTTTTTTTTCTTCTGGCATGCGTGGTAGCTGTTGGCTTCCTGAAGGCCGTATATCATTGTTGTAGTTTATCTTTCAATCCTTTTTAGTCTTCATAATAGAAAATTTGCTTTTGATGTTCTCTCAGCAATTTGGGGGAAATCTGACAGTAGCACATCTGCATTGTGAGATGTGTGATTGAGGCTTCACAATGTCATAATGAAATTAGCATGTCTAGTTCATGTTGCAGGGTAGTGAAAAACATTCCTAAGTAGTTGCTTTTTATCGAAGTATTATAATTGATTGCTCTCTGAGTAATATGGAAACTCAGCCTCATTTCCTCTGTAATTCAGAATGAAATCTGAAAATGCCCAAATCCTCTGATGATGCACGGAAAGGTTATTATCAACCATGAAAGTCTTTGTGCAAGCACTGCTTTTGCATTTTAAGCTATCTAGCTGTTTGTTGCATTTTGTGTGAGTGCACGGAAAAAAACAGTTTGGAGTTTTCCGTGTATTCAGAGATTTGCATAGAGCACATTTAGCTCAATCAGGTCTTATGACAGCAATTCCAGGAAAATCTAAAAATCTCACAGCTACAGTGCTTAACATGGTCAGCAGGAAACGCCAGGGAGAATCCGTCTTTCTGGTTCAACTGCTTTGTCATTAGATAAACAGCATGGCATCTGTGTTTCACTGGAATATTTCTTCCAGCGAGAAACTGTTTTCTGCCTTTTATGAAACAATTTAGTGCTAAATGTCTCTATTTTTTTTGCAATTCCACCTCTTGGCCTCCTTTGTATTTCTTATGAAACAATGGCAAACTGAGCTCAATTAGTCTGTGAAGAGGTGATGCCACATGTGAAACATTTTAATGTAGACCACTGGCTAAGTTTGTTTGTATTAAGACTGTTGCTACTTTGATTTCATGGTTTTATTAGTCAGCTTGTCTGTGGGAGATTTCTGAAGCTTTATTTGCATGTGACTATGCACACGAGCTTCACCTATATGCTACAGCTATATCTTACTGAATGTCTACATAAAATGAAAACAGGTGCTGGTTGAAAGATACCTTTTATACAAGTCTAATTTCAAATAATACTTTGACACTACAGAGGTAGAGATAAAAATAAGAGCTTTGGCTTATTTCCATTATCCTTTTACTTTCAGGATGTTTTATATGGCAAACGTTTACATACAAAACAGCAGTGTACAGTTTCCCGTTATAGAATCTTAGAGGATTTTTTTATAGTATCAGAGGACTGGTTTAGTCAACAAGTTTCTGTTCCATGAAAGCACTTTGGTTGCTAGAAAACGACTTAACGACCTTCTGTTCGTCACAGCAAGGATCTCGAGTAGAACACATTGTGCTCTGAAAGATGCTGTGTAAAACGGGCACTGTGGAGTGCCGGTGCATCTTGAACAAAACTTTGCTAAAGTTTTTAATGCTGCATTAAATAGTTGGGATAATAACCCCCAACAAATATTTCATTGCAAAAACGTAGATTTATATGAAGAAGAGACACTTGCTATTATTTTGTTTTTATAAGTAGTTTTCAGCTACTACCTCATTTGCAGAGGGTTATTTAGGCTTTACTGAAATTTGGATGCAGAGATCTTAAAGGTAGCCTTCCCAGACTTGGCAAATATAATGACTAACTTGAATTGTAGGTAAGCCACTGAGTTTTATTCATTAAGAAGAAAGGAAAGGATGTTGTAATATATACACAAAAAAAGTTTCCCTTTTTTACAAGACAATCATAAAATTTTAGGCTCTACCATTTTTCATTTGTTTGTTTTGGATAAAGGATCAGCCATTTGTCACTAGTTAGGGCACATTTAGCTCATATTACAACATTTGGAAAGACAGTGCATATCTGAGGCTCTTGCTAATTTATCAATTTGGAGGATGTGTCTAGCTAGTAAATGAATATATGACTACTCCATGTGGGCCTATGCAGTCATTTGTTAGTCTGCCAAGGGGACAGGACCACTGAAAGAGCAGATTTCAGTAGTCTCTAGCCTCAAGTACTGGGAAGGTTAATGGATACGATGAGGGCCATACCACAGGCTTTGTGCTAGGTAAATAAAAGCTAATATGAGGTAGTCTTCCTGGCTAAAATGCTACCTTCATTTAGTACATTGATCAAATTATATTGCCATGTACTGAAAAGCAAGTCTACAATGAATGTTCCTGTACAGATGTATTTTGTGAGGTGATGATTCAGTAATGCAGACTGCAGTGGGATAGTTTTTGCTTTCACACTTATTTTTTTTACAAAATATACACCACCAGGGCCAGTGTCCCTTACATATTTCTTTCCTGGATTCCTATTTTTGCTAAAAGGAACAAATACATTTGAAAAAGAGAAAACAACCATAAAAAGGGTATGTTATCAAGGTTGTTTGGACACTTGAAACCAAGTTAGAAATATATAAAACATGAAAATTAGTGCTTAGAAATCTGTGCCAAACTTGTGGGTATTGAAAAAACATGTATTCAGCTTTAATTGGGTCCCAGCTGAGCCATGCTAGGGTGGGGGGGTGAGATGTGGAGGGGGCAGAAAGCAGTGCTTTTGATAAAGGTAATATAAAACTGTAGCAATTTCATACTCTTCATTTAGGTATGGGTGCTTTCTTTGTGGATGGTCCAACGCATCACTTTTCTGTGATGGCCCAGAATATAGTAAATGTGTCAGGTTTCTGTAAATTCTTATTGAAATTACTGAAGTAATTTACCCCAGTCCTACTTGTATTCCTTTATGACTCTTTTCAAATTCTGTAAAGAGTGTATGAATTGGTCTTTTAGATCTGCTGTGTCATCATTAGTGCTGTTTACTTCATGGCATGATGATGATATTGAAATGTATAATAAAAATGTTAGGTTATTGATGGCAAAATGCAAAATTATAAAGACCCGTCTTTACAAGGAAGATCTGAGCTGAAGATTTGTTTATGAGTTTTGACATTTTTATTTTCCTCCGCTTTAAAATTATTCTTTTTCTGGACTCCTTGTTTTTAGTCTTGGCATGAAACAAACCATTTCTACTTGGATAAGTGTTAAACTGCATCTTGTACTGGAGCTTTCAGGACTTTCATTTATTTGCTTATTGAAAGTGTCTCATGTTAATTTACTCAAGATCACCCTTGGCTAACAGAAAGAGAGAGAGTGGACATTTCATTAATTAAATAGAAAAGCCCAAAAGTCTGTGTGGAGGATGAGAATGAAAAACATAACAGCACGAGCTCAGCACTGTATTGTGACTGAAAGCCAGTCAGTCGGTGATTACCTTCAAATGTCACCATATTGAATTGAAAAGAGCTATGAATTTCCATTCTTTCTTAGAAAAAAAAAAAAAAAAAAAAAAAAAAAAACTTTCATTTTAATATGAGGTTTCATTAGGATAAGTTTTGTACAAAGGAAATGCACTTATGAATGACATCGTTTGGGTACTTTCAACACTGGTGAGAAAGATTATCTGAAATATGTAGCTAATTAAATCTGCATAATTTAATAATTAGATTTAATTAAGGAAAAATGTAGTCAGTTTTGACAACTTACAAAACAAAGTTCTCCCAAGCTACTGTTTTTGTGTTCCTTTATTTCAATTCACAACCTGGAAAATTGTCCAAGGAAATACTTTTCTTTGACATTTGAAACAAATTAAACGCTACCTGAAATTTCAAATTAAACAACCTATATTGCATAATCTGCCAAATTATAACATTTAGGCCAAGATTTACATGGATCCACCGATTTTGAAAGAGTAGGCAAATAAATTATTTTCTGGATCAACCCCATAGCTCTTCGCTTTTAAAGTTGTACTGAATTATAATATAGTTTTGCTTATTTAATAGGTTGTGTTTAAGAGCAGAGATCTTGGAAAGGTTCTTTGAGGTTTTTGTAGTGTATTAAATAAACACTAATGTTGAAATGTTAGGATTTCAGGTAATATCTTAGTAATATATCCTTGTCCCAGAGGATGCACAGTTGCTAGAATAATCCACTTCGAGTATCTTTCATAGTCTTTGTTTTCTACAGATATTATGTCTGCTTAGCTTTCTGCTCTAGCAATGTGAAATCTACGGAGACAGCACAAATGAGAAAATATTTGAATGTGTTTATCAACAATGACACTAATAATGCAATTTATAGAGTAATTTTCTGTAGCCTTCAGCTTCACCAGGATTACAAAGATTACCACCTTTTTTCCTGTTTTGGAATGCATAAGAAATACACAAAGCTCTGGAGGATTTGGAGTTACTCCATGGATAACAATTATGTCTTGAAAATGTAATTCTGCTTATTTCACTTTTAAATACTTCATTTCATGACTGCAGAAAGTGTTACTGTTACCTGCTCCATGAACCTGTGTCCTATCTTGCAAAAGTATCAGAGAAAGATCAGCTATTTCAGAGCTGTTCTTAAATAATGTAAGACTTCTCAAAAGACTCATCCTGTTGAAGTCTCAGACCCTAGGATTTTCTATTTTGGTGATAAAAACACATTCAGGGGCTAGGATGGTGGTAGCCAGAATGTGTTGAGACTGTTAATAGGTCTGGAAGAGCCAAATTACGGTTGTCTTGGCATATGACATGAGCAGTAAGAGGAAGCATAAAAAGGCTGGGATTCTGGTCTGGGGAAGAAAATGCTGTGATGGGGTTATGACTGAGATGAATAAGATCATAAAGGCAACACAGAAGATGAATGGAAAACTGTTAATTATGATCTCTCATAGTCGTAGCACAACATAGGGGGCACACACCAATATTAGTAACAAAATAAAATAAAAATCACAAAGTATAAGAGAAAGCACCTTTTTCATGGTTTTCTTTAAATAATGAGCTTCTGAAATTTGTTGCCAGAGGAGAAAATGGAGACTGACAATAGGGGGGAGGTTCAGAAAGTATTAGTTAAACATGTGGGCAGCAGATCCACAGTAGACCTTGGAGGAAGGAAGCCTTTTCCATCCAACATCCCTGGGTTAGTGACTGGGAAAGGGAAGTGGGACAGTAAGCTGCAGATATCAGTCCCCCGGATAGCTTTGCTTACTGTCCCATTCATCAGCTTATTTGGTTTTGTGTGGGAGAGAGAGAGATCACTGGTCTAAAGAACAGGCCCAACAGAATATTTCTTACAGTTCTAAGCAAGTCTGCAGTTTGAAAAATATCCACAAAAGCGCAGTAGGAATTGAATTATGACTGGGCTGATTCATTGTTTCATGGTTTTCTTCTGCCATTATCATTGTTAGCATGCACTCTCCTACATACAGCAGCAGGAGCAAAATCTCTAGAGGGCTTCCTTCTGTATGTCACTTTGTTGCCCTGTTGCTCTGGGTATGTTGACACCGTTTTAGTCCTGTGATATAAAGGCAAGTGTATTGCATGTACGTGCATTTGAGTTTTGCACAATTCTGGATCATGACATAAGTTTGTGCTAATAGCTGCATGGTGTTATTCAAGACAAATCATAAACTCCAGAAGAGCTGCCTGCTGCTGACCCAAGTGAAGAGCCTGGTAAGAGGTTGCATCAGGTCCATCTAGCTATAAAACATGGCTGCAACAAGGGCTTTAGAGGAAAAGAAAATGACAGTCATCTAATGATGCTTTCCCTTGCTATTGCTGTTACTGATTTCAAATATGACATGTAGTTTTCAGTCATAAATTCAAGTGGACATCAGCTATGGTTCTCTGATGTTGTGATTATGAAAATAAAACTAGCAAAATCTACACTACTTGTGCACTCCACTTCTGTAATTATTTCCTGGGAGCACACTGTAATGATTAGGCTTTGGCTAGCTGAAAGCCTCTGCACAGTTTTCCTTAAACTCTGCAGAAATTTGAAAATGAAGCCAAATGCACAGCTTTTGTAGATAAGTAATAAGATAATGAATTCGGATTTTTTGTAGGTGGATTGAGGTTTAGGGGCGGTAACTGAAGAAGCATTATGTCATTCATTTTGCATTGACCAGTTCTTGCACAGTATCAATTGTCTTTCATCTGTATACCCTAAATCATTACTGGCGAGGGCAGAAAATGTTTAGGATGAAAGGATCAAGAAATATCCTACAGCTACAGGATGAAATGAACAAAATGAACATCGACACCTGTTGGTAATTCTGAGATCTAGACAAAAGTTTTAAGTACAGTATAATAAAAAGTACAGGTAGATGTCTTAATTGAGCATTTAAGCTAAGGTTTCTTGAATTACTAGGAAACTCATTGAAGCCATTGGATAGCCAAGACTTGGTGCTACCCACTTTTCTGTCTCTGTATACTTGCAAAAAGGGCACAGACAGAAAGACTCTTTTACTCAGTTGTTAAGTACCTTCTGCTTCAAAACTAATGTAAATGAAACTGAGGGAAATAAATTGTGTAGTGTATCTGACATGGTGCTGCGTATGGCCAGGTGACTTCTGTGTGTGTCTTCTGTGTATGCTAGCATAGACAGCTATTGTCATAGACTTGAATGATAACTTCTGCTTTCATGAAGTACACAGTAATAGGGGTTTGATTTAGGTATTGCAGACACACCCAAAGATTTTTCCAAGAACTTGAAAACATCACCAAGTTCATAAATGAGCAAGGCATTATTATGTCCTCTCTAACCAACATACTTCATACATACTTACAGTCTGTGTAAGCAACAGAAAAACACTGTACATAAAAATAGAAAAATCAGTAAAGATGTAGTGTTCTCATTCACGTGGACTATTGCTTAAGGAGCAGGACCCCAAATTTCTGTGAGCTCTAACACTGTCACCCCCAAAGTTACAGCCTTACTTTGTTTCTATTTTTTTGCTTCTTTGATCCCAAAACCTTCATCAAGGATAGAAAAACTTGAATATAACAATTGTACACTCTGAATACCATGTAGCGATGAAAGCAAAACTTACATCATTTTTCCTGGGGATAAGCAACATTGGCTTGGTGTAGGAATTCTGTGAAACACCCTAATCCAATTCATCCTCTAGCCTTGCTAGAGAGATTAAAATATCCCATTACCTTTACATGATCCTTTTCATTAGGATTAGAGTCGTGCTTCTCCAATGGGAAGGAACAACGTCGTGTCACTCATGTTGACATGAGCAACAACATGATACCCAAACAAACGAAGCAGCAAATACTCAGTGCTGTGTAAATGAGCTCTGTATAGAAGTTTCTTTCTAAGCAAGTAAAATCCTACTTAAAATGCATTTAGAGGAAATTAAAATAGGATCTAATCCAAAGACCCAGTAAAATTAATAGCAGGGCTCATGCTTACTGCAGTTCTGCGTGGTAATGAACACATTCAGAGAAGCTGTGATCTGCTTACAAATATTTTCCTAAAGAGAATAATAACATGCATTTGCTTTGAATTATTCACTCTGACCCCAGACTGGGTTGTTCTCATGAAACTCTGCATAAAAGTCTTGGTAGATCCTATAGGCAGATGTTACTGGGTCTTGTAGAGTGTTTTTTTTTTTGATATCATAAATCTTCCTGTAGAGACGAGCTCTTGCACACCTTTTCTACCAAGCTAGAAAGTTTTAACAATAGTCAGAACTTATTAAGGGCATAATTGCTGATGAATGGCAAGACATTTCACTTATAATTCAAAGCATGCTTCGTACATCAGCCTGAATATTTGAACTGTTCTGTAGAATTTAATAGAGAACTAAATCCCTTCTGTCATATTCTTGAGAATTGTTAAAAGAATCGGTAGAAAGTTTATCACAATCTAATCATTCAATTCTGGTATCTGTAAAACCTCTTAGGCCTCTCCGCAGAGCCCTGCTGTTATGCTCGTATTACAGAATTATTTCATATCATATTCATCAACTAAATATCAACTAAGTGTTTGTTATTAGAATACAAAAGGGAATGCTTAAAAAAAAAAAAAAGTGAAATCAAGCTATACAAGTAGAAACATTTCAAGTGCTTTGAAATGTTTTTTGTTGTTTTTTTTTTTTTTGATTATTTGTTTTGTGTGTGGCTTGTTTTGTTTCAAGCAGCCAAATGCCAGTAAATTTTGGCTGAATTTCTAGACAACATCAATTATTTCTAGAGCGAATTATGTTTACCTCATATGTAAATGACCTTGGAGAAGGACACATTTCAAAAAAAGTGTGCTACTAGCAAAACCAAACTTTGGCTGATGCTAATAAATCAGACTGCGTGTTGTAAATACCACATGTATGTTTAAATACATAGCACCAGTAGAAAACAATGCTGGATTATTGGGTAATTCCAAGAGATTAGCGAAATGGAAGTTTTAAAGGACGATGAAACAGAGACCCAAAAGTGTTGATACACACAGAGTAACTGGAAAAGGGAGAGCAGTGCAAACTTTAACTTAGCAAAATTATTTGTGGGTGATGAAGTCTGCACAGTGTACTACTACATGGCAGCAGGGAAAGCAATTTTTGATAGGGGCTTGTAAATAGAAAATTAATCTTATAACTAATTTTAAATTATTTTGGCACAAACTGAAGAAATAATAAAATTGTGTTTGGAATAATGTGAGCACTTCCAGTAACCTTATAGTAAGAAGGACATTGCTGACATTAGGTTGCAAGAGGGACCTCTAATTTACAGTCTGCAAAATGTGAAAGATTAGCCAAATCTGATCTGTGGAGCTCTAGGGGGGAATAGAATGAGGGGGGTATCATCAACATGTATAAAACCCAGGAGAGAGGGGACAGGATTGATGCTAGTATAGCATTATTAGAGATAAGTAATTTAAACCACCAAGATATCTAAGAATTTGTGGAGTGAGAAGAAATTAATTCATAAGAAATTGAATCACTTTCTCTAAGCAGAGAGTAGGTGAAAAACAGGCCCAATGTCCTGAGTCAGCATTCAGTAAATTGGTCCAGAAGGGAGCTGAGCAAGATTTTGAAAATATTAACTTACAGACAAGATAGGTTTTGTACGGCTGTGTTTGCTGCTTATCAAGGTTTCATAAAAGCTGAGTTGGTGGCCAGCTGTTAACTTTACACAGCTGTCAGAAAATGGAACTTGTTTTAATGTCTTTTGGGGTAATACCCACTTACCCTAAATACCTTTTCTTTCCCAGCTGAGACAACACTGATGCCTGCCCCTTGGCAACTGGTGTTGACAATGAAGTGTCTGCATGCTTCAATGGGTTGTAGTGGTCACTACTTGGCTGTTCCCAACTATGTTGGTTGAAAACATATTTCTGTCAGTGAAAAACAGTGGGTCAGTACACCCTAAAACAAATTACTTTCTTCTGTCAGAAAATGTGTGAAGCAGAGAGAGACTCTGCTGTGTCTTCTTAAAGATCACCGTGCCATAACAGCACCCACTCATGGAGCATTCAGCATTTCCTTGTGCTCTTCCCATCTGTTAAAAAATGTAAGCGTACAAAGACAATGAATTCTCTAGGTGCCATTAACAGGTAACAAATCTGGCAGCAATGCTGTTACTGGAGGTGTTGTTTTCTCAGAAGGAGCCCCGTTCTGCACTAGATTGTTTCACAGGTCCTGTGCATGATTAAGCTCTGAGATGGTTGGCAGAATGGTGATTGGCATGGCAGGACTCAGCTGCTCTCCTGAACAACTAGAAAGAGATGATAATGAAATCTCATTGGCTTAGGCATTGTTATACTCACCTTTGAGATCCCTTTTAGCATTTATCAATTTTATGGTAATTGCAGGTGGTGTATTTTTTTCGGGTTTCTGTCAGGCCTCATTCATTTGTATTATTATTTTTTTTCTCTTTGGAGAGCTCTGTAATTTTTTTCCCAAAACAGAGCTGTGTATCTTCTAGCACTAATAAAAATCTTGTCTCTTTTCATTGCAACTCTCCTCCAGAGCAGGGCCTTCTGGTGTACTCTGAAGCACAGGAGATAAAATAATCAATAAGCCTGGATTTGAAAATGAAATGCAACATTTGTTTTGTTACTGAGCTCTACATAGCCTAAAACAGATGGCTTTGCGATGAGGCTTTTAGTGTGTTCATAAGGATTTTTGAGTCTCATATGATTTTTATTTTGAAAATATAAATTGATTGAATGACTACTGGCATAATGACTTGACATCTATTATCCCCTTTCATAGATCAAGAACTGTAAGTGATGTACAATTAGAGCAATGCGTAACAGAACTCTTGAAATCAGATGGAACAGTCGTGTATTCAGTGCACAAAACTCTCCTACTATTTTTTGTTGAAAAAATATTTTAGTCTTCATCATTACTAGTATGGCTGCTTGCATATTTTGGTCTGTGCCTCTCAGCTCATACTGTAGTAAATAGTAAATGCATACGCACCAAGATGGTTAGTAAACATTATTTATCTGGTGGTGGCAGGCGTGAAACAAAATGTGTTTTTTTATGTGTATTTGTCCTTTATACGTTGCTCTGATTAATTTTTTGTGTCAGGATGTATTCTTAGAATTCAGTTTCTTTCAGATACAGTGTGCTAGTTTAAAATAAGAAGAAAGAGCATTTTTGTACTGCTTTATAACCAGAGGTAGCACTTTGACTACATAAGAGAGATCCCTTATCTGGATTGAGATTTGCTCCATTATTCCTGGACATTCAGGGAGAGCAGCACTGTTATGGCAGTCTTCCAGATAATATAATTTTTAAGGTGGATAAGAGGGATAGCCATTAAAGAACACTTTAATGAGTTTGATATTTTTAATGAGTTTGATACTTTAATGATATTTGATATTTTCAATTGATAAGACACTGAATCTCTGAAGAGCATCCCCTCCTACATCCATGTGTAACTGCAGTCAAGTCCCAATGTCTCTTACTCATTCATATCATTAGCTGTGATGCTGTTACTACATGCATATAGCAATTACCCTCTTACTAAAAGGACATGGACAGAGGCAAAAATGTAATATCTGATACATACCATGGTCTTAGACAATCTGAGTAGATCTGAAGGTCTTCTGTTGCCTGAGAGTTGTCTCTCCAGTGTCTCCTCAATAGAGACACACCTCCCCACCCCCTACCAAAAAGATAAACACACACACCCCTTAATCAGGGTAACAAACAAATTTAGAATTTGTTAAACAATGGATGTGTAGAAGCCCTGTTGAAGGACACATTGCCTTCCCAAGGTGAAGCATCCTCAGGCAGATCTGGCATTTTTTTCAAAAGTCCAGACTCACAAGGAAGGAGATCATGGGCCTTTTTTGATTTTAAAAATATGTTTTTGTTTGTTTGTTTGTTTGTTTTCTACAATACCTCCTATACACCTCAGGAAGCAGTAATAGCACAGCTAGAATGAAGAATTCATACCTCATTTGAAGACATACTTTTATCATAGTTATTATGGCCAAATTTAAAAAAAAAAAAAAAAAAAAAAAAAAAAAAAAGTATAAGCAATCTTCAAAATAATTACTGGACAACTTTTGTAGGATGCAAAGCATTTGAATGAATCAGCTTGTGAACACTTATTGCATTAATAAACATCAAGGATTCAAAACAAAATAAAACTAATCTTTTAGATTTTTGTAGAATTTGAGAGGCAGAGAAATTTGCAGTTTGCCATCTCCTCACAATTAATATTTCATTTCATTTGCTCTTTGAAAATCCAACACTCAAGATAGTGTCAAGACTTGGTGAACTTGGTGAAAGGAGATGGTGATTTGCATCTGGCTAATCCTATTTCAATATTTAGCATTAACTTCCTGTTGTTTTTTTTTTAGTTAATCTCAACCTGAACATTAAAATCCAGACTGTATGCTGACAGAAACACAGTATGCTTTAGCTGTTTAAATGGAAATTAAACACAAATGTCAAGCAGATAAACTATTGTGAAAAATTCAGGTGTATTCTGAATTTGTAAAAAAAAGGACAACTTTTTTGTGTCCTGAAATAAGAAGCAGTTCTTAATAACACCTACTGTGCCACTAAATTGAGCATTCTTAGGGAATGACAGTAAAATTGATTAATTTATGGCAGAAATCTGAAGTAAATACTGAGAAAACAATGGCATCTTTTTGAAACATAATTGCTTTTAGAGGTCAGACGAACAGGCTTATAACAATTTACATGCTAAGTACACCAAAATTTCTTGGGTAGAGAGGGATTTTGTTTCAAGTTTTGCAACTGAATCATTTCATAATTATTTTTTATAGTGTTGCTCCTTCATGTTGCTGATACTGTATGGTGTCTGCTGCTAGTAATTCATGTTTTGTGCACTGTATACATCACTGGCACGCTTTTTGTCTTACCAACCAAATATTCATTGTCCTTTGGTAAAAGCATTTTCTGTTCTGTGATTCCCAACTTAATGAGTCAATGGATTAGGATCAGTTATAAAACATCATGTTCAGTATCAGAATTACACTTAAAAATAATGATAACAACAACAACAAAGCCTCTGATGGCTCTGCCACTCTCTATAACCTCACAAAATCATGTCTTGGAAGTCACAGAAAAAGTGGAGTTAAGACAGTTTAATAGTATAAGCACAATAAAACAAATTGTAGTTTCCGCTGACATCCACTGGAGCAATGTTGAAAATGCATATCCTTTCTGAATCAGTGAAGGCAGTCAAGCCTTGGGGATTCACTTTTCCAAGAAGATGTGTAATATTCATAGTTCAGTATTTACTCTCAAGGCTTTATCAAAAAAAGAGGAAATTAAAATTTAAGAACAATGGAGGTTTCAGCAGTACTCTCATTGGGTTACTCCAGCCATACTCACTTCTCTGTCCAGCAGAGGCTGTGGAGACTTGCACTGGGTGTACTAACATGAAATATAAACCTTTATTTTCTTTCCAGTAAAAGCTTAGGAAAGCATGGTCCTAAGTGTAGAGCAGGTTTGTTATATCTGATTTTAAGGTGTAGAAAAGCAGAATATTTATTTCCATTGCTTAAAGAACAGCTCGATGTAATTATGAATGCTAGATCTGTCTTGACAAAAACTGTAATCATAATTTAAAAGAGCCAAAACTTCAGACACTCAACACCATGAAAGTGTTTTCCAACCTTTAGAATATGAGAGCTGTCCTTTTCCATTATCACCTTTGAGGTAAGCCCCAAAGGAAAGGTTACTTCCTTGAAACTAAGAGAAAAAAATGTCTTCAGGTAACCTGCAGATCAAATGGCACCACAGTTGATTGCTAACCAAGTCATGAAGATTTTCAAGCTGTCAGTTATCTTTCTCTCTATATCAGCACAACTCCTAGTGCTCTGCATGACTTGCTAGCTGTGGAACAAGCATATTTTGACAAGCATGTTTTCTGCTATTATTTTTTCTTAACTTTTAATAATATCTGTACCAAGCCAATTCAAATATTACTGAAAGTAATTTCTGGTTTCGACCTGGTTTTACACCAGAGGGTAGAATCTTTGCAGTAATACACAATCTCTCTACCAGTCTTTAGACATCTTAGTCTTTATAAGGCTATACAGTTCATTGTTCAAGTTCATGAGTTCATCATCTCAAGGAATATCTGATGTCTCCCCAGACAGGCTAATCACAGTCTTTAAGTATGGTGATGTCCATTCTTCACAGGCATCTTCATCCCACAGAAATTTTCAGGTGTTTTTGGTAAAGATAAAAATTTGTTTAGAAGGATTTTTTGCCTCGCTGTCCACCTTGGCTAACAAATATAGTGAATTAGCATAGTTCACCTATGAGAGAAAGCCTTTGGCATTTTTGTGATGTCAGTAATCTCATGCCACTAAGAGAAAAAATACCACTTCTATTATCCACCAAAAAATCGACAGACAGCATGCAGTCCTGCCAAGGTGGAACCATGTTGTGTACTTGCTGTTCGTTCCAACCCTGATAATTACCTTATTGATGTCATGCCATTATGGAGTTCTTTATCAATAACACATCTTCCCAGAGATATTAAGACATTATGTTAGATCCTATAAAGTTGTTTTGGGGGAGGGATCTAGATGGAAATCCATTTGGAGTGCTATTTTTTCATCTCATACAATTATCTAAAGGTAAAGACCTGATTATTGGCTGTGCTTGATAATGTGTCCTTCACAGCCCACATCCTCTCTCTCCTCCTTTCTCCCCTAAATCCATTATTGGTTTGATATGCTAAGACAGAAGATAACATGAATCAGTAACAGTAGGTATAGCTTGAAGTCCAATCACACTTTTGAAGAGAGAATACCTCTTTCTGGTTATCATTTATGATGGAATTGTGGCAGATGGCCTGAAATACTCTGTAGTCATGGGAGAAAGCATTTGTTCCCATCTTTAGCTCATCAAGGCTGATGTTACAAAGAATGTGTTCCAGGAGTCTAACTTATGGTATGTCAGAAAGATCTTGGGATAAATGAAGATGAAACTACCTCACCTTATCTAACTTCTACTTCAGGCAGAACAAAGGCAGTGAAGAATGTACAACATAGCAGTATCCTTAAGTTATCTTTTTCTTTATGATGCTGATGCTGCAAAATGAAGCTAATGGTGCTGTGTTCATACTTTATCTTCCATTACAGAGGCCATAGAGTTAAAACCAAACCAAACCAGAAAAATCTAAGGACTTCATTCTTTCCAGCAGATGATTCCAAACTTCCTTGACTCTGTTACCATCATCTCTGAATTTTCCTGCATAATGACAGATATATTTTTTTGTGTGTGTGTGTGTTTTTTTTGTTTTTTTTTTTTCTCAACCAAATCTGCTTGGTCTTTTATCCTTGAGAGGAAAGGAAAACGTTCTTCTTACATACTATTCTAGACATTTTGTCACTCAAACTCATAGAAGGATTTATATAGTTTGGGCAGATTTTAAATACATGACTTGCCAGATTTGCTTTAAAAAAAGGCACCACTGTGGGAGTATGTTCAGATTAAAAAGAGAATGTTTGTTTCATACCTCAATCTTGTTGCAAATTTTTCTGAGAAACCCAAACACTATATAAACATTGAGTAAATTACTCTAGGACGTTTTTTTCCTGAAATTTGCTGCATTATATATACTAGACTATGATAATGTAATAGTCATTTGAGACTGAATTCAGGAGTGATATGAAAAATGATATGGTTTAAAACTTGGACTCCAATATAACGAGTTACAATTATCAAAATGTCATTTATACGCCCTTGAACAAACAAACAAAAAACACTTTAAAGTTAGAATAAAGACAGTTCCCCACTCTTCTTACGTGTTTATCTAAGTGTTTTATTTGTTTTTGCTGGCTGGATTGTTGTCATGATTGGATCTTATTCTGTGATCAGTGGATCATGCTACTTTCCATACTGTATACCATCCTGGTCAAGGGAATCAGATGACCTGCATCACTGACAAATGAACATGAACAAAACAAAGTTGATTTCATATATGACCTGGAGGTGGAAAAAAAAAAAAAAAAAAAAAAAAAAAACACACAAATCATATCTTTTCAGATTCTTTATGTGGGCTTATTTAGGTTTGCTTAGATTAACTTCTGAATATGAACAACTGTCAATCTTCATTTATAAAATTAAAATATATTCTGTAATGTTAGGCTTGCTTTGAAGCTGAATTGAAACTAGTGGGACCTACAAATTGTTGCCTTAAGAAAGTGTGTTCCTACCATCGTGTTTCTGTACCTACATAGATTTTGATAATGCAGTTTCAAGTAGCTTATGTGTTCTTTGAGGCATATAGCTAGTATTCCAAGAAGAATGAGACTGTACTTCTTTCATTGTTTAGGAAAGATTTGCTTTGCATTGGTTTGACTGAACCTGGGAATTTGATGGTGAAATGGCACTTTGGAGAAATGCCATATAGTAATAAATCATTATGAAATAAGCTTAAAATATCCTTAATTGTGGCTTTTTATATTTCACAAAAGAATAATTAGTGCTAATGTGTTTCAGAACTTTCCAAACTGGGTTTTTCTGTTCTTAATCATACATTAAAAGGTTCACATTCAAACAAAATCATTTTTACGTAACTGAAAGATACGGCAAATGCATGTTTTGAATTTTCTTGTATAACATCCATTCATGATATCATTCAGATGTTGACACTTCCTTTCTGAGACTAATCAAGGTGATTTCATTAGCAATACTCGTTTCTGAAGAAAAAAGAGTTAGCATAAGATAAACTTGAGCCTTCCAGCACTCCTCAGGTTTTGCTGTCAGTGTAATTATAAAAGGTTTGTTCAAAAGAGGAGGCAAAACAGGCAGTATCGCTCAAGACAGCAGCAGATTATGTTGAAGAGTTTAAGAGTTAATTTTGGATATTTCAAGTAAGGGACAAAGCTGAATCTTCGGCCAACTGTTTGCACATGCAGATGCCCTTTGAAGCAAGAGCAGCTTTTCCAAGGAAACCATAGTCATCTCTTTGCCAGTATCAGTAGGAAGAGAAATCCATATCCACCTCGAGTGCTACTTAATCATTTTCTTTCCATTCTTTTTTGCTTTACTTGTTGTATCTGCCTTCCTGCAGCCCAAGAGGATACATGATCTTTTTTCTTTTTTTTTCTCTATGCCAGAGAGACATGGATGTGTCTGACGTAGTGGGCGAAATTAGAAAAAGGGCAGGCAGAAATAGTGTCAAGATAAACACGGATGTAAAGGGTGCTGACAATGCATCCCCAGGCACTGAGTCAACTCACATGGATAGCCATCATGTATTCCAGTGAGTTCAGGAATCAGGGCACTGATAAAAACACCCTTGGGAATGACCCCTGGAGTGTTTTAACTGTGCAATGACTGGGAACTGCTTGCTGTTAGGTGGCATGGGGTCTGTTTTGAATCCCATACTGGCCCTAACTTGGGGGAGGAGTACCACAACGTTGGCTCTGGAAGGTTAGAAAGGGGAAGGCATCTCAAGCAAGGGTAGATTAGAAAGACTTTAAAAGCAGGGTCTTCTTTCTACTGTATTTATTATCCAGACTTCTACTGAATAAGTCTCCAAGATATTTTACTCCCAAACACACTGATCACTTGTACACTCTCATCCCTGCAGTTAATCACTAGGAATCTTAACTGATTTTTTTTCCCTCCCCTTGCTGCCACAAAACTGAATGTTGCTACCATTTAGGAAGAGACAGACAAATTCAGTGTTGTCTGTCTTGCTGAGGCATATCCTTGAACCCCTTTATGCAACCTGGTACATAGTTGTAGTAACTGTCAAAATATCTAGGTTGCTGACATTATGGTCCTAATTTTCTGGTGTCATTTACCATTTGAGTAATCCACTGAATTTAGAAAAAATAAATAAAAAATAATAACTAAAAAATCTAACTAACAGAAAAATCCCTTCCGTATAGTTGAGATAGCATTTTGTTTGATCAGAGGTATGTAAGTTATGCTTTATACAGTTAAATAATATTTATTTGAAAAAGATGACAACTTTTTTCATATTCAAGCACGTTTTCCTATTTTACTGTCTAGTTCTGATTTAAATCAAAGAGAATTGTGTATATAAACACCTTTGAAGATCTGGTTACATCTAGGAAGTTTATTAAAAATGTAAGGCTGTGTGGTACCTCAGCATAGTGGATGACAGAAATCAGAGATGTTTCTAAAAAAATATTGATGCTATGTTTGTATATGCTTGCATAGTTAAAAGAGTGGTGAGTTTTTGGTCCGTGCTTTAAAATATGTTTTTACTTCATTGTTAATGTATTTTTTCCAAATACTGAAAATGTGTTGACTGAGTAATTAATTTGCATCAGATGAGCATTCTTAGAAGTAAGTATTTGGCCAACAAATATCTACTTTAAAATATATATTTAAGACCTTTTATTCTGCTGAAATTGCCACTGAATTTGCTGTAGATTAGATAATTATCTTTTTTTGTCCTTACATTAAAATCAGCTGAGCTTCATTCAGCTCTTTCATTCCTAAGTCTTGTAATTAACTTTTTTTTTTTTTTTATGAAATATGAATAGAAGATAGAAAACCTGGGAGTTTCCTATCTCCAAAAGTTGGAGAGTGACTAATTAGCAGAAAGAGCTGAGGAGACTGAAAACTGTACTCACATCCATAGTAGTATTGATAGGTGTATCATGTGGGAATTGAGGTCATGATCCTGTTAGAGCTCCACATGCATAGCAAGACTGACGAATCTAAAGACTTTAATCCTCTTTCTCTTAAGTTCTTCCAAATACAATAAGCACATAACTCAAAGAAATTTTTGTCTCCGAAATTAGTATATTGAAGAAATTTCTGATTATTTTCCTTTTATTCTTTTTGAGGATAAAATATTTACCACAGAACAGTAATGTTCACAAAATAAAAGAATGTGTGTTAGAGAGAATTTATTGGGAAAAAATAATAATAATGAAAAAGTAATGATAATGTAACTTGATACAGAGTTTATGGGTGAAGATCACTGGAATTGTGCAAAAACACTTGTGAGATAATAGTCCAGTTCTCTGAAGAGAACAATCTAAATACACAGTAGAGTTCAAGAGAAATGAAAAGCAAAGAAACGATTTGACCAAGGGATCAGGCAAAGATGTTATCTTCCAACTTGACTTTTTCTTTTCCCAATCATTTTTCTTAGGGACAGGCCGTGTTATATATTCTGAGCATCTTACATATAAAGAAATTCATGATTAGCACATAGAAAACACGAAGACTTTCATTTATGAATTAAAGCTTATAGCAAAGGCAATTACATACTAAACCTGTGTGATCCTATGTCAATATATAGGACGACAGGAGCTCAGCTCTCTTCTCTGTCATTTTCTGAAAACTAGCCTTTGGTATTGCCTCACTTATGTGCTTGGAAGCCATACTAACAAATCTTCAAACCATTCCAGACATAGAGCTCCCCCAATAAATTGGTGCTGTATTGCTTGGTAATGTTCGATCTTGATGTTTTCAAAAATCTAAGAAATAGGAATACACTGGGAGGAAGGAATTGAATTCAGGCTAGCATGTACTTGTCCAGTGTGGTAAATCAGGTCCTTTAGGAAAGAGGAATCCAGTTTATATAGTGTTATGGGTCTGCAATATGGCAAGGCATGAGTCTCAGTTCTGAAAAAGCAGGTCATCGCTGTCCTTTCTGTGTAGAACTCTTTTGCCTGGGGTCATTCATCAGTAAAGATAAATCTTTGTAACTGTTTGAAAATATGGTAAATGGACACTCTAGATGCCACTGTATTCTGTCTTAATGCATGTGTGCTGTATGTGCATCGATGACATTGCTTTCATACATTCATTTTAAAATATTTTAAGTCTTTTGGAATGGAAGTAAAAAAGGCTTCACGATTGTTCCTAAATCCAACATTTCCCCACTCCTATTTCTTCTCATAAATCAGTAAATAGACATTGAATAAAGAAGTGCTAGCCAAGGCTGATAGAAGATGGGTACCTCTAAGTAACAGAGGAAAGCTTGCAAATGTGCTTTCACAAAGTGGAAAACTGGTCGTGCTTCAGGTATTGGCACAAACACTGGAAAAATAATAGTGGAATCAACTGATCTATTCTGTGAATAGAAGGTACCTCACCAAAAAGAAGTTAATGTAACACTAGGAATTACTTACAGTGAGGGGAATTCTGTAGATGTTTGTTAAAAAAAAAAAACAACTTAACAGCATTGTGTATGGGCTACCATTTTAACAACACCAGTGGTAAACTCAAAACATATTTGAGGATTTAATTATAAAACCTCTGCCAAATGTGTGACAATGTTTCTGGCACAATCTTGACAAGGGGAAGGAATAATTCAAAAGGAAAATTCAGAAAATACTAGCTAAAATGTTGTGATTGAGTAATACTTAAAACTCATGCTTTGCTTCTGCCTAGAGTGCAGGCTGGGATTACCCACGGTCTAGTTGAGGCAAAAAAAAAAAAAAAAAAGTCTTTAAAGTCTACTCAGTGGACCATTCTCTAAGAAGCTTTGTAGCATTTGGGGATTTGCTAAATATTGTTGGGGGCCTGAGGATTGCCCAGTTCTGTCTATCATATATGGTTATGATTCAAGTCCTTGTTGTCTGCAACATATATTTAAAATTGCTTAGTTTTCAAGTGTAAGTTTCAACAACAAAAAGCCTAAATTATTGCTTTGAATAAGCATAAATTGGTGTGGCTCTATTAAAATCACTAGAGCTACACTGATTTATGTCACTTCAGCTTCTCAAAGGGGTTTTGTGATGGTCTGGTGAACTTGTTCCTGCAATAATTATGTGAAAGATGATAGCTATAAGATGATATAGCAGCATCTGATTGCTGCTACAGAACAGACTCTTCCAGAAGTCATTTCTCAAGTTAACGCATTGCATCTAACACCATACAGGTCTCGCTGCTTGCAAACTTTGCCTGAAACTGCAAAGCACTTGGGTGTTGCTGAGATGTAATGCTAATTAACTGAACTGCTTACCTATTCAGGTTTTTAAAATGCACCATTCACCAAGGTGTATGAATACCTTTCACAGTTGCTAAGATGATTAATGCACTAAGTCCTAGACAAACCTGTTAGGACAATGGGCATCACTGTTCATTGTTATGCATTGGTAACCTAGCATGAGCCAGGTTTCTGACCAAGGTATGTGCAGCACGTGGTGGGCTCTGTGCTAGAACTGATGAGAGTCCTCGCTCCCAGTGCCAATGGTTCCAATGCCAAGTTGGTTGAGACAGAAAGTTTGCTATTTTTGAAGTATACAAAAATTGCATTTCTGTATCATTTCTAAAGAGTAATTCCTAAACCAATTCACAAATTCATTTGCATACCTGTCTCAAATTACTGATACACATCAAAGTGCTAAATATTCCTAGAACTGCAGTATTTCTTTTTCCGTGTGTCCTGCTCACTCTATGTTGCTCTTTCTTGCTAGTTAATTTATACTGCACGTCAGACTGTGACATGTGGCGGTGGCAAAATGGATGAATTCTGTTACTACCCTGGTGTGTGAATGTAAGTGAGGATGTCAGTGCTCGCTTTTTGTGCAGCTGCCACATTGCACAGCAGAAACCATGCATTTCTCCCAAGCCTGTATCTTACACAACTGTACAATAATCATTTTACCAGATAACAACCAGAGCATGCCAAGAAAAACATGCACGAAAGAATTCAGTAAAAGTCTATGAAATACACTATGAGATACGTTGTCTTGGCAGTATGGGAGAAATACCTAATGCTGAGGAACAAGGAAAGAAAATACAGCAACCTCCTGACAGGCAGAGTTCCATTTCTTTCCCCCTCTCTTTCTTACGGCACTTTCCATTTTTGAACAGACCTTTTGCTTCACGTGTAGTAAGTGCCATTTCTGTAGCTCATGGCTCTCACTTTACAAAGCGGCAGTGACTGTCTTTTACCTCCTAAATTTGCTCTGTTATGGTAACTGTTTTTAATGCTAGCTTTTTTTGGTTTCCCCCATTGTCCTTCAGCTAATTCTTGCTAGAAAAAGTAATCCTGTACATAACCTTCATGTTCTCCTTCATTTCTTACACAGATGTTGAGGATTATTTGGCTGGGCTGTTCTCTCACATCTCATCACTAATCTCTTTTGTCAGCTTGTCCATTCTTCAGACGTTATCTATTCTTTTGAAGTTCCTCACTTCTGTCCCTTATATTCATTGAAGGAACAATGACAAAAGATCCAGTGAAAATAGCAGCACAATTTACATATTTTAGACTAATGCTAAATGTATAGAGTTATGCCCTTCCTTGTCACTTCTTCTCATTGTTCCATGCCTAAGATTTTTAAGACCTCGTTGATCCATAAGAGATAAAAATTATAGCTTGTTGGACTTGTCTGTGGTTGAAAATATTAATATTTGACTCTCGATTGTGATGGAGGACTCTGTTCCTTTTATGTATTTTCCTTGTTGTTAACTCCCCTGCACCAGCTGTCTTCAGTACAAAGGCAGGCAGATGTCTGCTGACAGCTGTATTTAGAAATTAAAGTGCTTTCCAGATTTGAATCCAGGATCTAAAATTTTAAGATCAATGCACAGATACCATGGAGGTGAGAAACTGTTGTTTTCAACAGGGTTTTGTCTGAGTACCACATTGATCTGTCCTTCCAGTCAGTGTTTCATCATGTTCTTATCCTAAGAAAACAACAGCAGGCAAAACCGCACTAGTTCACAGATGCTGAGCAAGCTGATATTTATTTGTTGAGCAGATGAATATTTTCAAGGAATATCATACAAATATATCAGGCTGATGGTGTAGTAATCCTCATCTCTGAGGAGGTCCACCCAGGAGGAATGTTTAACTGGCTTCATGTGCTTTCAGCATTAATTAGTATTCCAGATAGATTAGTGAGAGTTGGAGCCCTTAGGTTGCACCAACGCAGTATCATATTTCAGAGCTGTGTAACTGTACTAAAATCTAACATGAGTTTTGTTCCTCTACCTCTGGCTCTTGTAGTCACATATCTGTCAAACAAGTCAGTCAGAAAGGTTAAATATATTTATAAGGGCCTAAAGATATTTTTCCAGGTGGAACCGTGCACCTCGTGCTGAAGAATTTGGGAGCAGGGAAAAGCTTTTGTGTTACCATCATCAGTCTGTTGCAATATTTGTGCTGCAGCATCTGGGTGTAAGAGAAGCTCCTGCATTTCTCATGGTGATTGGGAGGGAAGGTGGGAAATCAGATGTTTCTGATTGTAATTTCAGGCTGTGTTGTGGGAAATCAAAACCAGTTCCTCACATGGGTTCACCCCAGGCAGCAGCCACGCATTCAGTCCCCTCTACCACAGCACAGGGAGGAAACGGAAGGTGAGAAGACTGGAGGATCAAGATAAAGTCAGTTTAGTAAGTGAAGCCTGCAAGCAAAGCAAAGGAAAATTTATTCACTAATTCCTGTCGGCAGGCAGATGTCCAGCTAGTTCCTGGGAAGCAGCCTAAGCACACACAACAGTTGCTTGGAGAGACAGTCATAATAACCATCCTCTGATTCCTCCTTCTGTCCTTTAACTTCTGTTTCTGACATGATGCCGTGTGGTTTTGAATATCCTTGTGGTCAGCTTGGGTCAGCTGTGTCCTCTCCAGTTCCTCATATCTTAGAGGAGAGCTGTTGATACTGCTTTTTGGTGTCCAGCAGCAGCAGCAGGCAGTGTGCTTCTTCAGTTAAACCATTCAAAGAGCACATATCACTCTGGCAGCAGCGGGTCAATTTTGTTGAACATCACTTTGGATCATCCGCTGCCAGTGGCCAATGCCTGACCCCCAAACAGTGCAACCCACCTTCCTTTTACCCAGTCTACTCAGAGCTCCGCTTGGTGTGATGACAAGGTTCCTAACTGCCCTCAAGCCTGGCCTTTGCCTTAAAATTCAGCACGCAGAGCAGAGTGTATTACTGGTGTGTCACAGCTCATTGAGCCACATAATAATTCTGCATGCATCACCACTTCCTCCCACAGTAAAAATGCTTGGCATCCAGGGGTTGCATTATGGTAAAGATGGTATGTGTGCTTCAGGAGCAAAGGTCTCTTAATGTTAATGGATAGCTAAAAAAGCGGCTGTCACATTATATACATTACACAATACATTTGTGATGTATTGGAGACTCTTGTGGGGATGCTAACCGCCCAACTCATCATATGTCCATTTTTAAAACTGTATTGGTTCCTCTAGCTAATACATTTTAAATTCCATTTAAATATTTTATGAGATGCATGTAAGATAAAAACAGCTTTATTCATAGAAGTGTTTTCTTCTCTCAAGCCTATTACAATTTCAATTATCAAACATTCCAAGTTCCTCAGCAAAAATTCATAAGGCTTCCAATACGTTATTTTACATAAACAAATGGTCATTGTGCCTGTTGAATTGATGTTGCCTGTGTTGCATTAAGTTCTTAGATTCCACCATTGCTCAGATAGGATTCTTAACTTTGCAGCATCATCTGGCTTTATTTTGCGTGTGATGCAGTAAATGATTCATACTCCAAATGTACCTAGAATATTGTATCTGCTTTGCTTCAGATTCAGCACAAGCTCTTTAAAGAACTTTCCCCCCTCCTCCTCTCACTTACAAGTAATACACCTATGTTGTAATTGAGACACTTTAAACATGAAAGTCTAGATTGTCTCTACACCATCTCTTTAGTTCTCTCACACTAGTACTTCCCCTCTCTAAGCATTTTCCAATAGCTTCATCACCTTTTCATTTTAGTATAGCAGTCTCTGCTTCTTATTTTTAGCTCGTCTAAACGCCAACTCTTTTTCTTATTCTTTCTTCCTGATGTTTCTTTGTCTGCCAGGTTTTCAATTGTCATGATTTCACATGATCTAATCTTCTTTGATCGATACCCTATATATCTTTCTCCTCACTGTTTTATAATACCATCTCCTCTTAATTCATCTTCAAAGTATGTAGATGTCTTCTTCCCATTTCTTTCCTAACTTCACATTTCACTTTTCGCATTTCTTTCAGACCTACTTTCTCTTTCAGCCCTACTTTTTTCTTTCTCCTGATGTTCATTCTCTACACCATGTCTTCATTATTATTATTTCCCCCCCCCACTTTCTTCCTTCTCTTTGTACTCAGAGGGCCTTGAGTGGATCTAAAAAAAAAGGATGTTGGCCAGGTGGGGAGGGCTTGCTATGTCAACCTCCAAGTCTGTGTGCAAAATGAAAAGATTTGCTTTTTTTTTTTTTTTTTTTTTTTTTTCTTCCCTTTAAATGAAAGCAGAGTTTGCTCCATATTACAATCTGGTCAACAAACCAAGATTTTTAAATATATTTCTCAGTTTTGCAGGGCCTAAGCAGCATAGTTTGTTTTGGTTTGGTTTTTGTATGTGTGTTTTTGTTCTGTTTTGGTTTGGTTTTGGTGCTCATTTATAATTTTATGGCAAATCATGTGGAAAATTACTTAAAAGCAAAATAGGAAAAAATCAGACAGGGACTTTCTTGAATCTGATTACAGCAAGTGAGGAATTTTCCTCAAGAAAAAAATAACGACATTAATAACAGATGCTTTGGGCAAATGAGGCCAACATTTGCTTCTGTTTATACTTGATGTGCTCATTAAATATAGATTTAGGTTGCATGAGCTGTTCAGAAAACATAAAATATTTAGCTGGTACTCTAATGTTAATTTGTGGTCACAGGCCCCGCGTGTGTAGCGGGATGTCGTATTACAATATTTGTTCTGGAGACCAAACAGAAGATGCGATGATAGACAGTTCTCACGCACTGAATTTCTCCCTAAAATTGGCACTGGAATTTCATCCATAGCCTGTGACATTTCTACGTGGGCAAAAGCCTGCCTGCATGAGCAAACACTCAAAGTAAAAACAAGTGTAACGAATTCGTGTCACTGATTGATTACACAAAGCTATTTATTACATTCAACAAATGATCGTGACAGCGACCTACCACACTGCCTAAGCTCAGTCTGTTGTAAATCTGATTCTTTGTTAAGACCTTATGTAGAACAATAATTTCAGGAACATTTCCTGAAGAGCTGTAAGCTTTTGTTGTGGCTGTCAAAATCCTTTCAGTCTAAGAGCAGAAAGTTTTAGTCAAGCCGTATATGCTGCTGATTTCAGTTTGTTTTTGGCTCGTTTGAAGAAATCAGATAATTTGCCTTCTCTGGTTATCACAACGCAGCCAAATGGTTGTGTAAGCAGGTGGCAAAAGACTTGAGGACACGAGCTTGGCTGAAAAGGTGGAAGCCATGCCCAAACTATAAGGAGCCTGGGAACAAGGAAATGAGCCAGCATTACTGGGGGAGATGAGGCCATTCCTTTTGGTAGGTAGGTAGATACAGAGCGAGCTTGGCTAGGGACAGCTGGATGAACTGAAGGAAAACTGCCAAAGTGTTGAAGTTCAGAGCTGGTTGTGTGGTGAAGAAGTTGAACTTTGCAGTAGAATTTCATTTGGACAGTCAGAGCAACACAGAGGCCAGAGGATTTGTGCCTGGTGGGAGTTGACAGTGATCTCAGTTTCTGTCAGTGAAGGCATAAACGGGAATGTTAGTTATATGGAAAACAGGAGGAAAGGTGGCTTCAAGGTAGATACTTAGTAAACACAACCAATACCGATTGCTTCTTTTACGAAGTATCTCCCTTGAGCCCTCCTTTTCTCCTGCTTTCCATATTAATAAAATACCAATCCATCCAACCCTCAGAGTAAAGACAGCTGGAATGAGTAGAGGCTTTGGGAAAGGAAAAGGTACCATGTTGCTGGGTTAACTTCAAACTGATGGTGAATCTTCCAGGAAGACACATCAGAGATGGACTCAGTATCGTTAACCCTGCCCATTCACTCATGGTTTTGGGACAGGTACAAGGAGTATGTTTTATTTTCTCTTTTTCTTTCTTAAAAACTGTACTTTTGGTTTACTCTTATACCTGGGTATACTTTAGAGATTCTCTCTGCAGTTATTATTTTGAATAATCACATTTTTTCACTTCAAAAACAATCTACGCTGACAACTCCGTGCAATCCCAGTCTTAAGGACCTGCAGAGTGTTGAAAAGTTTCTGGTAAAAATGCCTAGTTGTAAATTTCCTTACACCTTTGATTCTGTAGCAATAAAAGAGTTGAAATTTTAGTATAACTATGCAGCTAACTAAGAACATACTCAAGACACCCACATATCTATTTAATACTGTCCAAACAGTTTGGAAATATATTTAGATAAATACATGTTATCTTTTTTTAATAGAACTGAATAGTTTTAAATGCAGACTAGCCGACTGAGGCTCCTGGTTAATGTGCCTCTGTCATGTTCTACATTTCAGGGATCATATTTCAAAGCAAGTTTATTTTTAAATTGCATTTTAGGCTCTGATACAGTGTCTGCAGTTTGGAAAAGAATCAGCAAATGGGGCTAAGTAAATGCAATCACTTTTATCCTGTCAGTATTAATTTTCCACGCAATATTTGGAATGATTTTATATTCTGTTTAAATGAAACATTTTCAGCTCTCTCAGTGAAAAGATAGCACAGCCTTTGAATATGCACACTGCCTGTTTTACCTCTGTGTACTGCTGGTGCCTGCTTGCTATACAGTCATTTATGAGCATAACGCTGACTCTGTGTTTGAGCAGATTTTTGCTTATAATTCCTCCACAGTGAGGGCTGGAGAGGCAATAATATTTGCAAATTGTTATACTGCAACTCATTCCTAAAGTAACTTTAATTTTGAAAGTGGAAATGGAAAGTGTGATGATCCCTTTGTTACTTGCAAGACAGACGAATGTAGGAGCTTGTTCACTAAAATAGTTTGAATTATATAAATTTCAGTGGCTTGAATTCTTTCGAAAAAAATGAAAAGAATCAGATTGTGCATACTATAATTTCCATGGCTAAGGCTGATATAATTGCTATCTCAATTCAGAAGACTATCTTCCTATTAAGATATTTGTACAGTTTAGCCAGTCTGCATCGTGGTGGTAAGTGTCACGCTTGGAGATTGTTTTATAATCTTCTATTGAAAAAAGAATGCAGTGAAGCTTCACTTGTGTGTGTGTGTGTGCTACATAAAGTGAGGTTGTAGAAAGAGGAATAGAAGACGACAGATTTTGCTTTTGTGTTTAATCAATCAATAAGCGCAAGGAAGCAATTTCGACAATTTTAAAAAATAATATATTTAATAATAAAAAAAAAAATGCGTACTTGACTTTTAGGGTGTGCTTCTTGTGGAGTAATTTACTGAGTAGCACAATGGTGTGACTCCCAAAGGCATAGTCGTAGGGAAGCTTCCTGGGCATTTCTTTGATCGAGCAGCCGGGGCAGCTCCTTCACCCAGCATCTCAGGCTTGTCCAAATTACATTTAGTGTAAAATGGAGTGCATGTCTAACAGGGAAGGAGATCTTGTTTGAGAGTATGATAAATGTCGCTAAGACTCATTTGCTATACATCTAGAAAAGAAACAATTCAAACATGATGTTAGGGCACTATAAAATGAACGTCATTGCCATTCTCTGCAGGCTAGCTATAGGGAAGGATACTGTTTACACAAGAATATTTATGTATTATGTTTACTTTTGCTGCTGGTAGCATTTTCTGTTGAGAAAATTTTTCTCTCTCTTCTTTTGCCTTTGTATAACTCATACGGTTTTAAGAGCCGGAGTTCTATTTCTCTCCATGCACTATGTCCTGTTTTATATCGAGGAACATCTTTCCTTATATCCTCTTTATGAGGGAGGTCAAACCCTGGAAGAGGGCTTCAGAGAGGCTATGGGATTTCCATCCCTAGACATTTCCAATCTCAGCAGGATGATGCCCTGAGCAACTGGATCTAATTTTGAAGTTAGCCTTGCCCTTAGCAGGGGGTTGAACTAGATGACCTTAGGAGGTCCTTTCTAACATAAGTTTTTCTGCATTTCTGTGGTTATTGGAACTGAGATGTGTTTTTTCAAGTTAATTATAAAGGTAATATTAGATAGCCCTGAGACTGATCTGTCTGTGCAACAGAATGGTGGGAATATATCATTAATTTATAGAACAAGTTTTTTATGAATATTCTTAAGTACATTACCAAGGATTTCAACTTACAGAGAAATTGGGGGGGCGATGGCTTACAGATAAAAGAAGCATGACTAAAGGCTATGAAGGAGGAACAGCTGTGTCTAGTGATGGAAATCTCTGCCACCTAGCATTTTTATTTTTTTTATTTTTTTGCCAATACAGAAATTGGGAACAATGAAAACTGTTTAGCTTAAGTTTTGCTTACAAGCCTTATCTGTTAATGTATTTTCATGTTGCTTCTAATGTGCAAATATACAATTGCCTTTTAATTTACCTTTCATATAACTGTTTATCAGCCTGCTTAAAGAACAGTTAGTGAAATACTAACAAAAGGTTTGTGTCTAACCTTTCATAATGCCTTTAATAGGTGGTTTTCAAAGAGGTTGTTGAATTGCAGTTTTGTAGAGCTGTCTCAAGGTGAAACTTGCTCATTTTGTTGAGTAGCAAAAGTGGTGGAGGAAATGAACTTTTAGTTACCCTTAAATAAATGTATCTACTGTTGCATGTATATACACAATTCTCTTATTTTTATCAACCTAAAAATACTGTTATCAGCTAATGAATGAAGAGGGCATTTAAAAGATTGTTAATGCAGCAATATTGATGTTGCAGAGCCTTTTGCTGAAGATAGCATTTCCAAGCAGTTAAGGAGATACCTCGTTTTAGGAGTCCATGGTATTCTCACCTCAAAGTTAGAGTTACAGCTCTAAGCTTTAAAACAGAAAGCTAGTCCTCCAGATGAGGCACCCCGTTGCCACTGTTGATCTCTGGTTTGTACAGGAGCTGTAAAACTGCTCTGGGCTGGACTTCCCTAATTCACTGTAAGAGAGAAGTGGAGCCTGTATTTCACAGAACCCCAAGGACTGCACTTTCTAGCAATTGCTCCATGCTGTGAGGCACATGGGGGTACCTTTGCACAATTTTTCCTCCTTTCCTTCTTTCACCGTTGCAACCAGTTTGCAAGTTGTTAGTAGGGGAAGCGAAAAGAAGGTATGAGCTAGCAACAGGACTTTTTTCAGTATGTTGTCCCTGGATTTCTGGACCTTTTCCGGAAAAGCGTGTTAGTTACTGGTTTAGTAAGTTTGAGGATTGCTTTGTTGTATTTTTCCATGAACTTAACTATTACAGGGGATCAAGACAAGAGGAACAAAAAAGGATGGCCCATATTATAAATATGAATTTATTTGGCAAGGTGAAGGAATCACGTTTAACTAACTTACAAATTAAAGACTGTAGCAATGTTCAGTGACATTAAAAATCCCTGGAAGTGTGGAAGAACAAAAGCTTCCCTGACTGTACTTAGGGCAAGAAATAATGGAAGTAGATTGCAGCAAGGGACTCTGAGGTTAGATATTAAGAAACACTTTTAAACCATAAAGATTGTGAAGCATTGAAATAGATTGCCTCTGGAGACTGCATTAGTTCCATCTTTTGAAGGTTTTTAAGAATAGATTAGACAAATATCTGATGGGAATACTTTATATATAGTTGATCCTGCTGTGGGGACTTAAATGACCTCTTAAGATCCATCAGCTGTCTTTTTATGATTCTTTGTAAATAGGGGTGAGTTTTGCTGACTGCTCAAGAGGCTTGCTGAAAACCAAATCTTCTACATAGTCTTTGGTGCGAGTCCTACACAATCAAAGATACGATATGTTCAAAAATACAGTCGATTATGTATTATGCTTAATCATATTATACTTGGCCATTATGTTTGTAGTTGGAAGGATAATATTAATTCTTGCTCAATACTAACAGTCAAGAAGTTTGGTGCAGGGAAAACATGATAGAAAGGAATGGGCTGGTTTTGTCAAAAGAAATTTGCAATTGGAAAAAATATGGAACAGATCCATATACCCTGATTACATTGTATGGATTTGGATTAGAATTCTCTCACAGAAATATAATGGCAAAATTGACATTTCAGTTAGAGCAAAGGCTCTTTTTAATTCCAAGCTTTACATTTACATGGTGTTTCCCAACATAAGTCAAAGCACAAAGCATGATAATTGTGTTGGTTTTTTTTAATGTCATAATGTGTCAAAATACAATACATTTTATTTTTTTTAATTGTGAAAATCAGTAAAGGCAACATTGCCTAGTAGTGATTGTCGATTGTTTTATAATAAAACAGTTGGATGCAATGAAATGATGGCGTTTTAATGTGACATTATATGCGTATATTAATGAAAAGAGTTGCTCACTGAGTTACTATACTGACTACACTGACTGCTAAGCCTGCACTTCCCAAACCAAAGCATCCTTGACATTTCAGTGAAAAAATGATACCTTTCATTCTTCCACTTTCAAAAAAGCCAGTCTCTTCTAGCCTCCTTGAAAACTGTAACAGAATACTTCGTGTTGATGCCAAGAGGTGTAACAACTGAGAAAATAATAGTCTAAGCTAGTGAAGAAAGAGTAGTCAGGCATTGGAACGGGTTGTCCAGGGAAGTGGTGAAGTCACCGTCATTGGAGGGTGTTTAAGGAAAGGTTGGATGTGGTGCTTAGGGATATGGTTTAGTGGGTGACAGTGGTGGTAGGGGGATGCTTGGACCAGATGATCTTGAAGGTCTTTTCCAATCGTAACAATTCTATGAATGTAAACAAAGCCAATTTTAACAGTTAAATGATGTGTTGGGGTTTTTTGGTCATTTTTTATTTTATTTGCCATTTGCCATATCCAATTAAACATTAAATAAATGCAAATTTTTCTTACTGGCACATTAGGGTTACTGCCCTGTATTTATTTATTTATTTATTTATTTATTTTTCTGTATCTCATTGGTGCTTCTACATCCCTACACCTGACTCTAAACATGATCACCTGGGTATGATCAGGTTCTGTGTTGTATTAGGAATTGAAGAAGCGGATAAATTACTTCTTCAGAGGAAACCTTACTTTTGCCACCTATAACTAAGGAGCCAACAGTAACTGGTAGAATTTTGGCATGCTTGAGGTATGCATATAGGACGAATTTCCTAGAAGGGCAATGAATATAAAACTGCTATTAACATTACAATAGCCACTTTACACTGTGAATTTCCTGCCATCCAGAAATAGAATCATGAAGTATTAGGTAATGTAATGGATTTAAGAAAATGCAGAATGATTTGAGTGTGAGTGAATAATCTCTTTTTACATATTTAGCGGAAACATATTAGTGTGAAGTTTTCAATATGGTGGCATGGTAAAGAAATAGTTATAATCTATTACAGTAACCAAAGGAGAAACAGCAGTCTATTGTAAGCAATATTTTAAATAAAATATACTTGCTGAAATTACTGAAGAGCGAACTAAAATAAAAATAAAACAACGAATACTGAAATAACTTAGAGGAGGGTATTGGTTTAGATGGGAAATGATAGGAGACAGATTAGATAAAAACAGCTTAGTGATTTTTGAGATGAGCATATAACTTTCAATAAACAGAGAAAAAAATGTGTAGTTATGTAAGTACAACCTGCTATATATTCAAATGTTTAAATCACTACATCAGTGCATGGTCACACAAAATGCGAAGATGTGTCAAATTTGCATTACAACAACCACAACAAGGTGAAATTCAGATGTGACAGAATCTTCCCTTAAGAGAAGGAGGGTGGTGTAAGTCAGTCAGAGCGAAGCCATCGCCAAAGGTCCCATTTCTGCTCCTAATTCTGTCGGGGCCACATGCGACCTTTGGACACAACATGGTACATCTGGAGCTGCAGCACTGGTCTCTGCAGTGTGCTGGGAGTCAGAGGAGCTTTTTATTTATTTGCTAAGTACTGTGTGAAGTTGTCCTTCTGATGTCTCAGCTGGCATTGCTCTCACAGTCATTAAATTGTGGCACAGGCTCTGGTGTAGGCACAATGATTCCCATACGCCCTGTCTAATCAGCTGGTGGTGGGTGCCTGGGCATTAATTAACATTGTTATAAGTAGGAGGAGGAAAAAAAAAAAAAGATCCGAAGGGGATAAGTGAGTATAAAAAATGCACAGCTTATCAGCAGCTGTATAGGTTACCTTTTCCAAATTGTGCCAGTTTAAAACTAAAGGTAATTAGGAGAGTAAATTACAGGGGAAAGAAGAAATGGTTGTTTCACTTTATTTATTTATTTTGTGGTTTGGGGATCACAGTTTGAGGGGGGGGAAGTTTTGATTGATTCTGAATTTATAATGAAATACCTTTGTAATAATAAGACCTGTAAAAGCCCATGCTTTGGTGACAGCACATGTTTGAGGCTCACTGAATGGTGAAGCTGTGAAAGCTCATTCTTACTCTGACAGTATTTTAAAACTTTCCCTTACAAAATGAGGATTTTACCCCTTGGTTTGTAAGTATGCTTGTACATATATGCTTTTATATACAGTTTATTCACGTGATGGGAAAGATTCTTTTGAAATCATTCATATTAGTTCAGTTTAGATACTTGGCCTTAGCTTATTGAATGAGAACTTCTAGAATGATAAAATATTTGAAGAAAGGGGAGAAAAAGCTATTAGATCATAAAATCTGTTTTTCTGCTGACGTTCACACAGATAGGTATATTTGATATTCAACTCCAGCTCAACATGATCTTAGCTAAAGGGTTTAAACTTTATAGTAACTCAACTTTTGAAGCTTTCAGCGGGGTACAAACACATCGTTGTGTCCATCCGTAATAATTTTACTACAGGTAGCTTTCTGAATCGCAGATAGGTGTCTTCCAGGTGGTTTTATTTTCACATGATGAGAGGATATGTATTGTATGTGAAAGTGAAGAAGGTCATTTAAGAAGACAGATGCCTCTTTTCAGGTTTGATTTCATTGTCCACATTTACAAACCATAAAATTAATGTTTATGCAAAATAATTTTGGCAAAAGCACAATTACATTGTGGTAATGAGAAAAACAGAAGGAAAAGTGGAATGATGTAAAATAAGACCTCTGGTTTATATAACCATATTTGCTAACTGAGGAAATGTATGTATTCTATCTGGTTCCAAACATTTTTTTTTTCTTTGTTAAATTAAGTAGTTAAAACACATTAACTGAAATATTAACTTTCTACTTATGTCTTTAGACCCTTTAAGGGAAAGGAGGCTGTGCTGTAGCTGAAAAAGCTATTCATGTTTTAATAAAATGCATTGGTGCATACATAAGCTTATATCCTAAGGTGAAAAGCATGTGTTCATCTCATTTTCCTATTGCTCTACATGGTAATTTTTGTATATAATTTCAAGTTGGCTGAGATCTGGGCCTAATATATAGTTGGTTGCAACTGGGAAATCGATATCAAACAGTTGTGATCAACCACATGAGATATTTGGAGAGCTGGGAGAAATAAAAAAAATAAAGGAAAGAAGGTATGTGAAGGTATTGTCAAAGTTGTGAGTCATTTAAATAAAATGTAACATCTGGCTGATTGCCAAGCAGTTCATTGGGCAGGTGCATGACGATTTTAGCACTGCAGTTATGCCAGGTTTTATTATCTTTGCCCCGCTTAATTATCAAACAGGAACACTTGTGAGAACTTTCAGGAAATTAACTTTTGGAGAAAATGTGTTTTTTAGGGTAGTTTGTGGGTTTTCATCATTTTTACTCTGCTGTTTGTATAGTTCTGCATCTAGTGTTTCTAAAAGGGAAAAAAAAAAAAAAAAAAAAAAAAAAAAAAAAAAAAAAAAAAAAAACACTCACTCTGCAAGAAATCCTTTTTTAAAATGTAAATGGAGATTTTTGTAAGCCTGCCTATCTGTGTGGGCCCACAGCAGCACATCACTCGCTGACCTTCCCAGAAAGCAGAGTTCTGCCACAAGCTGTGCCTGAGCTTGTGTATGGTCTCACTGTCTTCTGCAGTAAAAAGGCACAATTCTTTCTGATGTGGAGTGGCAGAATCTCGCCACTAGAAATGAAACCAGTATCATCACCTCTTTGCTTGCTGAGTTATTCCCTTTGACATTGATCTTTACGCTTTAGCTGCAGCAGAAAAATGGCAAAAGCTAAGGCAGGAGGAAATGTCCCCTGACTGCCATAGAGCAAACCTGGACCTCTGGCATGGGTTTAAGAGTGGAATTCAGAACTGAGGTGGTGACTTGGGGATCTTGTTGAAATACTAATGCCCTAAAACCAGTAGGGGAGGGAGAGACAGCAGCAGCTCTATCAGTGCTAGGTCAGATAGTGGTCAGTGTCATGTAAAACATGGGGCCAGATCTTCTTGCTTTGCTTGATTTTTTTTTTTATTTTTTTATTTTTTTTATTATTATTATTTTTTTTAAGTTTGTTGTTGTTGTGGGAGTTGATTGATGTATTTAAGATTGCCTGGCGAATACAGGAAGACTGAAAATAAGTAATTCTATAGGGCTTTTACTTTCCTTCTGTCAACACTGACCACTCCACCTCCAAGCTCACAGCTACAATAGCCTTACCAAAGGCTTTTAGTCTTACCAAACTGAGCTATCAGAAGAGCTTTGTTTGTTTGTTCGGGGGGGGAGTTTCGGTGTGGTGCAGAACACTGAACTTAGATCGTTTCTGAAATAAGGAAGCAGCAAATGCTTCCTTATATGCTTTAGCACCATATTTCCCTGGTCCTTATCCTACCTCATGCGTAACACTTTCCAAACTATGCAGCATGCAGGTAGCAGCTTGCAAGATCAAGGGAATATGATGGGTGGCATGTGAGTGGCATAGAGTCCCTTACAGGGATAAAAGAGCTGGAGATCAAAAGGGAATCCAAGTTGAGGTAAACAAGGGTGGGAGAAAACCTTGTAACACCAGTGCTTCAGTAGGGGTTTGTCAGGCTGGGTTGTTTGAGGACACTTTGGCTGATAATGAAAAATATATATTTTTTTTAAGATCATTTGAATATTTGGTTTAATGCACTATTTTATTAAATGGGCAAGCATGCCCTTCAGAGTTAGGGAGTCACGCTGCTCTAGAGCAGGAGTCTGAGACAGGATTGGCTGCTAATGAAAAATAGAAATAGGCAAATAAAATAAAATAAAATAGAGAGCAGATCAGAAATAAATGTTTGCACTTAAATGTGTTTGAAAGTCAGTGTCAGTGGTCTAATATGAATTGGAGGGCTCAAGAATCTCTGGAGCTGTTCTGGTGGCTTTCAGCTCAGATGTCAGTCAGCCTATGCAGTGAATAGGTTCAACAAGTTTTTTGTTATTTTGAATCATATCTGATTTCAAACACTGTTATGCATTTCTTGTAAGGCTTCCTAAGGTCCAAACCAGAAAATGTATTTGGAGCCAGGAATTAAAATGTAATGCCTTTTCTTTGAAAAAATGGAGCAGGACTGAGAGTGATAACTCTTCATTTTTAATGTGAGAACTCTTCTTTTAGCCTTGGTCTTCAGGATGTTATGTTTCCTGAGCACTTTGAATGAAGGGTATTTTTTAAAACTAACTTTCAGATACTTTTAGCAGCTATATCTTTAATACCAATCAGAAATTACTTGGAAAACTGCTGTGAAAACTGAAAACGGGGCTTGGGCACCTAGCCTGATTCGTTGAACTACAGATAGCTTTCAGCAGACATGAGCTGTAGAAAGCATCAGGTGGAGAAAAATAGCAAAAAGAATTAGCAGTTAAGTATGAGACAAGTCTTTTGTTAAAGAAATTGACTTCTCTTTGTCCTAGCATAGTGACTTATACTAGTTTTTTCTACCAGCCTTCCAATCTTTTTCTTAGTACGTATACTCGTATTCAATGATATTCCGATATATCGACCACTTCCAATTAGCTTAAGTCATGTCTATCCTTCGCTATTTGAATAAGGGTTTTATTTTATTGGTTTTAAAGGTTTTATTTAAAGTTTTTATTTTACTTGAACCCTTTTAAAGGTTTTATTTTATTTGAATAAACCTTTTGTTCCCAGGACTATCTGTGATGATAGCAGGCTGTCATTCTCACATTCACTGTTCTACCTCATACGTTTATTTTGGAATATGCTTCCTCTGCAAAACAGTGAGGGAGCAGAGGACTGAGGACTGACTTCTTTCTAGTAGCCTTAGGTTCACTGTGATTAAACAAGAAAATCCTTTTTATAGATATTTCAATGGAATGTAAAATCTATAGTGGCAGTATACAAATGCAGTGAGGTTCAGCCGAGGCTTTGTGACTGACTTTTCAAACACAGCACTATTAGAAAAATAGCTGAAATTCAGATCTGCTGAACTCTGCAGGTTATTTTTAGTCATGGAGTTTTAATAAAGTAGGGTTCTTGAGGAGCAATACAATTGCGTTGTAAAAAGTTGAGAGATATAAACAAGATGAATAACATTATTTATTCACTTGCTGTTTCTCACAGGGCAAAAGTTTGTGGAATCATAGGGGAAAAGTTCGTGGAATCATTTGAGAGTGTCTAAAGAAACAAAAGAGTGGTGTATGGGCAGTTGGACTCACAGCTTCTAGGGCTTCTGTAGGCAACAAGTTTCAGAGAGTTCAAAAAGTGGGGCTTTTGTACACTTGTCTTGGTGTAATTCCTGCTGTCTGGGAGAGAAGCAGCACAGGGAAAAAGCAGATAAATCTGTACATTAGGTAGTAAAGTGGGGAGCAAGTTAATGCTTTTATCCAATTTATATGCCATAACCAGATCCAAACTGCCTAGCATATTTTGCAGAGCAGTGTACTAATGCCTCTTTAAAATCCATTCAGAAATCTAGTTGGAGACAAATGAGGCGTAAGAAAAGATGGCAGGCTCTGCAACCAGCAAGTGTGCTGAACAGATACTGCGTGGTTTGTATGAATATGGACGAAGAGTAAGAACGGGAAATGAATAATTGGAGGGTCTGTGTGTGTAACAGTACGTGTGTGGTGTAGAATCTGATCGTTTTCCTCAGGTGAAGCCCTTTAACCTCCATCCCAAATAGATGGTGCTTTGCTTTATGAATAGCCTGGTTATCCCCCTGGGGGAAGAGTAATGCTGTTTGTCAGAGTGGCAAAATCTAGCTCCTTGAATCCAAACCGGTGACATATCTTGTTTACTTTATCACTGCTTCCTTTTGTAATCGATCTGAAAGTTCAGCTGTTGCAGAAAAGTGACAAATGGTTGTTGCCCGGTATCTGTGGAAACTATCTGGGAGCCTTTGTAAAGACTGGGGAGGCTGTTGCTGGTAAAGATGTAATCTAATGAATGGCAGAGCAATTGCAATCTGAGAGGCAGAATGGAGTTGTAAAACAAAAAATGAAAGAAACATTGGAGAATGTGTGAGGAAATCAGATAAACCTCTCATTTATTTCATATGGAAAAGGATAAGATACTGACCATTGTGTTTGGCTGCAGGTTTGCCAAAGCATTTTCACACAAACACTGATTTCTTTTCCTTGGAGCATGGTTCTTCACAAGAGATGTCTGAAATTAAATGTATCGGACCATTTCTCCTTACTGCCCTCTCCCAGCATTTAAGGGAAACACAAATGTGGATGCAATAAAGGTAATGTTTTCATTTTACCCTAGGTTAAACTGGATCTACTGAGAAATAACATTTATACAAATAGCTTTATGTGCGTCTAAGAAAATGTGAAGAAAAAAAAAAAAGTCCATGAATTATTAAAATAAAGGAGATATCCCAAGTTCAGCTGCTCTTGACATGCTGCAGCAAAGTGTGGAAGTGCAGCCTTAATTTATGTTTAACCAAAGTAGCTTAAGCACTAAAAGGATGTGGGGAAAAAAATCTATATATTGTTGACAAAAAAAATATCAAATGAAGAAGGGATTATGGAGCAGTGTATTTCAGTGATTCTCTTAAAATGGTAAGAAAAGGTTAAGAAAGAAACCCAAGATGGGAAAAAAATAATAATTAAAAAAAAAAATCACAGAAATAAAGTCACCAGTTGGGTGGGTGCTCTTTGTAAAACAAAGGTGCTTCAAATGCATGTAGAAAGCCCAGAAAATTGTCCACAGCTGTTTGGAGTTACTGTTTGAGGTGTATCTTGTAGGTTCCTGGTTGGAGGTTTTACCTAGTTCCTGGCAGGGCTTGATGAGAGAGACTCAAAATTCAGTGAAGCTACAGGTGAGATGTACATGAGCTGCCTACATGCAGGGTCTTTCTGTATTTACAGACATCACTGAAAGTGGAAGGTCAGGGTCAGTCCCATGGGGAGGCAATGGGCATCAATCCAGTTTAAGTGAGATTCAAACACTTCAAAACCTTACTCAGAGCTCTCCTATAGCTCAGTTCTTTCTATTGAAATTGTGTTGTTTTGCACCTGTAGCACTAGAAGAACAGATCAACATTAATACCTTCTTGCATATTTAGCCACTAACTGAGAACTTTTAAGTGTTACTTACTATTGCTATCAAATATGGCATATTTACACACATAAACCTGAAAATGTACTGTGGATTTGCTCATCTGAATGATTGGCAGGGAGGTGGGATTCTCAAACAAAATGTAGACTGAACACCTTTTAAAATCTATTTGCAAAGGTATCTCCTAGGGCTTCTGGTGGAATTGTGTTGTGCTTCTGGTTCCTTCAAATGGTGTTACTTAAAACTGCATTTAGACCAAAAATTAAATCCCACGCATTTCAAACTGACAACATGGACTTTTCAGCATCTTAAAATAGATAATTGAAAATTATATTTATTTTTTTAAAAATAATCTTATTTAAAAATACAGCTCTCCTCTGTGTAAAGCCAAATTAAATAGATAAATCTTTCTACCAACATAGGGCAAAGAGGAAGCATGTTTTATTCATGTAACAGGCTGCTGTTTCACACTGATGCAAATAAGGCAACATGTGAACTAACAGCTGCTCTCAAACAGATTGCTGCATGTCACAATCTGCTAAAGAAGCACAGCTGGAGAAATCTGCAGAACATTTTTAACTGTAAATCAAACAAACTAGGAAAGCATTAAGTACTGTACATATAATAGCATTGATGTTTACAAAGGGTTTCCCTCGCTCTGTGTAGGGAGAATGGTTTCTGTTCTTAGGCTGCCTTCAATAAAATATTCAGCCAACCCAAGCCAGCGAATACCCAAGATATTCGTTCCAATCTCAAGCACTTCGCTGTCTGTTGGTACCATGCAGATGTTCTAGCAGGGCTGTGCAGGCTTATGTTTTACCTGTCGCAATGTGAAAACCACTCTAACTTGAACTTTCCTTGTGTCCTTCTTTTCAGTAAGACTTTGGTCTAGGAAGCCAACAGGCACTCAAATAAGTACTCATATCAACCCTAGGACAAGCTGTCTGACTCAGAATTGAAGTCAAATTTGTCAAGCAGATTTGTTAGTTGTATTATTGCTTGAGGACAGAACTTCTTTGCTTTTTGCTTCTCTTAGCAGGGAGAGGTAACACTGAAGAACTTACTGTTCTTGACCTTGGCTACATACTAGCCTGGCCTTCTTTTGACTGGCAGATGCTAGCTGGTAAACTGAGGCAAAAGTCACAGTGGGAAGTGCTGAAAACAGAAGCATCCAGGATGGTCAGTTAAATGTGTGAGCTTAGAGGCCATTAGGCTAGTAGATAAAAGTGAAATCCATGTCTTATGCCTCTGTACACTGGAGATTCAATGAATAAATATTTGTAGAGTTGCTGAAGGCAGAACAGACCTTAGCATACAGCCATATCAATCTTTGAAAAAGCATTCAACTGTTTCTCTGAGATGGTCTTCATCATGTTGCACCATAGGAGCAGGGCGTAGATACATTTGTGTGTAAGATATGCTATAAAATAAATGTTAAGTGGTATATTTGAAGTGTTGTAAATCATTGCATTGTTTACAGCTAGGAACTGCATTGCAAGTAATTGCTTATGCCTAAATATTTACATACCTTTGAGCAGCATTAAGACTTTTGACTCGAAGAAAATTATCTACCTAGTGCCTTTAAAGATTAACTTTTGACTGTAGTCTTTTTTTTTTTTTTCTTTTCTTACTATATCAAGTAACATTTGGTTCTTCATAACTTCAGACGCCTGCTTTCCTTTTATAGATCAGGGCTGTAAGTGACTGTAAGTGCTTAAAGGGCCTGATTCAGCAGAGCATCTTAACAGGTACATGCGAACTTTGCTGCGTCAGGAGTATTGCATGGAGAATGCAATTCTGTTTGTTGCTTGTGTTTTTCTCCAGAAGTGACTTCTGTATATAGCCACTTATAGCGTAAGAGTATTCCTGGCATTTCAATGAGAGCAGAAACCTATTTCCAATTAAATAATATCAGTAATGGTTCAGCAAATGGTTATCTGAAGTCAGTGCCTGATGCTCGGGGTCCTGTTCTGTCCCTTGAGGCAGAATTTTTTTTGTTTTACATTAGGCTGTGAGACATTTTCATTTGTCTTTGCAGTTTGATCAGTGGCCATGATGGTGTAACACTTCATTCACTGCTTCATCCTTTGATTTTTTTGGTATGCCTTAATTAATAAATGGCATTATTTATATTCATGCCTTGTAAAATCCTTCTATGCTTCCAGGTTAAGCAGCAAGATGCAGCACTTTGCCTTTCAATGAGAGTAGCCAATACTGCCTCTTAAGTTATGAAGTGACATATTCTGAAACGTAGTTTTTAGGGAACTGAGATGTGTCAAGAAATTTTGTAAGTGAAGGAAGATTTACTAATGGACTGAAAATTAAAATGTCTTTTGTGGTGAAAGAGTGCTTTTTCTGGATGCCTTTGATTTGTCGTTAGAGTCTTTGTGCTTTTCTAACTTTAGCTTGTGATGAAAATTTAGTTTTTATTGCTTAAATACTGCTTTAATTTCCAGTTAAAACAAAGCAAGTATGGCTGTAATGAAGCATTATCTATAAAGAGTGATATTGAATGACAAATACCTGGTTTTGAAGGCACTACAATTTTTTATTTATTTATTTATTTTATTGTACTGTGCCATGATTTCATCTACAATAAAAACAATCTGATCCATAATATTTCATATTCAGGCATTACTTCCTGAATAAGAGACTGGTTCTGTTATTGAAAAGAACAGATGAAGCATGTAAATAAGAAACCTAGAAAGACAACCAAAATGCAAAAGATTAGCAGTCACAAAACAAGATGCACATAAATGGCTTTGTTTTCCTCTCACATAGATTAGAGCTCTCTCTTCTGAGGGTATGCAAACACAAGATGAAACAAACTAGCAATAATTAGGAGTATATCAAAGCCATTTAATTGACCAAAACTTGTCTTATGATACCGACATGTCCCTAAACTCTTCTTCTCCATCAAATAATTCCACCCAAGCATGACTTATAGAAGTGACAAGAAAAATTTTAATTTCAATACGCTAGATTTGTTAAACTAGAACTACTTAAGCTATTTAAATTGCAATTGACTGTACTTAACAGTAGCTCCAGACTCCCAGAAATGACAATGAAACCCCATATTACTTTTTTTTTTTTTTTTTTTTTTTTAATGGGCTCTAATATTGTTATGGCTTGTGTCAATTATCAGTGTTGTCTTAGTTACCAGAAGTGCAATATATTTTCTTTCTATTTAATTCTGGGGAAGGGGAAGAGGGGAATGATGTCTGATACAGAAGCACAATTACTTGTTAAGTAAATCATTTCAGAACCATCTCTTCTTTTGCACTGGAACATTGACTGCTCTACCATCCTCCTTTACATTTCACAGTCAGAACAATAGATACATTATTTTTAAAACAATCCATTTAATGCAGATTACTCCTGGAGGATGAAGATAATTTCATGTTGAAATTGCAGAGACGTGCTTGATCAGAAAGGAAAAATAGAACAAAATAATTTTTCATCAAACTAGCCCTTTGCTTTTAAAGTGATGTTTTATTTGAAGAGAAAAATTGAAGGCTATTAGATTAATGAGTAACTGTCTCATTTCAGCACTGACAGAGAAAGCAAAAATGTTTCAGAAGTTAGAGCTGAAGACATAAAACAATGGCGAGGTGACTTCTGACATCTTATTCAAGCAAATATATATTAAAAAGCATTTGCCATAATTTTTATTCTGTACCAAATTCATTTTGGAAGGTGCTTTTTGTTCACAGCCTGCCCAACATTATGTTTCAAGATGGAGAAGTTTCCCAAGCGGGAGAATAAGGGTGTTCTAAAAAATTAAAAAAGAAAAAAAGGTGTGGTGGTGCAGGGAACGATATTTGTAAGATCTAAATGAGCTGAAGCTACTTGGAAGGGGCACAATATAGCAATGTAGTTGAATATTTTGTTTTGAGAGTATGAAATCATTTCTCCTTGTTCACTTCCTAAACCATCCCAATGCACAGAAAGAACATCAAAAATGTATATTTTGCATACGTGTATTTCTTCCAGTAATATTCAACAGTTTTGAAGCATTTCTGGGGGAAAGTTGCTATAATGTAGCACCAAAAGAAATTTAAGACGAATTAGTTCTAAAAGCAGCCCCAATTATTGATTTTAAGTTATCAAAGAAAGAAAAAAAATCTTCAACAGAGGTAAATGATGCATCCTTCACATCTGTATTGTATGAGTAAAATCTAAAGGGAAACTCTTCCCCACAGAATTTAAATTTTCAGAAGTTAAGCTAGAACATCAGTAACTAAGTAAGATATTAGTCTTCCTGGAACAGACCAAGTGAAGTCTTCGGGAAGAGCTGAGATCTTAATTACTTCAAATAATAATAATAATTAAAAACAAAAACCACAATAGCTTCTACCTCCATTTCTCAGGCTGTGAAAGAGCTCAGGAGCTTGTCTAAACCTTAAACCCATGGGACAGGGATGCAAGGTGTTGTAAGGCAGTTTTCTAGGTATTGTGTGCAAAGGAAATGAGTAAATTGCTAGTTGTTATTTTCCAACTGAGACTTCGGGTGATTTGCAGAATGCGATGTGTGATATGTTCCTTCACTACAGCTTTCTTTTAGTGTAGATTACTCCTTTGTGCTCCCACAAGGCTGATTTCAGAGATGTACAGCAACAGAATGGTAAAATACATTGTAAGAATTTGGTATGCACTTCATGTCATGTTCTTGAGAGCATAAAAGGCATGGCGCTAACAGTGGCTTGCAACTAACTGCATGCAAACCTGATTTAAAACTTGATGCCTAGGAAAGAGGCATAAGCTGGTTTTAGTTTTTGAAAGAATGTACTAAGCAGAGGTGGAGGTAAAAAAAAAAAAAAAAAAAAAAATAAGAGCAACCTTCTCATAAAATATATTAATGTAATTAAAGAACATGAATTATGAATATACAATGTAGTAAACAATAGTAGAGGAAGGTAACTTGTGGGCCCTCCAGGGACAGTGTTGGCATAATTGTAGGTATAGACATCATGTTTTATCTTGGTTAATGTTCTAGGTAGAATAGAATTACTGTAAGAGAAGGGCAGTGTGCCCCACCTATTTTGTGATTACCTGCCCTGAGACAGGTGGATTTAAAATATATATATATATATATATATATATGCAACTGTTAATAGTTAGCACTTTGCACTTCAGAATTGCCTCAATAACCCAAGTATACAGGAGAGATGTTGGTTGATTATTGTTTTTTAAATTTTAAAAATGGAAGATGAAATACATTTTCAACCCGCTTTCCCTTTTTCGCATCTTCACCACCCTGCCAGAAAACAAGAAACTTGACCATGCCAAGTAGTCACTTATATTAATGGTATTCTGAGCCTGCGTCATTGGAGAATCATACCATTGAAGAAATTCAGAATGAAATTTACATAATTTACACAATTTGGATAATTCCCATTGACTCATTTTTTCTTCATTACCAGTTACAGTCATTGCTTTATTTTAATTCATGTTCTTTCTCTCTCTTTTTTTTTTATCCATCTTTCTTAACCCAAGACAATGTCAGCCAACAAGACAGGTCAATACTAGATAAGTCTATTAGATTATATTATGGCTTGTTACTCATATTAACATCAAATCTTATACCAATGCATGACTTATATATATATATATATATATATATATATATTTATTTGGGATAAGCATCTGATATAAAGACAGAAGATATGGTGTAAAAATGTGTCATTCTAATAGGGTATCAGAACAATTTCTTCTTGGGTTGCTTTTCTTTTTCTTTGTTTTTCTTTCATTTATCTCCTGTTTTGATTCTGTTCCTGTAGCAACGGTTATTTCTTTGATGCCTACTTTGTCACAGTCTCTTCTTTTTTGAAAATAAGATAAACAATCTAAAAAAAAAAAAATCCTTTAAAAGACTTCATGCCACAGTGGGTGTTTCAGTAGGCAAACTGAGTTTACAATTGCCAGCAAAAACTGTGGATTATAACCACACTACAGACCTCGTGCTATGCTTCATAGGTTTTATGCTGATGTTTAACAAGCAATTTGAATGTTAACCTTTGCTTAAACTTAAGGGGCCTCATAGTGTCTTAATGTGACCCAGTTAATTACGTGAAGTGTTACAAAGTGTTACAAAGCATGTGGCTCTGAGAACTTGCCTTTTTGTCTTCCTTGCAACTATGCTGTTTGCTATACTCAGCTCTCAAATGGTTGCAAAAGGAATAAAGAAATTGTAAGAAAGTGGTTGTGCATAGCTAATAGTCTGATCTCCATTTAAAGAGGAGCAAGCTGATTTTCTCTGTTCCCAAAGATGTAATTGGGAATGTCTCGGAATGAAGTACACTTGGCAGGGGAACATGGTGTATTTCAATTTTGTCTTCTTCCTGATGTGTGCAGTAGCATCCTCTGTGATTTTTGTTGTTGTTGGAACAGACTTTTTAGAGACGGGACATCAGTGGGACATCTCTGATGAGACTGATTTGGCATAATGAGTAAACGGAGATGACTGTGGCTTAATTGGGACATTTTAACAAAGAATTCCACTTAATGAAGATTCATTCAGCAAGTACCAAGGGGGTAAAAGAATGGTTAACCAAGTCTTAAGTAAGCATGGAATAACATGAAATTACAGATTTTGGCCATTTAATATATTTTACAGGAATAATTTAAAGGATTTTTTTTCTTATTTTGTTTGAATTTAATTTCTTGCACATAATGTGTATATGCACATACACAAACACACACTTTAACTATCCAGTTGTCTTGGGACAATGACAGTCCCCTGAGGACTCTTAGGTTGTGAGACTATAGTAGGGTGTCTTATATATTGAAAAACTTAATTAGCACTGAATGAATCAAGTACGTTTACTAGTGGTTGAGTCTCAATGCACTTACCAAAAATGAGCAGAGCATTCATTTTTCAAAACCTGAGCAAAAATTCCAGCTGTGTTGAAGCATGTAGGAAAAATAAATAAATAAGTAAACTAGTCGTCATTACGTATTTCGTGATTTATCTAAAGTGGGCGGATCTTAATCATCCCTGTTAGGGGATTTTCAGAGCCTAACCAATGCTATTTCCCCCCACAGTTTTTGGAAACATGGTTCTAAGCTGCTTACACTCACAAAGTATGCTAAGTGTCAAAGTACAGTAGGAACCTCAGCAAAGTAGCAAGCAGATAGAAGTGCACAATGTTAGAACAATTTTCCTGGAAACTATATCAATAGTTATGATAATGTAAATTTATTTGGATATATTTTCTTGTGCTATACCAGCACCAACAAAGTCCTTGTCACTCTTCAGTGGCTATTGTGAGAAAATCTTGTTGTTGGGGCACCATCAGACCTGGGGGAAACAGCACTGTGTCCCTGTCTGTGCAGTTTTGTTATCCTTTGCACCTTTTTTTTCCATAGACTAGCACCAAAGTAAAGCACCTCTCACAAATTAAACACATTTGTGTTATGTGTTATAATGTTGCAGGAACTTCTGGATGGTTTCATCTCCTGTTAATAATTGGACTAAAATCTAGCACTGTCACTTCAGTGACAACTAAACTATGATAGGCACTTTTGATGCAAGTTATCGGTGTCATACTTTGACAAATAAAATCTGATCAAATAGGAAAGGAGTCATGAAAGACTGTGTGAATTTTCCTTTCTACCTGAATATTCCTCTGCCTTGTGATGTTTTGGCTTTTTTTTTTTTTTAACAGGTCAATGAGACCTTTCCAGAGATATTCTGGAACACAATAACGTCATTTCACTAGATGTTGAAGTAAAAAAGATGTACTGCTTCTGATTGAGAACATGTGGTTGGTAGAGTCTCAGAGTCTGGGTGATGGTTATTTCTCTTTGGGCAATCAGGACCCATCTCCTGTACCCAAGAGCTGTAGGATGATGCTTAGCATGGAAGACCAATATATCAGCCACTGCTGCTGGTCATTAAATTGGTGGTTTACCAATTTATCATCAGGTATCCCATGTCCTAGGGAAGCATGTGTGTTTTGAAAATGAAAGGGGTGAGAAACTAAAAAGGGAATAAGGAAAAAAAAAAAAAAAAAAAAAAAAAAAAAAAAGTAGGTGCGATGCTTCCTCTGGTCAAGGACTGACTTGGCTGTTCCCACGGCAACGGAGCTCAGCGCTCTCAGGCAGCTGCTGATTACACTGTGAATTTTATTTGCATTCATGATTAAGGAGGAGTATAAGAGAACTGAAGTAAAGAATTAAAAAAGCAATAAGAGGATAAAAGACCTTTCAATCAATGCTCCTTAGAAGCTTTAATTAAAAGAAATGTAGAAGGAGGGGGGAGGGAGAGAAACAGAGATGGGAAATTATGGTAAAATTTTCGAAAATTTTATTTAAACGAAGAACAATTGTTGCAGAGGTATTGGAAGGACTGCTGGCATCACCGTGAGCTACTTATATTTCATAGCTTTACACCATGTACAAAGTGGATTTATTCATTATAGGGAGGGCTACTATCTGTCAGCATGAAAAAAATAATTCAATCTGAAACTGCATTTAAGTGAAGGATTTACAATATATTAAAGCATTTGGGGGTTTTCAGATGTGGCTCTGTGCTACGTGCCACCTTCGCTTTTTAGTCTGTTTTATTGTGTTTTGCATTGTTTGTTGCAATCATCAGGGGCTTTTATATAAGTACATGTCAAGCCTATGCTACGTATTTGTATGTGTGTATAATACATATATATATTACACCCACGTAAAGGCTAGCACTGAAATACAGAAACTTAAAAGCCTCTTGTACCCTTAATAATTGGTGTATAACCCAGTCAAATTACTGATGTCGTGTCATTGAAATAAGAAGAATTTGTCCTTTCACATGTACTTTGGAATAGATGATTGTGAACTTTTTTTTTTTTTTTCTTTTTACATTCCTTCTAATAAAATCAAAGTTTATGAGAGCCTGACAGTGGGCAAACAGTCTCTTGCCTTACAGGAAAAAGGGTGGTGGTTTACAAGGGAGGATAGTTTTGCCATTGCCACCAATAGCACTAAGTTTTCACTCTGGACCTTCATCTTCTTCACAGTACTGCAGCCCAGCTTGAGAAACTGTATTTTCAATACACAGTTACTCTCACGGCTGTGTATGCCCTGGACCAAATCCAGGAGATGGTAGGGAAGTGAGACATTTGTCTTTCTGAATCCAATAAATTTTGAGATTTAGGTGGGTAGACAGTGAGGCAGCCCACAAGTATTTATGTATAAGAAGGAGAATCAGCACCTTTGTACCTATGTTTTGCTCCAGGTTGAGAGGATACTGCTTACAGTCTTGTCTCAATTACTAACTTGCTCTATATTTGGTAACATGTTAAAAAGAGAAGATGGTTTTAACAGCTTTCATCTCAGTGAAAAGACTTGTGGTTGTTTGGTTAAGTGAATATGGTTAGCAGGTATTCATCGTGTCTGGTACACAGCAAATTTTTAAGCTTATTTGACAGCTGGTGGAAATATTCCTTTGAATGACGTGTGTCAAAGGGGATGTATGCAAGCAGAAATAAACGTGAATATCTGAAGTTAATGCTGTGTGTAAATATACATAAAAATAGCTCTTTGGAGTCTTTGGAAACTTTGGAATTCCTACCATGTTTCAAAATTAAGTGATGCATTTCAATATTGAAAACAGCTTTTAGAATGACAGCTGTGTAACAATAATAAGCAGGATGTTAAATCCCTAATATTCAATCCTCATAATTTCAGAGGTAGCTATAAGCACTGAACAAAGGAAAATAAAATATATAGTTTTCTGGTGGGAGATACTTATGTCTTGTAACAGACAGTTTTAAAGTGAAATGGTTTACCTGTAGAAATATTTTCTCTGAGAAGTTGGGTAATGCTTGAACCAGCTTCTATCTTCAACAACAAACTAACTATTTGAGTGTTTCAACTAGGGTAATTTGATTTGGTGTAGACATACCACCTGTTGAATGTCTTTTTTCCTCCTCCAGTAGTATTTGGAGTTTAGATCCTGCAAGCTTTAATATTTTTTTATTGAACCACTAGCCTGTCTATTATGTCAAAAGATGATTCAAACTTTTAAAGGGTACTCAGCAGGGAATACCGAAGAAAATAGGTGTTGAGAAGATGAGTGAGAAAAAACGCAGAGGGTATCATTTGTCACTGCTGAAACTCATTACCGATGTGAAAGAGATCTGTGAAGAGCTGAGCATTTCTACTAGAAAATGCCAGAATGATGTTTAAGTGAGATTTGTAACAATACACTGGATGAAAATGAATGCTTACTGCCTCTGTGCTGGGATAGATCTGTTGCTACAAGGAATTACGCTACATATATCCCCAGAGCAGTGACCGCTGTCCACCCCATCTAATCGCTTTGGGTATCAGGTGTTTGTCTTGAGCAGACACATTGATAACATGCATATTGTTATTCCGCTAAGCAAGTAACACTGCTACTCCCAACCCCCTCGTGTCTTTAGAAAGCTCCCCTAAGATGGAAAGACAATTCTGAGAAAAAAATGGTTTACTGAAAAAAGGAGATAGGAAAAGCAAATCGTAACTTGTAATTATTATAAGTTCTTTTTATTACTAACCAAGACAGACCTAGTAAACAAGCCAAGAGCAGTAAATTTATAACACTTCTTGTCTTTTTAGTCAGATTAAGATGATCAAACTTCCTGGTTAGTAGTGGGTATTTTGAGGTGTTGACATTATGCTGCTACTTTCTTGTTTCCATGAACTTAATTGTAACAAGCAGGAAAACGACACTGGAGGTTGGCCACCTTTTCCCTCTTCTATGCTGACATCTCAGGGCTCTCTTTTGCCCAGATTCTGTCTCATATCTGCTTTTTTTTTTTTTTTTTTTTTTCCAGAAGGGTATGACAAAAATATTAGTGAGGTTACACTATTGGAAAACTGTTCCAATATGACCTTGCTGCTGTAGAGAAGAATTCCTCAGGAGAATCACAAGTTTAACAGAAGATGGGGGGAGATAGCACGTGCACTCCTTGCTCCCCAGTACTGGTATTGCTGAGGGACATAGCGTAATGCTGGAAAATTAAGACAGTCAATCCTGAAATACAAAAAAATAAAGTATTTTGCATATATAATTAGGGTTAGTTTTTCACATTCATCAGAAGACAATGGTAAATAGGTATCCAGGCTTGTATTTTCTGCCTTGTAATTTATAAATTAAATAATGTTGTTCAGTAATTTTTTTTATATACATTTCCTCCCCCTTGTGCCACGCAATGCAGAATGTTAAGATTCTCTCTGTATGGCTGTAATGTATGGAAAATAGTTTAAGTAAGGAGTTCTTGAGTGTTAAAAATGCCAACACACGCCCTTCTGGTGCTATCTTTGTAGTCTAGTGTCATCCTTCAGTCTAGAAAGTATATGGGGAAACTGCCATGTCAAGAAAACAAATTCAGCTCAGCTGCACAGTTTTCATGGAGTATGAAATCATCTCATGGAAATAATCTCTTTCCCTGGATTTCTCTTCTGAATTAAAGTTGTGTAGGAAAATGACCCTGGACTGTTAGCATCCCTGAAGTGGTCTACTTGTAGAACACAACTTCCACACACTAATGTAATTGCTAATTAAGCTAAAGACTAAACACAGAAGACCTTAAAAATAAAGCATTTGAAGAAATGTTTCCCATTATTGAACAAGAAATCTCTTAGATGTATTAATTTATGAGGTGAACTGAGTTTTCTGAGGTTTTCTATGCTTTAAATGAATTGAAATTGATCTGGCCTGAATGATTTGAGATGTATACTTGCTTGCATGAATGTGATAAAAATAACCAAATCGAGCATATAAATGCTTGAGTAATGCATGTTGTAATTGTAATGTCTAGCTTTAGCACTTCCAAAATGATTGCAATATACATGAACGGAAGGACATATTTTAAAATTTGTGGCCAAAATGGACTATAGTCAAATTTGAGCTTGCTAAAGCAGTTGGAAAGAGTTCAGGTAGTTGGCAAGCCATAAGCTGACTGTTAATGAATGCAGGATATACTGCCATCTTATTCTGGGCATGTGGAAGCTTTTCTGTACTTTTATTTTAGTGAAGTTTTTTGGTAATATATGTGTTTACTTGGTTATATTCAGCCTTAAAACGTATCAATAAAAGAAACCAGCAGATTCTGGTTTTAATAGAAAAATAATTTGTCTGTCATTCTGGAAAGAAGCCTGTATTTCATTCACATTGTGATGGGTGTGGCAAGCTGTTTTAACATGGCTTTCTGATGAGAGTTGGCTTGGCAACAGTTTTTTTTTAATTTAAGTCTTCCATCCAACGTTATGAGGATGTATAATCTAGATGCCCCTACTTCTAGGAAATCGCTTACTCTGAAAAGTGAACATTATTCATGTGCTGTAAATATGCAACATTTTGACAAATCATTGCATCTGATTAACAAGGTTTTCTATGACATCTGTGAGTCACTGGCAAGCCCCAGTCCTAGAGGTCTGTGGTTCCAATATCCTTTTTTCTCTTTTCCTTTTTTTTTTTTTTTCCATCTTAAACTGGCAAATGCAATATAGTGGGGAACTAATGCCTCTATCAGAGCAGCTTGCACTTAAATTATAATGGATTGATTGGCCTGCGCACAGGCCAACAGCCATCCTCACAAGTTGCTATTTTTGCTGGTTGTGCCCACATGAACTAATAGAGCATTCGTAACTGATACACATTTACATGGATTTTTTCCCCCTATTTCTGTTAAGCTAAAAATCAATGCAGCATTCTGAGTTTTTACTGAAGGGATGCAGCATCTCTGTTGTTTGCTTTCTCTGTGATAATGCTACCATAGTACTTGCAGTCAAGCATCAGCCACTGTTTCCTATAGAGAGATTTTTGCTCTTGAAGTTCAACTTGACACATCATAACCAACCACCCTGCAGCTAGTGTGTGCTAGCAGGAGTAGTTACTGTTTCTGTTTACTCTGCAAAGGGCTGTTATCCAGTGAGATCACCTTTGCACATCACTGCTCTGTAGCACCAAAAATGATTTCTAACCAGAAGACCTATTTCTCTGTTCTCTTCTGACTAAAAACAACACAGTATCCTGTGCATCTGTGCATTTTTTTAAATTTTTTTTTATTTTTACAACTTCTTAGCACTTTCCAGCTGATGACTCACAGCTCCCCATATCCAGGATATTTAGTCAGTGTGATGGCTCTTGGGTAGCTGCTGATATGGGCTGTCACTGTGATCTGACATTTCCTTGGTGGAGCCAACAAGAAGTCTGCTTCTGTAAAGGCCATGAAATCTGGGCCCCCCTGCTTGTTTTTCTCATAAATCTGAAAATATTGATTCCTCCAAAGCTTCTCTTCAAATGCCAAGTGAGGGGGAAAAATAAACATTTGTTTCCCTGCTCCATTTTTTTCTTATCTGAGTTCCTCTCAACCTGCTGAAGCTGTTTAGATGGGGGGAGTCTCTAACATTGTATTTACAAATCCCTGAGAGAGATGCTATGAAACAATAACATGCGGCCATGCCTTGTAAACATTTAAGGAATCATCAGAAAAGAATTTAGATTAATTTGATGCTTCTTTTTGTAAGCTCTTTTTTACAATTATGTTTGTGCCAGGGACATGCAACTTAAAAACATAAATATCCCTTGTTCCAGGGTTACATTTGGCAGCAGCAAAGAAAGGTTTTGTTCTGAGGTTCAGTGTCCAGGCTTGTGTTTGGTGAAAGAAGGATGATGAACAAGTAAGGGGACCAGGAAGTTTTAATTAAATGCAATATCTTAATAATGATCTGATGTCTTAGATCCTATTCAGTGACTCAGCAACATGAAATGGCATTTGTGGGTGAATAAAGGGGGAAAACATCCTTTGGGTTGTTATCCCCTGCTTCCTAAGGGATAACCAGGGCTGTAGAAGCCTGTCTGTTAGGATTAGAAGCAGTATTACCTCCAGCAATCTAATATGATTCTCTTGATGTTACATAGTGCTTTTCTTAAACTCAGAGTACTGAACAGTACATCCCAATTGATACAGAGCAGTGCGATCAGGTAGGTTTAGTAGTTTTCTTATCTTTCTAGCAAGTATTATGGGATAAGGCAGCTTTCCATAGGAAAAGTGGTACCAAAGAAATAGAGGGCAAATGAAATCATAGTAGACTTTTTTCTTCTGAACCTTTCTGTTTAATAGCAGTTCCATTTGCTTATACTAGATTTGAATTTGACCTAGTTTTTTCACTCAGAACAAATTAATTATTGCTAATGAGAATTATACTGACATGGTGTTTTTTTTGCCTATATATATGTGTGTGTGTGTGTGTAAAATTGGAGCAATTGCACATTAACCAGCAAAACTTATTTGCAGATACTTATGTTGGTCCACAATGATTTGTTTATTTATATTTGCCCCAGAATAACCTTACAGGTTAACATGGTGACAGGATATAGAATATTTCATAGAATCATACAATCAGAGTGGTTTGGGTTGAAAGTTTGTATTGAAGATCATCTTATTCCAAGCCCCCTGCCAGAGGCAGGGGCACCTTTGACTAGACCAAGTTGCTCAAAGCCGCAGCCAACCTGGCCTTGAACGCTTCCAGGGATGATGCATCCACAACTTGCCTTCCTGTTTGTGTTTTCAGTGATCTGGATCATCATCTTGAACTTTTGGTTTTCCTCTTATGCCAGATGAGTGCTCTGAACATTATCTGTAGTTTATTCTGGGATGATCATCGTTTACTCTTTACTGTTGCAGCAGTTTCTGTCCATAAAAATAATATTGTTCTCTTTCACCTGCACTATTTCACTTAATATAGACAAGGTATGAGGGTTGATAGCTTTTGTTTCTAACATTTTTGATGACAAAGCTTGTGGATATCTTTGATTTTTTCAGATGCAAAGCAATAGAGATTAATGAAAACTCAAAATATATGTGGGTGAGGTAAATTGTGTACCATATAACCCCACATTTAATATGTTATCAGTGTCTCATGAAAAAAGATGTGTGTGCTCATCTGTGGTCCCTGCTTAGCAGCATGTCTGTCTCATAAACTAGTACAGCCAAGATATTTCAGTTTTGGAAAGAATAAAAACAAAGTGGAGCTGGAGGAAGTACAGGGTGGATCCCTGTTAAGAACCTAAAATGAAGCATTTTATTTTTTATTTTTAGGCATGGAGAGAACTCTTCCTAATGGAATAGTAGCAAATGGTTTGAAGGGTTTAATTTTCAGATATAATCCTTGAAGCATTATATATTTTTAGTGTCTTCTATTATGTTCAGACATTTTGCTATCTTACTAGTATTTTCTTTTTCCCTGTCAGATTTTAGTTTAAAAATAAAAAATAAAAATTGAATAACAAAGTGAGCTCTCTTAGGCGAGTCCTCATGAGTATTATTTTCACTGGCAGTCTAAAAAATGGCAAAATATTGGTTAAACACTAAATCCTATTGTGTAGTGATTTTAATTTCATAATGTCCCCTGCCCAAAATTAAATGATGTACATTTCTCATTCAAAATCCACGCACAGCATCACCATAGAATTCTTGTCTTTATACTGCCGGATTGGACAGATTCTATCTTTATCAGCTTTTACGTGCATGGATTTCAGAGGGATGCCTCATTTACATGTGAAAAGAAGATTACAGACTGTGACATAGAGAGTGGTGCTGGCTACTAGGATAGGGTGTAAATTTTTGATTTATTGAACACCCTGTGACCATCTGCGGTAAAGAGGGTAAGTTACCTCTCTGTTCACACAGGTCACAACAAGGTAAGATTAAATACATCATTACAATAGCAACATGTACCCCATCTCACTTGAGTGTCATATCACATGTCCTGAAGAGGAGCAAGACAGTTGTAATTCCTTTCCTTTAAGATGCTTGTTGGTTATGTGTTTCATAACCAACTCCCTCACAGCAGTCTGATAACGACAGCTTGGATAATGGGGGGATTTTACGCCTGTGTGCCATTAGACTTCTTGATTTGGCTATTAGAATCATAGAACATGCTGAGTTGGAAGGGACCCACAAGATCCAACCCGTGGCTCCACACAGGACCACCCAAAGATCTGACTATGTATCTGAAAGTGCTGTCCAAATGCCTCTTGAACTCTGTCAGGCTCAGTGCTGTGCCCACTGCCCTGGGGAGCCTGTCCCAGTGCCCAACCACCCTCTGGGTGCAGAACCTTTCCCTAACCCCCATCCTGACCCTCCCCTGTCCCAGCTCCATGCCGTTCCCTCGGGTCCTGTCGCTGTCCCCAGAGAGCAGAGCTCAGCGCCTGCCCCTCCGCTCCCCTCGTGAGGGAGCTGCAGGCTGCCATGAGGCCTCCCCTCAGCCTGCTCTGCTCTGGGCTGAACAAACCAAGGGACCTCAGCTGCTCATCATATGTCTTGTCCTCTGCAGTCTTTGTAACTCTATACTGGACGCTTTCTGTGTATCTTTCATGTGTTTTATATCCTTTTTATACTATAGTGCCCAAACCTGCACATAGAAGAGGAAAAAATTAAAAGAATAGAATAAAATGAAAACTTTATTCCAGTTGATAAGAAGTATCTGTTCTACCTGAAGCAGAATGTTTTGTCTGAAGGTTTGTAAGAAGCAGCGAGTTGAGAGTCTAGATTCACAGAATTCCTATGGGAGGAGATTTTCTTCTTTTACTTGATAGCTGAGTGGTTCGTGCACACAGTCAGGATACAGAAGGCACAAATTCTCTTCTGTCACAAAGGATTTCAACTTATATCTCTCATAATCACTGTACTATAAGGACAGTGTGTCTGGTAGGAGAATAGTGGGCTGCTGGTCCCTTGGGTTACTGCCCTTGATCCATTAAATGTTTGACAGCTTACGTGGAGTGAAATGGCCGGAGAGGTAGTCTTGGGCTTCGCCACCCAGTGTATTCCTGTCCAAGGAGCCACAGGAGCACACGAGGTATAGTTAGCAGGGAAAGAAGAAAGTTACATCCTAAATGACTAATTGCTTACGTGTTGATTAAATTGAGCATTACTCACAAGTGGTGAGCCTCTCCCAAGTAAACAGGGCAACAAAGATCATGTTTTCCAGCAAGTTTATAATTAATGGAAAAAAATCTTTCCCAGTATTACAGGCCCCCAATGTGTATCTTCATCTGGGCTGTAAGGGCCACATCACATAAGAGAAAAGTGATTCAGCACTGTGGCAGAGGAAGTGGATAAAGAGAAGGGTTTATGAGCCCAGATTCAGGTGAACCAATTTAATTCTGGAATCTGAAGGTGTCAGCAGCATTCTGGATGAAAAACTGGTGACCTTTGCTTGCAGAGACAGCTGCTAGTAAGAATTATGAAGAGGTCCCGACTTAAGTCTTCTAAAACACTGTGTTTGTGACATGGTAGTAAAATCCTGCAGCAGCCTGTCTGTGCTAGGGGTTTTACGCATCCTGCCCAGAACAACTCTAGTAACAGTGATGGAAGATTTCCTAAAATGAAGTCAAGGCTTTACATTAAATTCCACTTCTGGTCATATAGCCTACAATGCACGTTTACTGAGTGACCTGAATTGGTAAAAATACATAATGTGATTGTTATGAACAATAATAGACCTTCTGTTAATATTATGTTACCCTGTAAATATGTGGCATGCAAAGTAAACAGTACTACAGAGCGCCTGGTTTAGCTGGACTAGTTGGATTTTTTTCCCTTGCATTTTAGATTGGTTTAGGCATTTTTTACCTTGGTTGAGTTTGTAAGAACAGGTCTTTACTTTGTTTAAATTGCCAGTGTTTATAGTATATCTGCCCGTAACCCCCTCCTGTTCATACCAGTTTGGGAAAACAAATGGTACTGTAATTGTGTAAGGGGTGGAAAAAGTGAAATCTTGAAAGGTAGAGTTTCCCTTGGCTGATGTTCTAAATTAATGTGGGGGGGAAAAGCAATGGTAAAGTCAGACAAAAAGCAGTCTTTGCTAGCCAGCAGTTCTTTTTTCTCTAATGATGCCTGCCTCCCAAATGCCAGATTGTCTTTCTTATTGTAAAGATTTCCTTGATCTAGTTTGTACAGGCTTGCTTAACATCCTAAAGCCATGCTATTTAAAAATCCACACACTTGGAGTTGGCAAGTTTTTGATTCGTAGAATTGCTAATCCTCTTCATTTCAGCTGCAGGAAAGTGGTCATATCCTGCATTTTAGAACGTTGCCCTTCTAATTTTATCTTTCTTCATGTGAGCAGCATTCTCTCTGAAATGTATTGTTTTGTCTAATCTATTTTTCATAACAGCAGTACTGTTAGCAATTCCCTTTGCCGTTGTATCTATTAAAAATAAAACAATGGTATCAGTCCACTGAAATAGCATTATGTGCTATAGTCTTCCTTTGTGAAAGGAGAAAACGATTTACAAATAACAGTAGTCCCTGGCTCTGCAGCAGGATGTGTTAGTGCGAATCCCTCAGCCTGTGCCAGCTCCTATTAACAGCAAAAAGACAATAACCGAAGGCAATGGACAGTTTACATATTCGGCAGCCAGAAGGAGCTTCTATTTCTGTTATACTCCCAGGTATAAAAAATTTGCATGTAAAGAAAGCTGTCCTTTTGCTGATAGAAACATGCAACACAGTGACATTTCGGTATACGTGTGATTACAAGGTGCATTGGTACATTGGGGATTGTATCTCAGCACCATGGCTTGTTTTCGAAAAACAGCTGAATCAGATCCTAAAACAGCCAAAATATGAGTATGGCATGAGATCTGCAGCCCTCTGAAACTTCTACCAGCTTTCATAAAAGCTTCTTTGGTTGCTTTCATCATTCTCCAGTGGCACTGGCAATCCTGGTTTTGATGGCAAACTTTAAGACTTTCCCAAGAATTAGTGTATGGAACCAACCTCCCAGACTCCTCTGTGGAAGCTCATGGAGAGAGTGACAAATGACCACGTAACTGCAGAAATATAAATTAGCTATATATATTTATAGCTATATAGAAATAAAGCTATAATAGAAATCAGCTGTATATAAATATAGCTAATTGTCCTTGTGGCAAACAGCAAAAGGTTAAGACAGAAGTTCCATGGTAAAGCTGTGGCTGTGGTTTGTTCTACTGCAGAGATACTCCCTTATTTATTTATTTATTTATTTATTTATTTATTTATTTATTGACCAAGTAGGTACTAGGCTTTCCATCTAGGTCTCTTCAAAGCAGTATACCTGCATCTCTTTTGAAAAGAAATGAAATTTTGGGAAAGAAGCCCTCCCAAGGTAGAGTTAGGATAAAGCATGTGGATGATGCCAGACCTGGGAGGCATTCCCAAGGTGTTTAATGTAGCTGTAATCGCAATTTTAAATCGCTGTCAAAACTCAGTCTTGGCATGTGCTCAGTACTGACTGGCACCAAGCAGTCCAAAAACTGAGGGAATAAGAAAAGTTTTTATAATAGGGAAGTTGCTTTAAACAGAGCATTTTACTGCATTTCCAAGGCTTTGTACTTGGTTTTCAGATACATAAAGACTGAGAACAGGGCTGGATATATATATATTATTTTTTTCCTAATGTTTTTTTCTGTGCTTTAAATACCAGTTTCTGAGATTTTTAAATCTTAGAGGTGAATGAAGATACTATTTTTTTTTGCCATTCTTTAACATCACTGGGTTTTAACATTGTTTGAACTCTAGCAAAGGTACTGATATTAGAAATAAGATTTTTATTTTTTTTCTCCTGCCTATTCTATTTCTCCTGCCTATATTCTAGCCTATGTCTATTCTTTTATTTCTTGCTTTGGAAAGTGTAGTAATTTGACAGTCCTTATACCTGTTTCAAACTTCTGTGCAAATCATTCTGTGGAATCTGACATTGCTCATAGAAAATAATAAAAAATGAAAGCTGCATTAATTCAAATGTCAATTTCAGGCTAGAAAAGGCTTTCATTTTCTATTGTGGGGACAAAATCACTGGATTTGGGGTCATCTCTTGCACTAATACTAAATATATGCCTGTGTTAATTGAAGCCTTACAAAGGACTGACCTTAGATTTTTCCTGCAGTTGGATGGCTTAAAGGCTTAGAAATGCAGGCAGCAGCCTCCCAGATGGAGGATGGGAAAATAACACTGCTCTTAAAGTTGAAGCCTGACTCTTTCTCTTGGGTTTGCACTTGGCTTATGCAGCTTGGCTCAGAGTATTGGTGCGCACAGACTGAGGTTGAAGATAGTTGTGTGATATTTTCTATGTCTGTATATATGTATATGTGTGTGTGTTTATGTGTACCACAGATATAGCAAACAAGAAATGCTTGCATCTCATTCCTAAAAAATAATTACATTGAATATGAAAAAAAAAAAAAATGTATTGACTGCATTCCTATTAAAAATAAACAGGTATCAAAAGCAGCAATGGGGAGAGAATGAGAGAAAAAGGCAAGCAAACTGACAGTGCCTTAGTATATAATTTTCTTCCTCCTAACAAAGGAAAATAATTGACTGAATGGAAATCGAAAAATGGTGAAGTGTACTTGACTCTCTCCTCACTAATTTTTTGGCCAAAATCAGGAAAAGTCAGAAAACACCTTTCCAAACTGCTGAAAGGAGAGCAGGTTTGTGCTATTTGCTAAGCTTAACCCTTATGTTTTGTACAAGTTCTGCAGAAACAGATGTATAAACAATGGAATAATGTACTAGAATTATGCAAACACATGTATTACAATGCATTTTAAAGTTATTTACCCTTGGCAGCTAGTCATCTGTAATTAAATTTCTGAAAACTGACCTTCCTTTTTCCTGCAGAACACCTCTTGCGGGACACTAATGAGATGCTGTGGGAAACCAAGGCAGTGCCTGCTCTTTGATCAGCCCAGCCCAGTGGCAGAAGGACTGTGTGGGCTTTACTGCAACGCCCTTGGCAGCACTCACATTACTAAGAAAACTTTGCTTTACCCAGTCCTAAAGGAACATTTCTGAAACCTGCTTGCTATTTCTATTGTGCATGCAGGATTCAAACAGCAGTTAGGTATTCAGGATGACACTGGCACATACACAGACCTGCCTCTTGCTGCTTAACTAAGAATTGAGCAGAAAAAGACTTCTTTTGTAACTTCAGCTCTTCATGTCTGCTGCTTAATCTGCTGTATGATTCCTGTGTTTTGATATATGGGAATTACTATACTTTCATAAAGTATTGGTTATGTTGGAATGAAAAGAATGTTACTTATTTCAAGTATTTTCACTTGTTTGCCTTAGCTCTCATATGGCATGATATCTGTTGTATTGTGGATCAGATGGTGGTATGTGGTACTCTGGTTTAGTACCAGTTTCAGGACAACCCTACAAGCTACGAGAGCTAAATGGTGGCAAGTGCTTTTTTCCACATGGGCACCAAACTAGAGCTAAGCACCATAGGTACAATGCACAGGAGGCTACCAGATGTGAGTTTTGTGCCTCCTATCATGAGGTTGCATAGTGAAAGGGGGCTAAAATAATGCTACTTGCAGTCCATAACCAGGAGTTCTCAATACAAGCAGCAAGCCTCATGCGTTCCTCAGTCACATCTAGCAGTGACAGAACCACTTGCTTGAAACTTGTGATACCAATGCAAAATGAGTCTATGTGTCATAAAGACATCGTCCTGTAGAGGATTCAATGCTTGCCTTGTACAGAGTTGCTGTAGCAGTGTGTTTCATGAAAGAGCAGGTGGAAGGGGAGAAAGTCGTGTCAGTCACTGCAGGAAATACTGAACCCAGAGGACTGAGAGCTGCAGTGGAAGAAAGCTGCTAATATCCAAAGCAACACAGTGGGCTGGTGCTTAGATGCAATAGTGATTACAGGTTTTTAAGAGACCTAGAAAGAAAATCATTATTTGCATTCAAGGGAAAAGTGAGCAAGTAAACTCAGCAGTTCCACTGCTCCACTCCACGTGGCATTCCTGCACCTGGCATTGATGTCTTTCACTGGACAGGCTAGATGCAGAAAAGCACATCTGCTCCACTTCTGGATTCTGATGCCTTGTATTTTTACACTCCACATAGTTATGAGTTTGTCAGGGAGAGACGCAGTTCAAAAATGCTACTTCCAGGCAAAGAGGAGCTTTACCTCTGGTTCCAAATGGGAATAATGTCAATTGTTTTCTGATAGTGGTCAGGAATGTCTTCTGTTGGACGTGTGTCCCTTCATTGTCAGGGAAAGTTTTAAAATCTCCTGGCACTGGTAGGGGTTCATGGTGTGTGTGGTTTAGATCAACTGCTGCTTCCAATTAAGGTTAAGTGTTTAGTGTTACCCAAGTGTTCCTTATAGTCAGTGTGTATTTTCTATTTCAGAGTTATGCAAATTTGTTTTTCTGTGACATTGGGAAAAGTCAAGGGAAAAGAAAACATGCATTACTGTCTTTTTCTGGCATCTCTGGCAACCATTAAAGTCAAAGCAATCTCAGTAAAAGGTTGCAACTGGCACCAAGAGAGCACTGCACCATTATTCCTGGAGTAACAGCGTAAAAATAGACTCTCAAACTTAGGCACATTTTGTCTTCTATCTCCTTCCCTTCAGATGCTAAGGCTGCTGCCAGACCCTGCTGCTGCTTTGTCTATAACATGCACCAAGTTGACTTTTCCTCAATGCCCTTTCAACTGACACATTTGTCAATGTATTGGCCATCTTTGCTGACTTCCCTGCTGTATCTCCAGTTCTCTTCCATTATTCCCACATTGCAGCAGCTGGCATCCTCCTTGATGTCTAAATGGATTTATTACTTCCCAACTGCAAATCTCACTATCTCATTGCTTACCAACTAACATTTAACAGCCTATTCTGTGACTTCAAGGCTATAATTTAACCCTTTACTTTTCTTATTCCTTTATTGTTGTTCCATGTGAAGACCTGTGGGTTCTCTCTCTTTTTTTAATGTCCATGCCTTCCATTAGTTCTGTTTTCTGAATCTCTATATTCTCTGTATAAGCATTGCACCCTTAATCCTTTTTTTTTTTTTTTTTTTTTTTTTTTAAGTGTGTTCTTCTGTGTTGTCACCATCTTACGTGGTTGTTAGTAACATATAAACTATTTGAGGTTGTTAGGAACAATTACCCTGTGTATCAAATGTGAAACCATGTTGAGGACATTTGTAAGTAATACAGGCTGAGATGCTGGATCTCTCTGTCACTGGTACCGAATACTCAGTCTAAGGAAGCATATGTCATTCTTCAAAATGCCCGATCATGAGAGTTTATTTCCCAGTTTTCACAGAGTTTATTCCCCCCTCTTACTTCAATACCTTATGATTTTGTCTGTAATTTCTTTGTGAAGCTCTTACTTCTTAATTTAATACTTCTGCTTAATGCACATTCCCCACATCTTCTGCCATTTTGTTTTATCCACCAAGACGGTCTCCCACCTACCTCTCTGGTTTTATTTGCCTCGTTCGCTTCCTGATACATACTTGCTTGTCTCTCAGTGTTGAGGCACATACCCCACATCACCCATAACCAAGAGTGTGCCTGCCCTGGGGTCACTGCACATCTGGGAAACTTTGTCATTTAATTCCACTGTTGTAGGCCACATTGCTTTGCTTTTCAAATCTTCCCTTTTTATAAAGCTTGGTTATATTAGGCTCAGAACATAAAACGCTTTTAGTCACACACTAATGCTCAAAACAAACAATGAAAAGCTCCAACAAAAGACTTTGTTTTCAGTCTTTGTGCATGTTTTAGCTTGGCATGGAAAATAATTTCCTTGGTTTGCTTTCTGACCTTGGGCAAGTAATTCCCCTTGGCACATCTGTTTTCTTCTGTGAAATAGAGATGAAGATGCTGAGCTTCTTTGCAAAGCATTTTCAGAGCTACAAATAAAAAGTGTTCTATAAAAGGTAGTTGATATTTTTATTCTTGACATGATTGTTATTCTGTTTGTCAGTCAGCGAAATAAGCACAATGTCTATTCTTAGCAAATAATAATGGTGGTAGTTGTTTTGACTCGTCGAAGGTTTTCTTGAGTGGCTAAGTTGCTAATGGAAGTGATGTTCTGAACTCCTGCAGACTTCTCAGGTTTTTCACACCCATGTATTTTTTGAAACTGATGTACTGTCTTCCTTGCTTTCTTTTTATTCTCACACAGAGTTTTTTTTATTTTGATGTAGGGTCTGTTTTTCTCTTTCATGGCAAATACAAGATCTGGCCTTAGTATTCTTTGGTCTTCAAATTGTTCTGCTCAATTCACTTGTCTAGTAGAATTGCCTTTAAAAAAAAAAAAAAAAAAAAAAAAAGGAATTAAATGCATGCCTTTTTCTTTCTTTTCTTTTCTCTTCTTTTTTTTTTTTTTTTTTTTTTTTTTTTTTGGCATATGAAGAGTTTCCTTTGCAATGCCACCACCAAAAAAAAAAAAAAAAAAAAAAAGTTACGCTACTGTCCCTTTTGCTGTTTGCTCTGTAGGAAGAAAGCTCTCCCAGATTGCTGTTCACAGATTTCTTTTCCTTTGGGGATGGTCTTATTTTGAGCAGTATTGTTCAGTAATATCTGTGCTTGGGAGAATGCCAAGCTCGTCCAGGGCAGCACAGGCAGCTCTTTCCATTGTAGGGCTTCCAATTAAGCTAATGCTACCAGCTGTGTGTTCTTTTGTCTGCCCTGGACTAGGTTGTGCTATTGTGCTTCACACGGCATCTCTCCAGCAGAGCCTGTTGTCTCCATACTAATAGGCTGGGCAAGAAAGGGGAGTTATGAAACATTAGCACTCAGGAAAGAGAGGGGATGTAAAGCAACTTCTGGCAGCGTGAATTATACTGAGAAATGCAATGGGTCTTCTAACCGTGGGAAAAATGGTTGGGGGGAGGGGAGAAGGGTGTAATCTTTTGCATTTGGATCGTGCAAAAGTGTCTTACAAAGGAAATAAGGTATCATCGCAGATAGCTAGTGATAGGACTAGAGGGAATGGCTTCACCTTGCACCAGGGAAGGTTTAGGTTGGAAAGTAGAAGAAATTTTGTCTCAGAATGAGCAGTCAGGCATTGGAACAGGTTGCCCAGGGAAGTGGTGGCATCACCATCCCTGAGGGTGTTTAAGGAAAGGTTGGACGTGGTGCTTAGGGATATGGTTTAGTGGGTGACAGTGGTGGTAGGGGGATGCTTGGACCAGATGATCTTGTAGGGCTTTTCCAGCCCTTATGATTCTATGATCATAATCTCCAAAGCGTAAGAGAAATGAGATTGCCCATCCCAAATAAGTCATCTAACACAGTAATGTCAGATGTGGGACCAGGATACAATCCTTCAGATTCTCAGCCTGGTGACAAGGCCTCCAGATCTTGTTGTTTCTTGATATTGGAGGAAATGTGTTGAAGAAGTTTGGGGGGAAATTAACAAAAGAGAGGGAGGGGGATACATGAAGAGGAAGAGCAAGTTGCTTTGGCTGGAGTAGATGCTAAGGAGGGAGTGAGAACAGGCCATGGGAGCATGAAAATGTATGTTCTGTAGTCAGGGAAGAAAAAACAAGTAGGAAGAAGTTAAATCTGAGTTGGAAAAACTGGAGGGGAAACTTGCCTGACAATCTGGCTGATCGGTGGCAAGGAAAGTGTGATTTTTGTCAAATGGTATTTCAGATCACTGTTTTATTCTCTTAACAAGAATTTTGCCCTGGCTTGTTTTGAGCAAGTCTATAAAATGAGAATTGCTAATGCCCAAGGTTTAAACATGATTTGTTGTTGGTATTTTTTCTCTAATACTTTTACATAGACTTTCAGAGAACACAGAACTAGAGTAAATCCCTGTGATGTTACCGGGATGTTATATGTTGATAAAATTGTCTCTAATTATATATTAAGCTTCTTTAAGGCTCAGTCTTTTTGTTTCCATATAATTGCTGCTATGCTGCAATTCTCTGCTCTGCAGCAGGCAAGCTAGCTATTAAAGAGGGTATCAAGACACTATGCACTACTTAATAACTTCTCAAACAGTGCTGGTAAGGAAAATTAAAAGATTGAGCAACAGTGCAAGGGTGAAGATGAACAAAGTAAGAGATGGAGGAAGTTGCACGGTAGACTGAAGTAATATATGCTTCATCATTAAATAGGTAATCAAGTATAATCCAGTGAGGGTTACACATGAAATGAAAAGTTTTCATTTTCTTTAATGGATGAATGGAAAGTGCTCATGCAACAGTTTGAGCAAGGATGCTAGCAACAGATGAGGTTTGGCTCATGTCAGCTGAGGTTTGGCACACAAAGAAGTGAGAATATTGGAGTCATTCATGTCAATTAAGGCCACAGTTTCCACACACTCCTTATTTTTCAGTGGGCTACATTAACTTTGTAGGTAGTCATCCTTGTTGGGATGTCAGGATCAAGATGTTGATTTTGTGGTTTCTCTAACACTTTCTCCGGTAAAAGTCACTGCCTGGCTTTAATCAGTTTCACCTCCTTTTCTCTGCTCTTCTTCATCTGATTGTTATCATCTCTCCAACAGTGCTAGCTGGCATCCCTTCCTCTTGCCAGGGCTGCCAGCACTGCAGCTTCTTTGCACTTCTTAACCACGGGCACCCTAAAAAGCAGTGGTACTTTTTCTACAATATACTCATCTTCACGTGCTAGCGGAGATGGAAGCTAAAGCCATTCTTCAGCTAAGGTTTTGTGTCTGTGTAACTTCTTTGAAATACTATTTCAAAATGTTTTTCAGGTAGTTCAGGGTTGCTCAAAGACTGAGGAGCTATCACTCCTCTCAGCCAGGGCCTGGGTGCAACTGCTGAATGCCAGGTGAAAACAAATTTGAGAAATGTTAAGTATAGGAAGCCTTACTATTGCTTCTCTGCCTGGTGTGATAATTTGGCAAGGCAAGTTCAGTGTGTGTCTCTCTAGAATTTAATAGAAAATTTACAGGTTGGCTTACAGTTAAATAAATCTTGACTTCTGTCCAAAGAGAGATATTGTTGAGTTCTCCACTTAGTAGTCTTTGAAACTTGGCTTTTACAAGCTACGCTTACTTCAAGCTGTCTCATTGTGTCCTGCAAAGGATGGTGTCAAAATAAGATTTCTGTACATCTTAACTCCCTTCAAACTTGTGAGATTTCTAGTTTCTTTTTCAAGGCTCAGATGAGTTATTAAATTTTAATGTGATAGATTTAATGTTACCGTAGTTGGCAAAGCCTCTTTAAGGAAGGAAATCTGACCCAAAAAAAAAGACTTCATAAAAGGCTTGTTAACAAAAACATCCTAGAGTTGTGGTGTTTTTGTGCACCAGAGATGCAAATGCTCTTTCTAGTAATGTTTTTTACTCTTAAATTTATTCTTTAGCAGAATTTTGGATTATTTTTCACAAACAAATAAACCCCAGGGGTTAGGAAGCACATCTGTTAAAACTTAAACACAAGTTTGTTTTCCAGTCAGGACAAACTGAAATCCCTTAAAGGTTAATTACAAGTGAATTTAAAACACTGTTAGTGTTCCAAGTTGAGTAGTGGAAGGGAGGATTGGTTAATGTTTACAGATAAAATGTAAATGAAAAAGTTTTCTATAGCTATATAGAAAAAAAGAAGGAAAGAAAGGAAGAAAGAAAGGACAGACTTTTATCTGCATTGCAGATGAGAATATTCTTTAAGATCTAGAGAATAGTGCTTTTTTTTTTTTTTTTTTTTTTTTTTTTTCCTCACGTCTTACTCTTATTTCCTTCTGAATAGTTTTCAGGATATATTAAAAATGTGCTGTCACTCATCGCGAAATAATTCAGTTCTAAGTCTGGGATGAACTGTTGTGTTATGAGGGAAGAATAATTTGCAAGAGCAGAATTGCTATCCGAAAGTGACTAAAAAGATTTAATGAAAGTTTGAAACTAGGCTCACTTGATCATGGGCCCCACAATCACATTTTATCCCTACATCTTGCATCTGAGATTATGAACACCAAACAGAAAGCCCCATAGTTTATCTGTTTGAACTTCTAAGTTTTCATGTTGTGTTTCTTTCCTTTTTTTTTTTTTTTTTTTTTTTTTTTTTCAGGTGAGCCCATTTTTGTAATGAATTTATGGATGTTTTGAGACTGTTTTAGGGGTGACGGGTAGGCAAAACACTATTTTATGGTTAGCATGGCTTCTTACTTGGGGGGATGAGAACATCTCATTGGAAGAAATCCAGACTTACTGTTATTCCTTAGTCTTTGCAAGGAGGAATTTGCACGCTGTGGTCCCTTGGTCTTCATCTGCATCCTGAAACTGAGCAAGGATTTGCAGAACAGTCAGCACAATATTATTCCCAAAGTAAACAAGGAATGGTAGCTTGTATAAAGCTATAAAGATATTCTGATTGACTAGTGCCTGTTTATTAGGTGCTCAAGTCACCTGATGTTGAATTTTGCCCCTTGAATCAATTGTTTATCGTAATCTGGATCTGGATTAGTACAATCAGGGTGATGGTAGGGTTGATTAATTTTCAAAATGGATTAATAAATCGGTAAGTATTTTCTTCATGTGTAATGTATAGAGAAAACCTCAGGTTCTTATGGACTGGATTTTTCTCTCTTATTTCTGAATGGATGGTGGGTTCCTGGCTGTCCCATTGCAATGGGGAACAAACTAATCAGAACATCCTTCCAGGTAAACCATTATCCATCTGGTGCTGAATCTTATAGACTCCAAAAGAGAGAGTAGGAAGGAGATGAGATGTTTCTGTAGAAAGGCAGTCCTCACCTTCAGCAGGAGTCAAGAGAAAGCTGATATCTCCCACTCAAATAGAGCCCTTTTGGTTTCAGAGTCTTCAGAGCACTTCTGGAACACAGGGCAGATATACAGGGAAAACTGATTATAACCTGTCTCTCTCTATCTCAGATAACAGGTAAAGTCTTGTTTCTCCAGCTTCACATTCAACTAAATAGCTTAGAGGTACTGCTTTATATTTATAAAACATGGAAACAACCCAGGAGCAGAGAAACTGAAACGATGCTAGCATTGAAAACGCCATCTATGGGAATGACATTGGGATGTGCAAATCAAGTCCAATGGACCAGGACTTATTATTTAGAACAGAATTTAGATCTAGATTCTGTTCAATTAACATATACTAGGTTAGTAACCGTGTACTCAGTACTACCTTAGTTTCTAAATTATAAAAAATGAAAAGGACCCTAGAATGCATCTTGGATTACTTAAAGGGTGGCCCCTCATGCTTTACACGCAATATTTAGCATTTAGGGGAAAAAAAAAAAAGTTGCTATGTCTTTTGTTTAACCAACAATTTAAATGGGAGCAAAGTTACACTCTACAGACTTACTCTGAAGACTCGAGATCTTACATAAACTTTTTCAATCTGGCTTGTCAGTTTGTGGTGTATGAGGCTGATATGTTGTGATTCATTATCATGAAAAAACAGTGAAAGATGAGGAAGAAAATGGTCTCATTAATTGCAAGAGTTAAATCTCAGTCCTTTTTTAGTGTTTCTTATTTATTGCTGCACAAAATAGTTTCCTTTTAAACTTGCTTTTATATATAGATTTTTTGTTACCTTTTTTTTTTTTTTTTTTTTTTTTTCTCCCTCAATTACAGCATCTGGTAGTTATTTAAGATTCTACCATTGTTTTCATTTTAGAGAGAAAACATTTTAAAGACACATTTGTAACCATAGCTATTTAAATTCTGCTTTGCTGGAAGAGCTTATACAAGCTGATAGACTAGATATAAATTATTTATTTCAAGTTGCATTGGCTGTGATCTTTATTTTAAAAAAAATAGCATACTGAACACAAAATTATTATTTTTTCTTTCTTTCTTTCTTTAGACACCATGCCAAACTAACTTAGAAGAGATTTTACTCAGACTGATTTTTTTATTATTATTATTTATTTTTTATTTACTTTTTTTTTTTTACTGGCAATAAGCCCACCACTATTGGAAATTCTGTAACTTTGCATTTTGAGGTAGACAAGAAACTGAAGAGTGAAACATAAGGCTGTGTACTTGCAAGTGTTTATTATACAAGAAAGAGTCTGTATGTATATCTGCAATAGAGAAATACTTTAAATTCTGTAGACAGTCCTGATATTATCTCTACACAATGTGTGGAAGTCTGATCCATTTTATTCTTTTAGCTGGTGAAGGTCCAGTTTTTTAATAGCACCTGTTATCAGGTTATGCAGGTGAATTAATGTCTTTCCAACTTCTGCATAGACATAACTTACGAAACAATAGCATTTAATAAACACTGTTGTTAATTCTGTGTTCCTTCAGTGTTAAGCCTGCAATGTAAGTGAGTACAAACCCATTTGATCTTGACATTTTTTTCTGTCCTGAGTGGTGAGGTCTTAAAAGTTCCAGCAATATTTGTGTTTCTCTAATCGGTTGCAGATTAATACACCTTGATCGTATCGGCAGTTGAGTAAGCATCAGGTTGGAAATACAACCTCTAAGGAGGTAATAGTAAATAAACAGTTTTGATTGGCAAGATACCCTTTTTTAGCATCTAACTCTGTGTATTGGATAGTCTCTAAGTGTACAGAAATAAGACCATTTGTGAGCATAATTAAGTGCATATTGCCCCAACCCAACACACACAGTGCTTATAAGCACTTAATGGAAGAAAGAGCCAAAAAGGCAACTTCAGCCCTGAGGCTATTGTAATAAATATGGTGCAATGCTGAGAGGGAAGATTTTAAGCCTTTATTCGGTTTGCTTGCTGGTATTAGCATTTGGCCCTGTGGAGCTAAATGTTCCGTGCTGCTTTCTTCCCATTCACGTTTCAATAACATGTTCCACAAAAAGAGTGTTTCCCACTTCACAGTACTGTGAGTGCACTGATTATGCTCAGTCTGAAATATGCCTACAAGTGTACACATTTCCAAGTGATTTTTGTAATGAGGTCCAACTGGTGTATTTTTAAATGTTATACTTGAGATACTGGAAGGTCATACTCCATATTTTATTGAAATGGATGGTATCGGGACCTTCTAAATTTTCATTGAACTAAAAGTAGGCTTTTGCAAAGTCTAGTGTTGATGTTTGTTTTTTGTTTTTTTTTTTAATCTATGGCTATCTAGCTGTAAGGATATCTATCGACATATAAGTAGCTACAGGTATTTATCAGTGGATAGATCAATATCAATAAAAATAGTTTCTCGTGTGGTAGCATTCGTATTGGGATATGCAATCTAAATATTGCAATACTCTATGGAGAACTGTATCAGGAAAGAGATTCAGGATCTGCATAAATGCAGCTAGACAAGCCTGTTACCTCTGGTGAAAGTACAGATAATGAGGAATGTAAACGAACAGCATACTAGATGAATAGCTAAAGAGATTGTTTAAAGGCGTTCTGAATATTAGAAACTTGTGATACACTGATACTTTTTTGCCCAGTTGACAATAATAATTTGATAACGTTCTGAAAACGAATAGTTGTAAGTATTGAGAATCTAATACCTTTAACCTGAAGCCCAGGAGCTGCTCCAAAAGCTGTGGTATATTCAGAACATATACAAAGGAACAATTTTTCTGAAGTCAAAACACTTGGAAGCCACTCTATGAGAACACCCGTTCCCCCATATTTATCTGCATGAAGTGTTCTCATCAGTCAGAGCCTCAGTGGCATCAGTATGCCCTGGGAATCCATCATGGCATGTTCCAGATCTCTGAATCTTAATTAGAATAATGTACTGGCTTTATAAGGTATTCCTCTGCATTCATGGCCTCCAGTGCCATCCTTTGGCTAGAAAGTCAAGCTCCCCATGAACCTGACTGCAGTAACTCCATTCAGGTTGAATCGTTTGTCACGTTGTAAATATTCCTATTGTGATCAATAAGTGTTTGCAGAGTAAAACATTACTCACTGTGTGAGTAAGAGCCGTATGATATGAGACAACAGGTCTGACGCTAGTATATTTTTGTCTTTTTAGGGAAATGTATTCTCGCATGTGGGTTTCTTGTTTTTGCCTGCACCTGTTGTGTGCACAGAATATTCCTACAAGATAAGCAATTGCACAGTTTTGTATTATATTTGCATATGTAAATGCATATTACTCTTTACCATACCATTACTTAATTTCCATGCGTAAATGCAGGTTAACTACACATGTAGCTTTGCCAGTGGCAAATTGAGTATTTCAAAATTTAGACTTGGGTGTACTCTGGGGAATTATGCTACAAGCTTGTGTTGTTTCCTCATTCAAGCTCTCAGTTCTATTAGAAGCCCAAAAGAAACACTTGACTGTACTTTGTTTCACCGGGTAATGCTTCAAAATTACAGGCCTAATTATTATTAATTCTTTTGGTATTTATTGATTGCATTAACATTAATCATGATAAACACCTCTGGTATTAATGTGGCTGTCATTTGTGTAGTCCTTCACATTGCTTGCAACTCAGCCGTCATTAGCTGGACCATTAGTTACAAGGTACTCCTTTTTTGTGCAAGCAACACCATGACTTTCTTAAAGAAGTAAAAAGAATGTGCATACTGTTCACTGAACTTTGAAAGCATTTTGTTTTAGTCTTTTTTGTTTAAGGAAAAAAAAAAAAAAGCACAATATACCAAAAGGATAAGTTACATAAGATTGTTGTTTGCTTCTCTTAGAACCCAAAAGCAACTCTTGTTTTGCTTGGATAAGTTAATGTATGTAATCATATTCAGCTGTCTTCAAAAGTTGACAGCAAGGGTGGGCTGTTTTTTTTCAGATTTTCTCTGTATAAAGCAAAGATGCTACTCATGGAGCTGTTGTGCTAGACTTTGAAGAGTGCTTCTCTCCTTGGGAAGCCATGTTAATTCAGCAGCTGTAATTTGTTCTTAATGTTCCTCAGAAGGTCCAGGGTAGGTCCCATTTTGAAGAGAGAAATCATTTCTGGGCAAGGTAACCAGGGCGGTCTTTCAGCTTTCACCATAAGACAGCTCAAAGTGAATAGTAAATCTTCATGACTTTAGTGAATTACTCAGTGTACAAAATTTTATCTGCATTTCACGTGGTTAAAACTGCCCAGTGTCTGCATTTCAGCAGCAAAAATAGGCCCTATGCACTGAACTGCTCTCATCATCTTGAATACCTCTGTGTTTTCTTGCAGCCTGTGACTTGATGAACCAAGGCATCCTGGCCCTTGTGAGCTCCATTGGCTGCACATCAGCGGGATCCCTGCAGTCGCTGGCAGATGCCATGCACATCCCTCACCTCTTCATCCAGCGCTCGACGGCAGGAACACCAAGGAGCGGCTGCGGGCTCACCAGGAGCAACCGTAATGATGACTACACACTATCTGTCCGCCCTCCTGTCTACTTGAATGATGTCATCTTGAGGGTGATCACAGAATATGCCTGGCAGAAATTCATCATTTTTTATGATAATGACTATGGTAAGTATTACCCGGGCAATTTCTGTCAAATCCATAATACCACGGAAAGCAGTCACGCTACATCTTTGTCTTCTACTAGAACGTTTTGCTTCTAAACATTTATGGTTCTCTCAGCATTTCACATTACCTCAGAGAAATCTATTTCTAAAATCCATCAGTGTTTACAAGTTTATTTGATGACTTCTTTGTTAGAGTTAACTGATAAATGGAGAGCTTACCTGGGTTTCTATTCTGCTGGTGTTTGAAGTGTAAAAATTTTAGCATGTTTTCTTGTTTTTTGTTTTTTTTTTTGGAGTATATGGAAATACAAGGTGACAGTTCAAGAGGTAACATGTAAGATTTATGTTCTGTACAGTTATTTCCTGTGTAGAAATCTCTTGTGTTATATGGGCTTACATTTGATGGTCAGAAGCTGAGGCAGCAGTGAATGTAGGACAGAGACCTCAGCAAGAACAAGCTGCTATTTCTAAATGTGAAACTTGTAGAGAGAACTTCTGTAGAGTGAAGCGCATGTAGAGGAGGGCTGGAGAAGACCATGTTCCTTCTTTTTTTAAGTGCATTCAGTGTTCCTGAAATGTGCTGAATTGACAGTGGCTGTGTAATAGAGTAAGTGAGACACAGACGATGGCATCACAAGTTAGACTGTGCCATCCAGCTTGGTGATTCAGCCAAGTTCAGTCCAAATATCTTCTATTGCTGAGAGGAGATCTAGACAGATTGCTGTAGAATAGATGTGTTATTTAACTAATTTTATGATCTTTTTCTAGGGAAAATTGCTTTGAAACCAGACTGGTTTTCTTCAGACACATCCATTATTCATAAGTAATCATGACTTGTTTGGATGAACATTTCAAAACTTTATTTTCAAAGTTAAATCTTCAAGTTGTCGAAAAAAGCTCACTTCAGCGATTTGCTGTGCATAATAACTGGTTCGTTCAGGTCAGGTGTTATTGAATTTTGTTCCTTGGCTACATAATAAATTCTTAAATTAGAAATATAAAAAATGATGAATAGGAGAATTCCTATTTATAACAAAGCAGCACCTGAAAGCACCAGCCGTAGATCAGGAACATGCACATAACCCAAAAAGCCTGAAGAGAGTATTTTTGTTTTATGCATCTAAGTACCAGTGTGTCTTTGAAGAAGACCATAGTTATGCCAGATAAAAGATATCTTTTTGCATGTATTTGTTTTAAAAATCAAACTTGAATGTTTGTTGTTTTTTTTTTGTTTGTTTGTTTTTAATAACTGTATTCATAAACACTAGTTTTAAATCACTTAAGTTGCATTCTCAAATTAAAAAGAATGAAGTTCAGACCCATGTTATTCTGTCCTTGATTTCTGGGTACAAATCCTGTTATGGTTTGTGTTCTGTAATGCAAATGTCTGCCTGCAAGGAATAAGTTTCAGACCAGTAGCTAGTTTAGTGATGCATCTTCCCCAGATGTGACACAAGAGGAATAGTAAGTTTTCCCACCATCTTCTATGCTTTTCTGACTTCAATAGGCTACAAGTAATGCTGTGTTTATAGAATCATAGAATATCTGAGTTGGAAGGGATCCACATGGATCATCAAGTCCAACTCCCAAGTCCCCAGAGGACCATCCAAAAATCAGACCATGTATCTGAGAGCGCTGTCCAAATGCTTCTTGAACTCCAGCAGACTTGGTGCTGCGATCACTTACCTGGGGAGCTTGTTACAGTGTCTGACCACCCTCTCAGTGAAGCACCTTTTCTTGATATCCAGTCTGAACCTCCCTTGTTGCAGCTTCAAGCTGTTCCCTCGGGTCCTATTGCTGGTCACCTGAGAGCAGAGCTCAGTGCCTGCCCCTCCATACCCTCATGAGGGAGCTGCAGGCCGCCGTGAAGCCACCCCTCAGTCTCCTCTTCTCTAGGCTGAACAATCCAATCGACTTCCTCATACATCTTCCCCTCTAGACCCTTTACTATCTTTGTTGCCCTCCTTTGGACACTTTCCAACAGCTTAATATCTTTCTTATACTGTGGTGCCCCAAACTGCACAGAGTGCTCAAGGTGAAGCCATGCCAGCACAGAGCAGAGTGGGACAGTCCCTTCCCTTGACCAACTAGCAATGCCATTCTTGATGCACCCCAGGGTGGCCCTCCTGGCCACCAAGGCACACTGCTGGCTCATGGTCAGCTTGCTGTTGACCAGAACCCCCAGATCCCTTTCTTCAGGGCTGCTCCCAGAATCTTGTTGCCCAGTATGTATGTATAGCCAGGGTTGCCCCTTCCCAGGTGCAGAATTCAGCACTTGCTGTTGATAAACTTCATACTGTTGGTGATTGCCCAGCTCTCTAATTTGTCCAGATCTCTGAGCCACCCTTGACAGCATCAACAGCTTCCCCCAGTTTGGTGTCATCCACAAACAGGCTCAAAAAAGCCTTCAAGTTCTTCATTCAAATTATGAAAACATTGAAGAGGACTGGTCCTGAAATGGAGCACTAGGGAACCCCAGTAGTGACAGGTCACCAGCCTCATGTAACCTCATTTACAAGAACCCTCTGGGCTAAACCTGTCAGCCAATTGTTCACCCATCTTATTATGCTTTTATCTAACTGTATTCTGCTCATTTTGTCCAGAAGGATACTGTGAGAGATAGTATCGAAAGCTTTACTCAAATCCAGAAAGATTACGTTGACTGCCTTCCTTTGGTCAGGTAGCTAGCTGGGTGATTTTGTTGTAGAAGGAAATTAAGCTTGTTAGTCATGACCTTCCCCTAGTGAACCCATGTTGGCTCTGACCAATGACTGCATTGTCCTGTGTTTTTCAATACGTCCTAGAATAATCTCCATGATTTTACCAGGCACTGAAGTGAGACTGACAAGCCTGTAATTGCCGGGATCTTCCTTTTTGCTCTTCTTAAAAATTGGGACCACACTTGCCCACTTCTAGTTAACTGGGACCCCTCTGTATTCCCAAGACCATTGAAAAATAATTGAGTTACACCATTGAAAAATAATTGATGCACACCCAGCAGCCAGACACCTTGGTAGCAGCATGTTCCCCCCCAGAGCTCTGAGAGGCTGCATTGGCTGTGGTGGGAGCTGAGCTCCTGGAGGCCATGGCCTTCTGCCAGGTGGATACCATTGCCCCCTAGTCAAGCTGGCCAAGCTTCAGCATTCTTCCTGCGCACCCTGCTGTGCTGACCTCCTGATTGCTCGTGCTCCCTAGGGGCTGCCTTTGTAAGACAGATGGGGGTGCTCCTGGCTCTGCCCACACTTTGTCAGACCACCCTTGTGAGGGCTGCCGGGTCCTGGCGGCTCCCTCAGCTGCCTTGATGCAGGGAACCCCCTGCCCACCACAATCCTCTGCTCCCCACTGCAGAGCGTGTCTGCCCCGGAGCCGATCGCCTCAGTGTCAGACTAGACAGATTGGTAAACTGACTCTAATTAGGGACTACTGTCATGTACATCAGGAAAAGGTGCAAAAAAAATCTATATTTAGTATATACTAGGCAGTCTGCTGTCCCTCTCCAATTATTTGTGGGGTCTGTTGTTTTTTTTTTGCTTTTGTTTTTCTTGGACTTTTTTTTTTGTAGTTGGGATCCAATACTTTGAATAGATAGATATTAAATACATTTTTTTTTTAATTTAATGTTTAACTCTATGTAGGGTTGTTATCTGTGCAAAGGCAAATGTGGTTTTTTTTTTTTTTTTTTTTTAATTGTGCTAACTCCCTGATTTGAAAAGCCATCCTGAGGCAACAAGCAGTTTCTATATTCTCATTACACTTCCTTCAGTCTCTTTATACATTCTTACTCTACTATTTCATTGAATATCTCCTCCTCCCCTTTTAATAAGGAACAAGAGAGCAGAAGTTTCAGATTACCATCTCTAACTCAAGGCCTCTTGTTATTCTCATTACTATGAGACTTGTTCTCTGTCTCCTTCTTTCTGATACTGTAATGTCTCTCTAATTCCTCACTACTCTGTTTCAGGTGAAATCATTAGGCTTGACATAGTATTTCACCTGTTCTTAATTCTCCTAGCCAGTTTTTGATCTATGGCAGTAGTTTTCCCTCATACCTGTGATGACAGTATTTTCATAGCAGTCCCTAGTGAGCAATCTTGCCAGGAGCTTATTATAAGTCTTAACGAATTGTGTCACTTTCTCCCCTTTTCCTGCTATTTTACTGATATATTCAAAGCATTTCCAGTATGTTAGCAGGACACAGTTTTTCTTCCCAAGTTTTTTTTACTGACCAAAGAGGGGCTTGCACAATGAGTGGGATGGAAAGCAAGGGCATAAAATGACTAGCTGGGATCACTTGTTAATGGATTATAGAGCGGAGACTTCTGAATTCAGTGTTCACTCTGCTTTGAGCAGGAGGTTGGACTACATGACCTTCTGAAATCCCATCCAACCCTAATTATTTGGTGACTGTGATGTTTAAGAACGTAAGTTGTTGGGATGGGTCTGTAGATATGAAATACTAAACATAAACATATAAAAAAATAAGCAAGCCCAGGATCAGTTTAGGCTTTATAAAAGCGAGTTGGTCCAAGAACCCTGAAAGAGCTTGGGTAAGGAAACATTGGCTTCTGCGCCTGTTTTAGAAAGAAATCAAGACTAGGCATGCAGGACAGAGGCCCTGGGGGTGAAGCATCCCAGTGGTCAATATGTCAGCACAGCAAAGTGTGGTTGCAAGTCCTTGCAGAAGCCACAAGTCTCATTCTTCAACTTGCCTGAGAGGATCTACTACGATGTCTGATTTTTCATCTTTCAGCTCACACAGACCTAGACTTTAATGCTTTGCTCCCTTCAACTGCTTGCAGCAGTTTATATTAGACATTTTAATGTAACATTTAGTATTAAGTATTAAAGTAGATGGGAGACCAACACTTGCATTAGGATTAAATTCAATTCTTATAATAAGGAAGATATTGTTCATTTATTTAGAGCTAAATACATCATTCAGTCCTCTGCAGAACTGACACTTGTGCAAACAGACCTATTTCTTGCCCCAGTTGTTTTTTTGCATATAGTGATCTTTCCTTTTCAAGGCAGAAAGTGTAACACTAAATGATGTCTCCATATCACTAAATAGCACTTGAGAAGTAATGGGAATATAGATTTTGATGTGTTAATCCTTTAATTTTTCCTATTGTTCCTACGTTTTTGTAAGTTAGAAAATACGAATGTGCTGTTGGCTTGGTTCTGGCAACAAGAAGAGTTCCATTAAGAAATAATTTCTCAGTGATTCAATTTAACAATTTATTACCAAATACATTAGTTATATTGCTGAAATAATTTCCAGTAATATTTTTAATACGTGAAAAAAATGTTTCATATTTACAGTAAATTTTCCTAGAGTAAAATTATGCTCATGTCCAAAGTAAGTAACTGTGATAAACCAGATCCCTTGCACCTTTAAAAGTGGCTGATTTGTGTGTCAATATATAAATATTGTAGATTCTTATTCCTATGAATTTAATTGCTTTTGATTTTTATCTTGCAGTCTATCGTAGATTCTTTTTCACTATCAGGGAGTTAGAGTATTATTTATAGCTGGAAATGTGTCTTTCTGCAGGGCAGAGAGTTATTTGCTGGATGTTATCCTTTTGTAAAAATGCCATATTCTTTCTGAATAGCAGTAGACAAGTATATTCAGTTTTAACATTTTAACGCTTCTTCCAGCTAAATGCTAGAAGATTCAAGTACACTTAAAGTGCCTTTACCAAGAGAGAAAGTCAGTCTTTGGAGGAAGCAATTATTTCAGTAACTCATAGGCAGCTGGATGTTAAAGAAGGCATGTAGAAATGCATTTCTGGAATAACTGACATCTAATTTTTTCACTGATAGGTATTTTTTCAGATAAAACCGTAGTTAGGTTGGCTATTTAAACACACACACACCCTTGATAACAGTAAAAATAAGTATTTTTCTGCTTTACATAGTTAAGCTCACTAAAAGATTTTAATAAAGCCTTTGTATATATAGTGTCTTGTCAGTAACAAATGAAGGGATAATACATTTAAGCATCCATATTAGCTTCTACTCTTCTAGTACTTACTGCTCATTTCAAGTGGTAGGATCACTGTGCTGCAGAAGGTAGTTCTGCATCTCCCTCTTTCAAATGTAGGGAATGGACAGAGACACTAAGCCTCTGGACTTGTCCCTGTGACCATCAACAGCCTTTTCAGTAAAGGCACTTTCAGACCGGATAATGTATATGTATAACTTATACCTCTGGAAATCACTAAATTTAGAATTGTGAGAAGAGCCACTGACATCTGTAAATATTTTGATCAAGCTTAACCAAGTTATTACATCTTCATTTTATAGTCTCAAGTCCAAATTGAGTTTGTAACAGTAAATAATGCAAATCCTGGCTCGGTACAGGCATGCATCTGCTATGGCCAGTTTCTAAATATTAACCTGAAAAAGACTCTTATACCTTGAAGGTGTTAAATCACAGAGGGAAACAAATGAAATAATTGTTTGAGATCTGAATGTGAGCACCCCGGCTATATGAGCAGAGTAATTTACCTAGAATACCAGAATATGGTTGAATTGTTTATTTATTTATTTATTTATTAAATCTCTATGGTGTATCAACAAGGGGCAAGATTTTCCAGTTTAAGTCTTTCTCTTCAGGCAGTTTACAGCTCACCATATATTCCAGGAATACATAGATACTTTCCTGTAGTAGTAAATTTTTTATGGGGAAAAAAAAAAAACAGTCAATCACTGCAAGAACATAATTGTGAATTTTGTGCAATTTACAATGTAGGTATCTCTGCATTTCTAAGATAAAAGTGAGAAAGTCTAGCTGTTTGAAAACATTTATTTTTAATGTTTTGTTGGTGCCAAAGCAGATAGAAAGATTCTGCACTTTATCTAGAAAGGTTAGGGGAATAAGATTGTTTCTTGGGAATTAATGTTGCCTTATTTCCTATTCTCTTTTATTGTAATGGTAGTGATATTTTAAAATCTTTCCGTATTTTATATGAAAAAAAAAAAGCTTTGAAACCCCACTTATCTGTCCAAATTTCTGGCCTAACCTTATGTTTTTCTACCCAGCGTACCTTCAATATGCAACCATTGTTGTTGATTTACATCATATTAACTGCATATATTTGGCACTGGATATTTACCAGTCACTTAGGTGGTAATTTAATTTTAACTTCTGCAAAGAAAAAAAATAGGGCTGCTACGAGGCAGATTTACTGTGTGAGGGAGGTTAAAGGAGGCAGTCCCATAGCAAGTGGAGGTTGAAGAAATAATTTAAAACTGCTGGAAGGAAAGGAAGGAGGGTAGCAGTAGAAAAGACTTAGAGAAAGCTCTCACAGAAAATTCCATGTGGATTTATCCTCTTAGTTCTCAGCATATGTGAGGGGTTCAGACTATTTGTGCTGGGGAAGGATGAAGGCAGCAGTGAGGTGCTTGCTCACATGAGTAAAAAGATGTCTCAAGCTCAGTCTGACAGAGGAGTTGGGGGAAAGTCCCAAAATAAAAAACAAGCTCAATGAGGAGAACAGTGAGGTCTGTAAATACTGAGGATGCTAGTAAAGAGCTCTGTGAAACTGTGAATTTAAACGAGAGCATTCCCCCCAACCCTGCCCAAGCAGGATGGTTCCAGCCTAATATATTAAACTGTGTGCAATGAGATAGCATGGGAGTACAATTCTTTAAAGATCCTGAAAAAAGAACGGGGAAGGCTGAGCTGGGTGAAGAGAAGGTTGTTAAAGGGATGGTATTCTGAGCTGAAGTCCACCTGCAGGTATGGGCTCTGGATTCCAAGCATCTCCTTTGAGAACCTATAAAGCAAATAATTTCACTGTCACTTGCCTGCATAAACATTTTCCAGAAAGAAATAAATGATGACCACAGACAAAGATGTGCTTGGAACCATAACATTTTCAAATCATTTAAAGTTTTAATGCAAGTTTAATAAAGATTCATAAAAGAATCACACTCTCCTTAATCGATTGCAAATGCTCATAATTACCCTGAGGCTGTTTTCAGCTGCCTGATGACTATAATATTCTCAAGTCTGTCTCCAGACAGTCTTAAAACTGTTTATTACTCATCTGGCTCTTTGCCAAGATCCTGTACTCATTTACTTCACTGTGCCTCAATAAACATATAATTAATTCAAGCTTCTTATTGAACTTTTTTTTTTTTTTTTTTTTTTTTGGATTAGTATGTATTATGTCATCCAGATAAAGAGAAAAGGAACATGTGTTTTTCATCCATGTAACTGTAATGTGTCGATTACATTGCAAGTTGGTAGCTGTTTGTGAGAACTCATGTAATAATTTGTTTTGGCTGTTTGATATACCACTGGAAATTGAATATATATTTTGGTTGTCCCTTAAATTATTTAACTTTTGAGTTAACTGAATTACTCTGTAATATTTCTGCCGTGGAACAATGGCCATGCTCTTGTTTTTTACACTGATAATAGTAGGGCAAATACATTCAAGGAGCTATGAGTGAATATGTAGAAAGGTAAGAAAGGATTATCATTTGATCGATTTCCTTTAAGATGGAATAAATCTGACTCTCAAAGGCTTGACTCTGTGTCAAACTCTGTGTTGTGTTAATAAGGAAGGAAGATCAAGTTTTTGTTTCTAGAATTTCAGTGTTGAGCTCAAAATCAAACTGTAGATGTTTTCCTAATATCTGTGTAATGTCTCCCTAAATGATATGTTACTTAGAGGTTTTGCAGATGTGTGAGATTTCATTTGGGCATGTGCAGACTGCAAGCTTCAAAAAAAGAAAAGTGACATTTTAATACTATTTGCATTTGGAAGACTTTCTGAGTACCTCATTCTTGTATTGTTCTCCACTGCTGTTAGCTAAATGTCTTTCAACTTTATAATTTTAGTATCCTTTGAAAAGTATTCAAATTGAGCTTGAAAGTGGATATTTTGGCAACTAAGTAAGTGGGCAGTTCTCAAAAGAGGAACCCCTTGATCAGAGTATTTTGCATGTTGAAGAAATTATACCACCATTAGAAAGGAGGCATGAGTTAGTCATAATGATGTCATAAAAGTCAGGTGGTTTCATAAATTGAAGAGAAAATTTCTCTGACACAGTTTTAACCGGTCAAGAAAAAATGGAAAAGGCTAGAAATGATTCATTGCAGTATTTGTAAATCTTATTTTTATCTATATTGTGGCTTGCGTTCCTCACATTGCCAGTCCATTCATAAGGTATTCTTGTGCCCATAGTGTAAATCTTTAATCAACTGAAAAAATTATTGAGGAGTAGATTGATGTTCAGTCAGAGAACAATTTGTCTTGAGTAAGATTATCACACACACTGTCATACTTATTCTATGACCAGGAAAGGATGCAAGGACAGTCAGTCACTTCACTGTTCCTTGCCACCTCCTTGGACAGAGATGTATCATACCTCACACTTCTGTAAACCAACAAGGTGTTCTGAGGACCTACAGGGAGAGCTAGTATATCATATACTGAAGTATAGATTTCTGTTAAATAACGGTGTGTATCTAGGCATAGAGCTGTGTCGTACAGCTGTATAGGATATAAGCACAATTTTTCAAGTTTGGCATAATTTCTAAGAGAAGAGTAAATGCTGAAGATAAACAGCGCTAGGCTCTAAGCTGTTATCTTTGGAGGCAACAGATGGGAAAAAATTATTTCTCTGCAAGATGTTTTACTCAAAGAAAACTACAAAAGGCCTTTTGGAAATTGCTAATGCAAACTGTAGTCAAACAGAATTTGATCAAAGAAGTAGAAAGCAGGTTATACAGTCAAAAGTATGTGACTGTAGAATTTATTGGCTTGTCAGCCTCCATGAGTGAGGGTTGATCACAATCTGGCTCCCGTTCTATTTTCAAAAACCTAAGGTAGCAGCTGATACTCTTAAGGATTAGTTCTAGCTTCAATTTTATTTATCTATTTTATCCTTTTTTATATTTTTTTTATTTTCTTTCTTCCCAGTTATAAAGCTGAGAAACTCAAATGAAAAATCTTGTGTCAGTCATCACTACAGTTGGAAACTTAAGTCTTGCAGGATTTGAAAACTACAAAAGTTAGCATCTCTCCCGCAATATTGGTTTGGCTTCTTGAGATTGTCTGTATTGATTTTTCTTATTTGAAGTGTAATCTTTAATAATTGAAGTATGCCATGAAACAAAAAGAAACTAATGTGAATGGCGTAGTCAGAGGATCCTTTAAAATACAGATTTCCTAGACATTTCAGTAGTGCCACAATAGCTCATATCAAACAACAAAATTACTGTTACATGCTCTTCTTATGGTTTGATATGGAAATATATTTAGAAAAGCCAAAACAGTGTTTATTTTTCTTCTTTTTCCTCAACTGGATTATATTAAGAAATTTGAAACTTATTTTATGCCTTTTTTTTTTTTTTTTTTTGCATGTGTGAAATTGCAGAAAGTTGCAAGTGAGGGAGGAAGAAAGTCACTCTTACCATTTATACATTTTCAGTTTTCCCTGAGAAATATAATCTCTACTTGTTATATTCCCAAAATTGTGATAATATAAATGGTATTCCACCTGCAATGAGGCATTTGAGCTTAAATGTATTTATAATGAGTTGGAACTAGTGCTCAGTTCCCAAATACAGATAAAAATCAGTGAGAGTGCTATGTAGGTGTTGTGGGGGGGTTACGTGGCAAGGTTTTGGTAGCAGGGGGCCATAGGGGTAGCTTCTGTGAGAAGGATCCAGAAGCTGCCCCACATTAGATAAGGGCCCCACCAGTGGCCAGAGCTGGGCCAAAAAGAGATGTTGTTTGCACCTCTGTGAGAGCAGATTTAAGAAAGTGTAAAAAAAAAATCTGCTGCTACACAGCAGCTGGGAGAGCGAGAGGAGTGAAAAACAGCTGTCTAGACACCGAGGTCAGTGAAGAAGGAGGGGGAGAGGTGCTCCAGGCGCTGGAGCAGAAGTTCCCCTGTGGCATGTGGTGAGGACCATGGTGAAGCAGGTTTTCTCCCTGCAGCCCATGGAGTATCACTGTGGAGATTTTCATTCTGCAGCCTGTGGAGGAGCCCCCAGTGGAGCAGGTCAATGTGACCTGGAGGAGGCTGCGGCCCATGGAGAGCCCCCGCAGGAGCAGGCCCCGGGCCAGAGCTGCAGCCCGTGGAGAGGAGCCCACACAGGAGCAGGGGGCTGGTGGGAGCTGCCGCCCACTCATAGGGTACCCGTGCTGGAGCAGTTTGGGGGATGGATGGACCCCATGGTACGGAGCCCTGTAGGAGCAGTTCTTGAAGAGCTGCTGCCTGTGGGCAGCCCCCGCAGGCTCAGTTCAGGAAGGACGGCATCCCATGGGAGAGACCCCACATGGAGCAGGGGCAGAGAGGGACCATGAAGGAGCGGTGGAGACGAAGTGCTAGAGACTGACCACAGCCTCCATTTTCTGTTCCCCTGCATCACTCAGGGAGAGGAGGTAGAACAGGATGGATGGGGGAAAGGAGTTTTTGGCTTCTTTCCTTTGTTTCTCTCTTCTCTAGCTTGCTACTAATAGGCAATAAATCTTACTATCTCCCTGCTCTGAGTCTGTTTTGCCCGTCACGATAATTGTTGAGTGATCTCCCTGTCCTTATCTCAGCCCTTGAGCCCTTTGCATTGTATTTTCTCCCCCTTTTCCTTTGAGGAGGGGGATTGAGAGAGTAGTTGTAGTGGAGCTTAGCTGCCCATCTGAGTAAAACCACCACAGCAGATGTTTGGTTTTTGTTTGTTTATTTTTGTTTATTTTACTTTGGAGGTTCACTGAATTACTTATAACCTGACTAATGAGGGGGAATTCCATTGCTGTTAAAGTAGGGTAAAGGACTATTATTGAATTTATTGAATTATTATCGATTATTATTGAATCATCATGCTAAATTGTTGTTTTTCTTAGCCTAGACCTCAAGCATGTTAATAAACATAAACACAAATACAGCAGTGTGAATGCTTTGTTCAAGGCTTTTGAGAGTGGTGCTACAGTCAGAGTCCAGCCAGAGCTGCACATCTCCCTTGTGTGCAGTGCATTTCCATAATTAATAGTTGCTGTCATGTTAGCCATCATTGTGTAAGGAAGAATCACTTCTCTCAACTTACAAAGCTTTCTTGATAAGAATTTGAACAGTGCCATTTGTTATACAATGGCTTTTCTCATCAACTGTACAAATAAAGTGGTCTTTTGTGTAAATCAGCCAGTGAATATTTATGACAGGTGCATTCACCTTTACTGCCACAGCTGAATCAGATGGAATTTATCATCTGGGTACTGCAAGGAAAATGTTCTCAGATCTAAAATGGTATCAGAGGGAGGATGAGCTAATGATTGTAAACCAAGTTTGAGATAACCGAAGTGCTCAGCAACAACAAGTGCCTTGTAATTTAGGTGGTATACAATGGTAACAGTGGATGGATTAATTTTTTGCTGTTGGTGACTACGGCTATCTTTCTCTTTTGGCTATAGCATGATGTGAAAATTTATTTTTAAAGATTTGTATCTATATCTAACCTAAAGAGTTCTCATTTTTTAATAAGAGTATTACATAGTCGGCATACGAGGTGTTCATTTAGTGTTTGCTGTTCATTTTGTATGGAATATAAAAGCTTTACTTTTACATACAAAAGCTGCTTTTTCTGTATGAGATACCTTAGCCTCAGCCTATCTCGAACTAGGGTGTCCTAATCATTAGACTGTCCTCAAGACAGAACAAGAGACTTGCTCCCACTGAAATTGGCATAGAAACAGAAATGGAAGAGGTAACTTATGCGATTCAGCAGTGAAGAAACTTGTGGAAAGAGCAAGTTTTATTATTTGATACTAAGATCAGGCAGTGGAAGTCAGGAATCCCCTTGTTTCAGGTGTGTCACATATATAGTCTAGCGACCTCAGTAAAAAGAGAGCTAAGACACAGCTCTTGTAAATCTGGTGTCAATGAAAGCTCTGGACTTTAAATCCTCATGATCTATTGAAAATACTGGCTACTTAACCCTCCCTATCTGCCTGCTTGTGCATACATGTGTTTCCTACCATAAAGTTGCCAAGCTTTCCATTAAATGGTGCTACTGTTTGTGCTAGGTGAGGTCCAAGTGTTTCTGCCAGGTTGGGCAGTCAAGATTTAGGTATCAGACCCATTGTTCAAAGGATGCTTAACTTTGCTCTGAGTATGCTCTGCAATAGTATTTAAGATGCTTACCTGTATCTTAAGGTCTCTCTCAAGTACCCAAAAGATGTTCAGTGAACAGACTGTATGGGTTTAGGTGCTTGCATATCATTTGCTGTGAACTTTCATAGTTCACCTCCTCATTAACTGATAGTAATGGCCAGCCTGTGGTAAAGCTGGCACCTGGATTCACATCTCAGCTTAACTCGTCAAGTGGCATTTGAATATATCAGCCACACCTTCAGAGAGTAGGAGGCCATGGGTCTTGCATTCACCCACACAAATAAAGTTTGCTTCCTTGTTTGTTGAACTTTTCCAAGCAAACTTTACAATGTCTGACATCAGCCACAATTTTGTTTGAAAAGGAGAATATTTGGTAATGTTTCTTTCAATTTCCAGCCAGGTTTAACTCTTATAGCTGATGCTGAATATCTGATTGCAGAATGGTACCATGTTCTTGTGCATGCATGTGTAGAGTTGAAGTGATGGCTATACAGTAAAAAACAGAGAAGGTAATTTAACTAGCAATGACACTGAGATGGGAGGAGGAGGAGGTAGCTTTGGCTTTAGTATCAGTCTGTTTCTCTACGGTAATGTTGACTTTAATCAGTGAGGAGAATAATTAATACTGGTGATAATGGGCAGCTTTTCTGCATTTCTGGAAATGGCTGTGATTCATCTGATTTACATGGAAAACAGAAATGTGTCTCCTGGCTGGGCAACAGGTTGGCTAGCAAATTCAGGGCGAGAAACACCTGTGTCCCAGACATGAACAGTTCTGTGTCTCCGCAGTGGAGCCATCTGTGCTACAGGTTGCTTGCCAGATTTTTCTGCAGAAGGAGTTTATCTATTAGAAAGATGATTCCACAGTGCAGTGTGGAAATGTGCCACTTTCAGACAATCCACGCAGGAAAGATAATGCTGCCCATTCAGTGGCAGCATCTGTTCTTTGGCATACGCTTTGAATATGATCATTGCTAGTGACTTGCTGATGAAATATTGGAAGTACCATCGTGATTTAAAAAGCATTTAAATAGCAGGGTGTTTTTGTGCTCTCTGCTGTTTCACAGCAGCAGGTGAGCATCACCAGTATCTCCATTTTTCTACTGGGTAGGCTGAAGTAAAGCAGAGTCTGTATTTATTTTCTGTCCTTGGCATTGTGTTTTATCAACGCCAATGGCAGAACTAGTCAAGAAGTTTTATGCAACATGATTTGGTGTCCTTTCCATTAGGACACTACTGTTTTCCTACAAGCACTGGTACAACACTGTTGGCATGACCACCTGATAAATGCAGAACTTCAGAATACTACTGGGCCTTTGCCACTTTTGTCCCTTCACTCAGTGAACATTCACTACAGTTTCTTCAGTGTTTATATTTGCAGATATTCATGGCAAACAAAACAATTTGACCCCATAATCTGGTTTCTGGGACAATGCAGATTATACAGAATATCAGTTGATAATTCCAGCATGGTTATAAATTACGGTCAAGTTCAATGGTCTTGTTCTGAAAGGACAGATAAAACTTTGGTATCTGCATTCCATGTTCTGGTATCGGAGAAGAATATATGGATTTATGCTACAGAATTTAAATTTTAATAAAAGTTTTCCTACAAAATTCATTTCCTCCCTGAGTATTTTGATGGTATATCTAGGTCCAGTCTCCATATGCTCAGTATACTTCATTAATTTGGACTCCAACAGTTTTTAATCCAGTTCTTACTCCGTTTGTCTGGTTGTTAAATAATTCACAGAGTCCTGAAGCCACAGGAACTTCAGAATGAAGGAGTTGAAGTGGAAAGAAGTTATTCTATCATTTGCATAAATCAAAGCATATTTGTAGCTGTTCAAATAATCTTGTTGTTTCTTAAGTTGGTGTTTACAGTGCCAAAAAAAAAAAAAAAAATCTAACATCTCTGATTAGACTGATTTTAATTTTCCTGATTTAGATATTAAACAGAAGCTGTAATTGGTATCTGATTCTCTTATAGAACTTTATTTTTAGGATAAGCATGTATTTTATTTGTGTTTAAACTATTCTTGAAGTGTAATACTTTAGTAATGCTGGTGTTTCGGCAGTCTTTGAAGGCTGGTGTTGCTGTGCTGAATGCTGTTTCTAGCCTAAATTTCTGTCCAGTTTGCAGTATTTTAGAGCTCTAGGCAAGAGAGCCAACTTTCTGGTGGTGGCAGACTGACTTCTAAGACTAAGGCTGTTGAATTATTTTTGTGGGCTGCTTGGCTCTAAGCTGTTACATGGCCAGGTCTTCATATATGGAAGTGGCTTCGGGAATCTGTTGCCTGAAGAGGGTGGCTGCTTGTAATGTTCTTTAGCTGGGACATCTTTGCAGAGCATTTTCTTTACCATGGAGACTGAACTTTGTTTTCCTTATGCTACTCTTTTTCCAGAAATAAGCAGATCAAGATGGGAATGTTTTTGTATGCCTCAGATCTTTTTCACTGTGCCACTAGATTCTCTGAAACCCAGAACCTCTAAGTTACCTTATTTTGCCCATGCCTGAAATCAAAGGGCACCATCACATGTGTTTGGTAGCACCTTTAAACTTCAGAGTGTGTAGCCTCCCTCACCCCGATCTATAAACACATAGGTAAACAGAAAGAGCATTGACTAAGGTTGGAAAAAAGGAAAGCTTGCCTTTAGTTTTAGTAGAGTTCTTCCAGCAGTCAGCACAGAGACTTCTAGCTCGGGTATTTTCAGCTTTTCTCCACAGGCTCATCATGTCTGGGTGTCGGAGTGTTGCTGTTAGAGTCCTCAGACCATGTAGGGTTCATCTGCCATGATCGCTGGCCAGGCCTTAGCTGCTCTGCTCTTGTACTTTCCCAGTCACATTTTCCATGCTAAATCCACATGTGATACCTCTCTAATCTCTGCAGGGGTGTCTCACACAGTTTTTTCTGCCGTGTTGTGGATGCTTCGCTGGGGGCAAGGAGGGGGGGCACACATCATCCTCCCCTGCAGCCCAGACCTTTTGTGAATCCACAGGACTGCCACAGAGCAGCTGAGCTCTGGGAGTACTGCTGCCTCAAAGGCTAGGGGAGGCTCCTGGGGTCTAGGCAGCTTTTTGGGAATGTATTTAAAAGGTTTTCTCACAATATTTTTCTCAAAAGGGCTGATTTTCATTATTTCTTCTAGTCTTAAAATGGACTTTGGTCCCTCTAAAGGCCATTGCCTGTCAGTGTACTCCTATGAGAATGTAGTAACTGCAGTCCTGATAAAATAAAACAACAGCAATGTGCTCTGCTATTCTCTGTGGTTTGTCATGGGGTTGCCCTGAGCTGTTATCACAATGTGCCAGCACAGTATCACTTTTAGCTCCTGCAAAATAGGCCGCCCTAAGGGTCATCTGAGAGCCCTTTCCTGCTTGAGCTTGTGGCTGTTTGTGTAACATCTCTTCTGAGGCTCACAGTCTGCCATGTTCAGGCATCCCCCCAGTCTGCTGTGATTTTCCAAGCTTTTGCAGCCCTCCCATATCATATGAGAACTGCATCTATAGAGTTCACTGTAGCATGAATGTTTTTTAGGTTCCCCATTCCATAATATGATTAAATCAACAAGGGAGTGCGAGAAGAAGATAGGAGAAGGAGGAAAGACCTCAGAGCAAGCAAGCACTTGAAAAAATCTAGTTGGAAGCCTTCTCAGATACTAGATGTTTCCTGAAGAAAGAGGTGTGCTCAGTCCATGGCCTCAGGTGTGACTGTTCCCTGGAAAGTGAGTGATCCAGACAAGGCGCTGTTAGAGCACTATGGTTGTAGGAGGGAGGCAGAGCAGAGACTGCAGTCCTCCAGGAATGGATCGAATACCATGCCCCTAATGCCTGTGCCCAACAATATCTGTTATGTTGTCTCTCAGGCTGCATCTTGTTCCTCTAAATGGGATCAGGTTGGTCTGTAGGAGGCTGGTGCACAGGGAGGGAAGGATGTTCTGCTGTGCCCTCAGGGAGAGCAGGTCTGAGTGACTGCACATCAGGGAGCTGGTGGCTTGGTTACATAAAAAAGATTTAGAAACTGCAGTGCTGAATGTGGGTCAGAAAGGGAGGACTCAGGATTTCCCTGAGGCCCAGGAGATCCTGCTCTGACTTGGGAAGTCATCGAGAGATTTTAAATTGGAAGATTCTAGTTTTTACTTCAATAAAGCCATTCAAAAGAGGGGGAAAACAAAAACTACCCCTTTTCACTCTTAGCTATGAAATTCAGTAATGGAAAAGGCTTCAGCCAGCCTGAGGGTAACATCTCAGTGTGAGAGCACCCAGCGATTTCTGTCCAGGGAACACTAAAGATATTGCGAGGTGGTGGTGGTGAAAATTCTTAGTGTTTTGTGGCCCAGATCTTTCTGACTCACTTTTAAAGAAGGATTTACTTGGCATGAGCCAGAAGGCTCCATTAGAGCAGTAAGCTATGGAAGACTTAAATTCAGCCAGTGATGGCAGCATCAGAGTAGAGCAGGCAGTACCATTGCAACTGTCTGGCTTTTGTTTTTCAAGGAAATAAACAACTGTGCAATTTAGAACAATGTTAAGACTTTTTAATGAGCTTCACTTAGTTGAAGCTACGTAGTGTTGCTGTGGGTAACATAATTTTGAGTCCAGCAACAAAAAGAATCTACTTCTTCCCCTTCTCCCACTTCTAAGTGTCTCTGACGACCCTTAGTCAGAGGAAGCACTATAAGTTGCAGTCCACTTCACTGCTACTTACGGATTTTAGCATGAAAGTCCTTTATGAAACTAAAATGATGATTGACTGAGCAAATTAGGAAAGTTGCTAGAAATATGTATTGGTTTGATTTTTAGTGGTTTTTTGGACTGGAGCAGGTGTGTAGCCATTGTTTCTTGTGTTTTAGTACTATAAAAAATGCCACAAACATAGCTCAGGGAAGAGCTCCAATGAATTTGAAGTTAAAGCCCAGAGGCGTCTACCTGATACTGAACAAAACATTTTTGTGAGAGAAGCTGAATGGCTTTCTGTGTCTTTTATTCCACTTACCAATTAACATCTTGCTTGGCTTTTGATTTTCCTAGATATCCGTGGAATACAAGAGTTTTTGGACAAAGTATCTCAGCAGGGAATGGATGTAGCATTGCAGAAAGTAGAAAACAACATCAATAAAATGATCACAGGGCTCTTTTCCACTATGCGAATAGAAGAACTGAACCGCTACCGGGACACTCTGAGACGGGCTATTCTTGTGATGAACCCCTCCACAGCCAAGTCATTCATAACAGAGGTATGTGTTCAGCAGTGGTAACTTCTTACTTGGTTTATAAAGTCAGCAACCATTTGTCAAAAGGTTCAGTTTATTTGTATTTATTTATTTATAAATATTTAAATATCCTCTCTTTTAGATAATCATTTATGGGTATTTTTTTATGCCCGTATATGTGCCTACAAAGCAATATAACTACATTCTGCATGAACAAAAGCAGTTAGGAAATACACAGAAGAATTAGCCCTTCAACTCCTTTTTTCAAGCTCATGGATATTGCACTGCTATTTCCTTGCTCTTTGCATCCATTGCTTTAAAAAAAAAAAAAAGCCAACTTTACAGCTGATGGTTTTATAGCTTATAGTTTTATAATCTTTTAGTTACTTAGCATATGCATCCATGGATAAAATCTGTTTACTTGACAGGCACTTTATCTTTTATAAAAAATAATGTTTGATAATAATCTGTTATTTACAACTGAGTAGTAGTCAGGTAGTGGAATGCATGAAGGATTGGATCTGACTGAGGAATGTTAGACGATAAACTAATGTTCTGCTTACATATTTAAACAAAAATTGCAGGCAGCATGCACAGTTCTCAAAAATCTCATCATGGTTTAGAGATAGAAGACTTGTGCAGAGCATTTGGCTATGACTTGCATAATTTATCTTTTAAATGTGTGGCATAGTTCTCTTTAAACAACACCAATATTTCTCCTGTTAATTTTATTTTATTTTACTTTTTAATGTGTGTTGACATTCAACCTGTGGTTGAAAGTACCTTTTTTTTTTTTTTTTTTTTTTTTGGTCCACTGAAATATACTTTCTCTCTACAATAATTTCCTTAGGATATATTTTTAACTTCTTTTTATTATTTTTATTCTTTTTTATTATTTTTCAACTTTTGTGTTATGTAGGTCTTCAGAAATTCAGGCTCAAAAACTGTGTGTATGTAATCTCAATTAAGAGACTTTTAAGAATATTACTTAGAAAAGTTTTTAGGGGATAGGTTTGATTTTTTTTTTTTTTTTTTTTTTTTTTTTTTGGCTAGGCATTCTGCTGTCCTCGTTACACACTCAAGCTTGCTAATTTTGAATAATGAGTGTTTGCTGCACTATCCAAATGTTTGCCGTGCCTTATAAGATGTAAACAATTTGTGTGAATGTTATAGATTGTTTTGTGCTGTTTTTATCACCCAAGTCACAGATGTCTTATTTTTCAACAAGTGGCATTGTTAGATGGTTCATACTTCAACCTGAAAGCAGAAGGATTCAGGTCTCTAACTACAATACACGTAATTCAATGAGGCAAAACTCCTATGTTGTTCATAAAGGAAAACGCTTTAAAATTAAAGAAAATATATTTGCTTTAGCATCATTTATTTTTACAAACAGAAGCGTAGTAAGAAAGTTATTGTCATATTTTGAGGTTGCAGGCACTGAGCTTTTAAAATATTAAAAAAAATAAATAAAAACTGTACAACTAAAACAATGTCCAATATTGCCAAGAATGTAAGCAATTTCTTTTAGAGTTCTCACTTTGGCATTGGCTTCTAAAATAAAGTAAGACTGTGATTTCTCCTTTCCTGGCATGACTGTCAGGAAAGGTCATTGTCTTCTTTTGTGAGTAAGGTTCAAACAGAGAGTCTCGTATCAGATGCTACATTACAGGTTTTGCCAGCAAGTATTTTGGGTATGACATGTGACTGGTAAAACTGGCAGTGAAAGCCTCTCAGTAGGAGGAGTTACACAAATGGAAGGGCATTACTGCTTATACTTTGTGTCTCTTGGTGTGGGGGATCAAACTGTACTTCCCAACAGCTGCATCCCCAAATCAGTGCCTGTGCAAGAAGAAATTAGCTGGGATAGCTTTGCCAAAGGATAGTCAAAATCTGTTAATTTGCAGTTGAAGGAGAAGCTGTACCTTCTGGACAAAGAAGTGATGAACCATATGGATGGCCAGTGGGTTAAGACATGCCTTCCTACACAACCCAAGTGTGGACATGCTTATTCCAAAGACTGTGCCTTGTGCCTGATCAGTCTAACCTTGTAATTCAGCTTAATGTAATGGAATTAGAACACAAAACATATGGAGTTAATAAGAAACAAATGCACATGTAGACAAGAGTTCTGTTTCGTTTTGTTTAAAAATATATTATGGCTTCTCTGCCCAGGAGATGCATTTAAGTTGCCTAGTCAGATGTCAGCCTCTCTCCCTAGGCATCACATAGTCTCTGCTTCTCAGTCCCTTCTTCTTGGACGACTGAATTTGGCTGAACCCCCTCATTGTTTAGCTGAGAAGAGGGTTCATTCACTCTGCAACAGCTGTAGTAAGCGTGGGCTTGATTACTATGCAAGTAACAACTTTTCCAGGGTAAATAGACAGAAGCTTGTGTAAATAGGCAGTCTGCAAATCAGAGATTCCTTGTGGTAGAATTTATCTTTGCTCTGACTCACTGAAATATTTATTTTTAAATAAGAGCGTGCTGGGTTTGAGCTTTCTATTTTGTTTTGTTGGTATTTTGCTTGTTTGATTTAAGAAGCGTTGCCTTTTGTGTTGGGTTTTAGCTGATCCCTTCTTTCTCTCCAGCTTTTTTTATCTCTGGAGCTTGCAAAGATGAGATCTATGCTAGTATACACAAGAAAATGGAGACTAGGATGTAAACAGACTGTTCTGACCATGGAGATAAAAATAAAAATAAAAATAAAAAGTTGCATATTAATTTGTCCTCTGTGGGGCATGAAAAGGCAGGGACACTTGGGAAGTGGAGAGGTTTCTCTCGCCTTTTTGGCTGTAGGATTAATATAAAGAGAGAGGGAGAGACCAGCCAAATTCTCTAATGTCATTCATTGCTTTGAGCCCAGAGGATGGAGATAAATTCCGCTTAAACAGGGATATTTGTGGGGCTACAGACTGGGGATGCATGGAGCTAGCAGTGATTGGGACTACTCCCCAGAAGAGTTTATGGAAGAATATGAAAAAGTCCTATGCCAGGAATCTAGCAGTGACTTGTTCAGTTTTCATTAGGGTAAGGTATTTCTGTACCCACAAATAATCATCTAGGTCCCATACATGAAGCAAAGTACTCCCATCCAGACTTATTATTACTGGAAAGCACCTGACAACCAACCCTTTAATACAGGAATTGTTATGCTACAGTAATGCTGGTGACTGATGTGAACAGTATGCTGCTTGTTTGCTTTTTATTTATTTATTAACATGTGTTCTTCTGAACTTCCAGGATGTGAAAAGCTATATGGGGGAAGAGGAAAATAAATAGGATGCAAGCTCAGCAAATGGGCAAAAGTCCAGGGTTAGGTGTTAGAAGAAAAGATGGAAAAATCACCTGATGCTTTAGCAAAAGAGCAGGGACTCTGGGACAAGAAAAATTCTGTCCCCGTGCCAGCCTTGGTGGGAAGGCATTTCAAAACCATTAGGAAAGGGGAGAGGGAAACCACCCTCATGTTGAGCCTGCTTTGCCAATCGAGGACCATGTGTGAGAAGGGCAGTGACCTCTTTCAGAAACAGGTGAGAACACTTCGAAACTTCTTGTCATGCAAGTGAAATAGTATGCAAGTGAAAGACAAAAATGAGTCTTTATAGAGCAAATATCATTTTAAGATGAGTTGTTACTGAACCTTCTCTGTGTTATTTTTTCTAATGGTTACTGTGAATAGCACAAGTAGTAACACTTATTCTGTGAAATTATATTGTTTCTTGTGGCAACTTTCCTGCTTTTTATTATGTCATCTGTTGGAAATAATAGGAAATTTAACCTTAAGTGTTTCAAAAAATAAAGCTTTTTTTATGTAGTGACATGGTTTTACCAGATTTCAGCTTCAGATCTGATCGTGCTGCAAATCAGATCTCTTAGATCAAAGATGGGGATTTGCTTTAGTGTTACATAGCTCTCTAAGCAGGCTTATTTCTTTAAGCAAGTCATGTACTGTGAAAGTCTATTCAACTTCTTATCCACAAGGTTTTTTCAGCCTTTGTGTCCAAGGTCCATGGACCTCTTCCTCTTTTTTTTTTTAATAATTTTCTGCGATGCTGTTCGCATCGAGTTTTACATGTTACTTCAGTGTCTGTCTGTGTTTTGTTCTATTTATTAATAAAGAAAAAATAGAGAAAAATGTGATATATAGTTAAGAGATAAAGGGAATTCAGTTGAAAATAGAAGATAAGGATCAGAGTGGTGAATCTCGATGCTACTTCCACTGAAATCTGTTGCCAAGTTTTGGTGGGTTTCTGTGGGAGCAAATAGTAATGTTGTTTGTTCAGTCATGAATGGATTACATACATCAAAGAACATGGAAGACTCCAGATAAATATCAAGTATGTATAACCAGCTCTGGAGAAGGCAATATCATCTAGGGCATTCTTTAATTGCATGTGCTAGGTGGTACCCTGCTTCTATTTGTGGCACAGCTGAACTTGTAGATCAGCTGTTAGCTCCTGTTTGCCATGGATGCCTCTGTAAAATCTTGTAAATCTGAGCCCCTGATCTTCTGACAGGACTTCAGTTTTGCTAGAAGAGATGATCTTCAGAGGCTAAAACCAAATCTTACAAAGTCGGTGACTATGTTTTCTGCTATACTTTTCTTGTAAGTAAGCTGAATGCTCTATTATTTAAGGGTCTCTTTCTCAACAGTTTGTGTTGTTTTTGTTTTTGTTTTTTTTTTTTCAAAGTGTGTTTGAGTTTCCTAGACCAACACTCTCCTCAAGAGCACTTGCTTTTTTGAGAGTCCATTCTCTATGTCGCAGCTTGTGGTGAAAAAAAAAATCCCATTCAGCATGCCCCACTGTAATTTGCTGTTACTCACAATCTAATTAAATATGTTCCTTTTTGTTGTTGTTGTTTTGTTCTTTCTATAGTATTAAACACAGAATATATAGCTGCAAACTGAGCTAGAGGCTTAAAGGATTTTTTTAGTTCTCACGATCTTCCAAATCCCTTTACTGTTCAGTATGCTGAACATGTCACAACTTTCATCCTTTAAATGTAGCAGAAGATTCTTATGTGACTTTTTTTTTTTTTTTTTTTTTTTTTTTTAACCTGCAAGAAGGGAAGCAGGGGTCCTTGAGGTTTCCAGATTTTCACCTTTAAGTTAAAATCTGAGCAAATCTTGGATTTACTCTTCAGTCCAATTTCCCAACTTTTTCTGCTTCTGTAGCCTTTACTATAGGCCATTCAGCTGATGAATGATGAGATGTGAAAGCATCCCTCATTTTCCAACTCTTGATGAATGGAGTGATGTTGGTATAGCTTTTCTATGCACCTGCTTGCCATAGGCACAAGTTCAAAGATGAGACATTTTAGTCATAGGCAAATGAGAGAGGAAGGATTTTCAGTGCTGAAATAAGTTAGCTTCAAAGGGATTTGTATCACATGCATCGTCACCATGACCATAACCTGAAGCAATCCGTTCTGTTTCTGTATTTTCAGTAAAGCTTCAGGAGGAGAGTGAAATTAAGGTTCACAGTGTAGTGATAGGATACTTGAGGGCAGCATGCAGCTCTTGCTGTACTTAATATGGTTTATTTTACTACCTAAAATGAAGAGAAAACATCAAGGGAAATCTATTCCAACACAGAGTGTCTAGATCTGCCTTAAAGAATAACATGGAGCAGGCAGCCATCTACAGGTCCTTTGCACTGATAAGGATTTTAGAACTAGGGCATTACCTTTGCTGTTCCAGAGAAGTAAGGTAGTGGATCAGTAGGGTAGAGCACAGCTTGTACGTTTGGGTTGGCTGCATGTTGGTCCTGTTTCTTAATTAGAATTGATAATCAGAGCAGCTAGGGAGAACCAGAATACAGGCTTGCTTATCTTGCAACCAGCTATGCCTCCCATGTTTATGTGATGTGAAAAGTGAGACAAAAGCCTGCCTGATGTTATAAGTCTAATAGCGCCAATATACCATAGTTATCTATGCTCTGTAAGCTTTCTGTGCTTCTGATGGTACAAAGAGAGCCTCAATGAAGGGTCTGTCCAAAAAAACCCAAAACAAACAAAAAAAAACAACACAACAACAACAACAACAACAAAAAAACACTAACTGGAGCATTTGTTTATTTTACGATGAATCACAGCACAGTTGAGGTTGGAAGGGGCCTCTGGGATCACCTTGTCCAACAACCCTGCTTATTTCTGCATTTATCTTCTTTCTGGATTTTCTTTTCATTTTTTAGTGTTTATTGTGACATTATGTGTGGTGGTGTTTAATGACATGATATTTATTATAGATTAATATTGATGTGATGCTGGTTTCTATCCTATGCCAGAGGATAGCAAAGTTGCAAGATCTGAATCAGGTCTACCTCTTTGCCAACAGCAAAACGTGTAGTTTATTATTTTGTTTCTAAAAGCAGAACTTATTTTGTTAATAATTCAAAAAGTACATTCATTATATACATGTATACTTAACAATGTGCATGACTGTAATTGTTCTGTGTCTTGTTATGGATACAAATATTTACACTATTGTCGTTTTAGTAGTTACACAATAAAATGCCTCATCCCTCAGTATTGTAAAACAAGAAAAATTCCCTGCTGGATGTAAACTTTGACCAGTACTCTCGATTTGAACCTTTCTACTTGAAATTTTAGAACCAACTTATGATCTAAATCTCTTCATCTATCCTTAATTCTCCTTCTATCCCAAACTGTAAGTTTCAGTCCAGATTCATGAGTCTTGGTACATTACAATTCACGAGTCTAGTTTGATTACAATGTCTTAAGTAATTTATTGCAAACGTTGAGAAAACCTATAGTTAAACTGCTAGTGATTTCATCTGACAAAAAAAAAAAAAAAAAAAAAAAAAAAGAAAAACTTTTGCATTTAAATACTGAGTAGAAGATGTAAGATGTACTTTATGAGCAACTTGTTTGCTGTTGTGAAGACAACTGTTTGGTTATGCGTTCCTATAAATTTCTTTCTGTTAATGTAGATGGCAGTTAATGACTTGCTCATTGCCATTCTCTTCTTTGGGACCTTGCTTGTTGCTGGGTGTGCTGTTCTCTTGACTAAAATAAATAATTGAGAGGATGAGCTCCCATCATTTTTAAAGATCTAGTAACTAATAACTTTTTTTTCTGTTTGGGTTGGCTCTTATTTCTCCTGCTTTCTTAAATTGCTATCACGGTTGATTATATTCTGCTTTTATTATAGCAGAGATTTTAATTGGATCTGATAGTCTTGGTTACTGCTTATCCTTCCTCCCTGCTTTTATAGCTTCACTATAAACACCTCTGTTGTGTTCCTCCTGAGACAAATGTCTTGCCATGGAGAGCAAATTGCTTCAACCAGCCAAACAGAATTATATTTAAAATACATAAATAAATAAATAAAGCTATAAAACACATTAATGAAACAATGTAACAAAGCTATTATATGCACATTGATGGAGACAGTGAGTATATTAAAGTATGTTATTTTCCATGGAGCTGAATGTGGCTGTCTGATTCATGGGGGTGTTATAAAAAGCCCTCTCTGAGCATCTGCAAAACTAATATGTAGTTGACGGCCACAGGTTGAGCGCCTTTTTGAAGTAAAATGACAGCTAGAGAGGATTAACTTAAAGGGGTGATAAGATTTGACAAAACTATTTCTAATCCAATTCTTCCTCCAAAGTCGTGTAGCCTGAGTGGCAGAGCTGCTCTGCCTCCTTCCTTTTCACCAGTAAATGGAGACACAGCCAGTGCATTAGCCTACCTAGGCTGCCTTGAAATATAACTAATTTCCAAGTTACAAGAAAATTCAGTGTTGAATGTTTCTAACCCTGAAGCACAATTGACTCATAATCAATTAATATCTAAATTATTTTGTCCATCTGTTAGACTGAATTGAGGAGAACTAATAGCTATTAGTTCTTCCATTTTAAACGCTTTCCCTGTGGTAATGATGAAATTATGCCATTACTTTGTTCTAAAGAAAAAAAAAAAAAAAACACCCACCCCTATTCTAGTGTTAGCTTATAAATTACTTATGATATTTAGCTGAGAAGGATCTACCACATTTTAACTTTTTTTCAAAATGCATGTTGTATTTTTGGTCTGGTTCTAGTATTTTTTGCCATGTATTCATCAGTAAATTTGCAAAAATTTAAATTCTTAAAAATTTGGTGAACCAAACTGGATAATTATCTGCAAATAGATTATCAGTACATTAATAAAAAAAAAAGGTTAGTTACATCACTAGAAACAACTGCCATAAGAATGGGAACCTCAAGATTGAGCATGTTTTTGTGGATGCTTCATAATCAGCAATGATATTTTTAAACACTGTTATTAAGATAATTTATGCTAGTTTGGAAGTACTTAGCAGAGAGTAGCTGACTTTGGTCTCCACAGAGCTTAAGATGTGGACTGTTGCTATCAAGAGCTGATTTCTGTATTAAGCAATACTAATTTTTCAACTCCCAACATCATATTTCCCTACTTGGGACTTGTATTATTTAGCTCATTTATAAATGATTTCAAAAGATTTGTTTTTGTCCAGGATATTCTATTTTCAAATGGAAAATAAATTAATGGTTGTGATTCATCTCAAAATTTCCTTAAATGAAAATAACAGCTGTTTCTGCTGATTGTAAGAGTAGATGAAAAAAATATGATTTTAATTTTGTAAAAACATGCTATCTACTGGTTTCCTTTGCCATCCACTCATCTTTTAATAAGAGCCCAGTGCTTCCTTGGAGGGTTCACTCATTTTATCTCCACTTACGAGTGACTAGGCAGCCAGCACTACTGAAGCTGTTGATAAACCCAAATTCTGCAGGGAAAAAGCATAGACTACTCTATGAAAAAAAAAAAAAATACTTTAAGTATTGATTACAAAAAAGCTAATTATACAAGTACTAAAGTTTGTTCATGTCAGATTACCCAGCTGTGGGATGTTGGTAACCTTTTCTTAGACCAGATTATCTGGTGTAAGTTGCCAGAAAATTTGTCCTGATAAATACAAGAAAACAGGGTAATATGAAACAGTAAGTAGATGGTGCATCCCATAGTGTTACTTCTTCAGGATCCTCTATAATAGCACTTGCCACAAAGCTGCTCAGTGCCCTTCTTTGGGATTTTGACTGCACCCTTTTGCTCCTGGCATATTCAGTAGTGACCCATTAGTTAGCTCTGGCAGTGGCTGCGATACATGGTAACTGTTGAACCTGAATGTTGAAGCGTTCAATTTTCTCAAACAGTGTGAAGGAAAGAGATACCATACTCCGGACTCTGTTAGATCTTGAAAGGTATTCTTGAGAACCACATGAGATTTGCTGGGGAAGGGAACCTGTGTTTATCTTAAAATGGATACATATCCATCCATACGTAAGAAAGTTCATATAATTCAGAGCAAATAAGGCATGGGAAGCAGCAGGAGTTCAGGCTGTCAGCAAAAATTAATTTAAGCATCAGTGACTGGACATGAAAACACAGGGAGAAAGAAAAAGAGAAAATGGAAGTCTGCTATGTGATGCTATTACCCTGCTGTGTTAAATGAGGAAAGAGATCCGTTTTGTCTGGTCTTTTGTGTTTAACCTGGCTTCTAAGCTGGCATTGCTGAAGATTTGCACAGCCACAAATTCAGAAGAGATTAAATGAAGTGACTGATTTTTTTGTCAGCTTTCTTAACGAGTTGGTAAATAAAGTATTCTTAAAGAACAGTTCACATACAGTATTCATTTATTTATAGAGGCGCGAGGGCAGGAGCTTCTTTTAATTCCTCCTAAGACAGTTGCAGAGTGCATTGAACAAGAAACTGTGGAGATGTAGAGGAGGGAATGGAGAATGGGAAGAGGTAATTCAAACAAACTTTCTAAAATTTCAGTCAAACCAGTGCTGGAAGCAGCTTCCCACAAACTCTGATTTAAGCAGAGAAATTCGAAAATAAAGTACTTGGCATTTTGGGATACTCCGAAAAGTGGAAATTTTTCACATATGATACCCTTAAAACAGGGTTCATATTTGAATCGCTTGGAAATGTATGAACAAAGAGAGATAATGTGTCCTGAGAACCCTTGTGGCTTTGAAAAGTAGATATGTATTTCTTAAATAAACACTTTAATATAGAAATTTTCTGCCCTCAGAATAGAGGGGCTGCTGGGTCTACAAAATTGCTGGTTCGTGGACAGCTCTTCAGGTGGGGCTCATAATATCTCCAGCATTTGCAACCAACAGCATGGTACAGATGTATTTTGTGGATGCCTTAGGGTACTTTGGGTTACAACTTCTCCAGGTGCTTCAATATTCTGTCAAGGGCAGAATGTCACTGTCTGTCTCTTTAGCTGATCATATTGATGTTGAGCTCTTTCTTTAAATCTGAGTGGTACAGTAGTTCCTAGTCCACTTCAAAGAGTGATTTAATGTTTCAGTCTGGCCATAAACCATTCTGTGGTTTATAAAATACCTGAGTCATCTCGGCATTCTTGATGAAGATCTGTTTCTCTGATTGCTCTGAGATGGTTTGGTCTCATCTGAGGTTCGATTGTAGTCTGGAGGGTAGGTAGTGCATGCTCAGGTGTTTCTCATTGTGGTTATCTGTCAGACTCTAAATTGGGCAACTTTGAAGAAGTACTGTGTGATAACCATCAGCCAGGTTTGAACTGAGCAATTTATATCTGAGTACATTGGCTAGTGTTGGAAAAGCCAAGTAGCAGGTCCAGCCCATATTCTACAAATCAGCACACAGAAAAGCTTGCAAAACACACTTACCAGCTGTGCACTTCAAATGTGTAAATTGCAACACACTTCATGTCTCCTGTGAACTTGAATTCTGTGGGGCATCCTCATGATAGCAAGTTAAATGTGGATCTGATTTGTGCTTCTTCGATTTTTATTTTTGGCAACAGTTTGCCTTAATTCTAGGGAGTGCAAATTAATAATTACAAAATAGAATCATGTATTATTTATATTCTGTTTTACATATATTCCTCTAACATGCATAAGCCAAGAAGTGTGCTTGTAGTGCAGAAATCACACCATCAGTACATTACTGTTGGAATCAGTATTTAGGGAATCAAGTTTGTGGTTTCAGTTCTGTAAATGAGTTAAATGTTGGAAACACTTCATTGATTTTAATGGCTGAGATCCTGACTGAAGCCAGCTAGGATTTTTATTTTTTTTCCATAAAAATAAAAAATGAAGTTTTTTATGGTCTGTGCTTCCAAGACAGTTGGGCAGACTACCTGAGACTTTGGCCCTGAAAAGTCTTTCACAGAACTTCAAAACTTTTGGGTTTAATTCCAAGCTGGAATAAAACCAGTCTTTTAAATATCTACACCCTCTGCAGAGTTGTGTGACCTTTTTTTCATGCTGTTCTCCTTCAGACTTGCTTTTAATTTTACTTCCAAGCCAAGTGCTTTGCATTTCAGTTTGGCTTATTATGGTCATGGGTCTTTCATTACTGAGAGAACATTACTGTCTTTAATATTAAAGCATTTGTGTTAGGGAATTATTGCCAAGTGCTAAGTTTGGGATGAAAGTACTTTTTCCTTGTCCATTTCGTCAATTTTCGTTTTCATCTTGTTTAGATGGGGGTTGCGAGCCTGCCATTAGTGAGCATCCTAATTAGGCTTGCAACGGTGAACCCACGCAGACTGTCAAACCAGTGTTCAAAGAGGATGCAGAAAGCTAAGTGCTATCATCAAATTAGTTGACTGACTTATGCAGGCGAAGGTACAGCTGGATCCACCACATACACATTGAATAAGAGAGGAGGCAGAGTAGAATGAGAGATCCCATAATGTATGACGAGTTTCCCAATGCCGCTGTCTGATCATATATCACATTCATCATGTGCAAAGAGAAATCATTCAGATTGTATTCCGCAACTTTGCCATTTCCCAAAAAGTTGAACCATGAGACCCTTGGTCATATCAAAGACAACCAAAAGAGCTAAAAAATCAGATCATCATCTGACTTCTGCCCATTATCAGAAGGAAATGATCAACTGAAGAAATAAACATGAAAATGCCTGTTCAGGTCTAACATCTAAATCTAGGAGGAAGGAAAATGTAATTTCTTATTTTTCCACAAAAGCTTGCATATAGTATGTGTATGTATATGTACCAATAGTACAGAATTGCAGCGAAAGAACTAGGAAAGGAATATGTCAGTTTTGATAACTTATGGATGCTCTTATTTGTGTTAAAATTTTTTGTAGTCTGAACATCTGAAAGAGATAAGTGAAGATTTATTTCCAGGAAGCAGTATTAAGAATATATGAAGCTAATTGAATTTTTATTTGAATCGAAACTTGAATTCAATATTGTCATTTCTGTTCACTATATTTGTTCTATCAAGCAGCCCAATCTGAGGTTTTGTAGTGTATTGTCTGTCTCTCTGTCAGTGTAGCAATATTCCCTGAGGTACAGTTGTTTAGTGTTTGCTCAAGGAACTTTTTTTATATTTGTGCAATACTAAAAAGATGTATACATTCAAGGTATTTGATGCTTTTAATGTACGATACAATTAAAAAAAAAAAAAAACAAAAAAAACTTTTTTTTTGGTTGGGGGGAATAAGAGATATGTCTCAACTGCATACTTTCCCCTGGCAGAAGGGGAATAGAGGCATAGAATCTCCCCCAGGAGAAGTTGGTGGAGCTGCTTTTGGTTCTGACAAATACTTTCTTCTATGGATTTTAAAATAAATTCCACGGGATTAGATTTCAGTGTGCATATACATATATATATATATATATATAAAATAAAAGTCCAAATGACAAATTTAATCCTGTTACAAATGTACATCCCTTTACAGGACCAGAAAGTAATATTGTGTGATGTGAAAAGCTACAGATTGTGGTACTTGGTTCTGCTAAGATTTGAGAAAGTCAAGAAAGTCAATGGAAGAGCATAGAAAATTAATCATTGTTGAAGATCAGTTTGTGTATTCATTCAAAATAATTGCATTTCTGTAGCTTGCTTCCATACTGAACATTTAATATAGTTGATACTTCAGTATGATTTATATAATTTCCATTAAGCACATTTTATTATTTTGACTAATCCTTTTTCATATTTAGTTGTTCTTTATAAGGTAAAATCTTCCTACAGTGAGTTTCCCTTTTACTGCAATGTATTATAAAAGTCCTCTAGTTTTTAGCCTTGTAGATCTTCCTTTGTCCAAGTTTTTTAAGATGCCCGATACATCAGTTTCTACTTAAGTCAGGTGTGTCACTTCATTTTGCCTTGTTGGCTTTCTGTGGAAAAGAAACTTTTGCATGGAAACATACACCAAATATATCTGTCATCTCATTCCTTTTCTATATCAATTTTAGGGAAGATTTTTCTCCTCTTAGGAAAGTAGAGTTTGTTCATCTTCATCTTTATAATAAGATTGTATAATAAGTTGCAACCAATCTGAATCTGAAATGATTGCTGCTTGATACAGTCTTGCTTTGGATAGATACCTTTCTGCACCTTGCTGCCTTTTCTCCCATTGCTTCTGGTAGCCATATGGACCACAGCCGCTAAAGCATTATCTTTGTGGAGCCCAATGCATGTGTCAGAGGAAAAAATTGGTATGCTACTCCCATTTATTTTGTATCTGATAAAATTTTCCATAACTTGTCCTTTCTGATTAGATGGCATCCCGCTTTTCACGGAGTGACTGAGTCAGACCATCCTTTGTGTCGTCATCTGTTGTTAACACAAAGTCCCATTTGCATTTTCTGTTGTTAGTGCTTTTGTTGTTGTTATTTTGCTTTCCTCCCTTCCATGAGTTAATGCCCTGCTGACTTGAAATACCCTTCCTCCTCAGTATCACATAGTCTGCTGCTTTGCGAAGGAGGAAGGAAGGTTCTTCAGGTTGGATGGTAGGAGAAGGTTCTTCACTGAGAGTATCATTGTCCACTGGAACAGGCTCCCCACAGAAGTGGTCACGGCCCCGAGCCTGATGGAGTTCAAGAGGTGTTTGGACAGCACTCTCAGACTTGCAGTCTGATTTTTGTGTGGAACTTTGTGGAGTCAAGAGGAGTTGGACTTGATGCTCCTTGTGGGTCCCTTCCAACTCGGATATTCTGTGATTCTTTTCTATGAGTCTATGATGTCCCTGCAAACATCATCTATATTCTACTTTGTCTTTTGGGATATACCCAGTTCAGTCTATTTAACTTCAAGACAAAGTCCTTTGAATTTTAAGATGATGAGCGTTTGAATTTTGGAATTTGAAGATGATGAGCCTTCTGTGCACTTGCCCAAGGCAACCACACCTACTGCACTCAGTACAACTACACTGAAACTTTTAGCTTCTGGTTGCATGAAGATTTTTTGGTTTGCTTTGTTTGATCCGTCAACTAATTTTGTTGATACTTGCTTTCCTTGATACTTTACTTTTCCTCAAGAGTCAGGGTGGAGAACCCCATAATCTCCTTGCAGCTCATAATTCAATTTCCATTGCAGCCTGCTTCTCTTTTACCACAGTGACTTGAGTTTGCTCTGTGGTTTATGTTCTGCAGCTCTACTTGCTCAAGGAGTTAATTTCTCAAGGATTACCCTATGGGTTTTACTATTTTGATTTCATACTAAGTGATACACAAAAATAGCAAGTTTTCACTGAGGGTAAAAACTTCATAATTTTCCCAGAAAATGCAGCATTTGATGGTGAAAATTTATTCTGAGGCAGAAGGCAGTACGTGAATTCAGGAGAAATTTAACACAAATAGAGTATTAGGCATTTTTCACAAAAGCATATTTCACACCAAAACATATTTCACACCAAAGCATGTTTCACACCGAATCATATCTGTACAAATAAGTAAGTTTTTCTTTTAGGCAATTAATGTACAACAACAAAAAAAATCTTTCTTGGTTCCTTTTGTATGACTTTTAACTGATTTTCCTGGTGGTGCCTATTTTTTCAAGGAGCTCATATCTTATGATAACTGTAGGGTGGATTTGTTTGACACAACCCACTCCTGTTAATACCTTTTGTTCAGCTTGTAGAATCTTATTCTTTTGTCTCGTCTGTACATTCAGCACAAGGGTGTTTCATTTTCTCTGTATTATTGGCATGTATTATGTTTTTCCATACCGAGAACTCCCTATGAAGTTCTCTGTTTATGAACAGTAACAAAAGGTATAAATATATATTTGCATCATCCCTTCAGTACATAATTATTTTAAAATATGAAGAATTACATTTAGAAAGGAAAAAGAAGTTCTGTTCTCATTGAGATTTTTGAAGGTAATCGTTTTTTTTTTTTTTTTAGTAAATAAATTCATCAACATTAGGTCCTTGTCTGTTTCGTGATAGTAGTTCATTAAAATCAGTGACCTTTCTACTAGATTACCAAAGCGAATTTTAGCAATATAATAGCTCTTAATAGCCCAAGCTCTCCTACAGTATGGATGGCTTTCACAGTATGGATGCTGGTGATTTGCAATTGAGCATAATTATTTCCTGCCGTCTTCTCTTTGTACATAATATCTGGACAATTATGTTTGTGAACATAAATTCAGGATCTGCTCCATGCTTATGACTCAGATTTACTCTCTCTGGATCTACATCCAACTTAATGTGTTCCCTGTCTTTCAGACATCTGTTATATCTAATCACCTAAACTAAATGCTCTAATCCTTATTAGTTTACTGTAGTCATTCTGGACAAGCTACTACATTCTCATACAGCCCATATTCCTCAGTTTTTCCCTCTTTCAGGATTTTTGCATTTGTGCAATATTTTGAATATAGTTAATTCTATCTGGAAAGTAACTTTGAGGTACAGGCTTTACCAGTAAAAGTAAAAAGAACTATAATTTGTTCCTTGCAATTGCAAAATTTTTCTCTGGTCTTGGTAAATACAGTCTCACCCAGCTAGAAGCTATTCAAAATACCGGTGAAAGGTTATTTTTCTAGCTTATTACTCTAATAATCTACCTGTTCTTGGGTATGCCTTCTCAGTGTTACAAAACACAAAGCTTTTACTTTTTTTCTTAGAGCCTTTCTTTTGAACTATTTATTTTAAAGGGTGTTCAGATGTCAGCTCTTGTTTTCTTTGCCCATCTATTATTGTTCACTGCTTTCTTTCTCGGTAGTCTTGCTTCTGACATGATTGTCCCTTGCACGTGGAAGGAGCACACTATTAATTCATGCTAAACCAGTTTTTTTATCCTGCTTCAAACCTTCCTCAGAACTATTTTGTCACCTTGCCTTTGATTAACTTGACAATGCATAGGCAGCTGTTATGCTGAGACAACTGCCTACTGTGGTGAGTAATATTCCCTTGCTTCTTTGTAGTCCTTATCCACCTGTCTACCCATCTCTTTCTCTGTCTACCTACATATCTATTTTGTTTTTATGCTTCAGATATTAGCTTTTAGGACACAGGTACTCTTTCACCATTATACATGTGCCCAGATGGGTTTTGACCTATAGGATTTCCTCTTGCAATGTGCAATGTTGTTAAGAATATACCTATGTTGAGGTCCCAGAGGTCCCACACTAGCCTAATTTGCTGGCTGCTTTGGCCCCACCCTCCTCTCTGTTCCTAATTGCATGTTGCAGTTCCTTTGTGCCAGCTCTACCACACATTTGACTGTTTGCTGAGTTGTTCCAAAATGCTAACACAGCAGGTAATTATCCACTTTTCATGTAAGATGGCTATGATGTTGCTTTCTATTAACAATCTTCAAGTACATGAAATACCTTTTTTTTTTTTTTTTTTACTGCATCTGTATCACCAATTAAAACTTGGATTTGAAGTATGTTTCTTGATGTTGTCATAAAAGCCATGAAAGGATAAGAATATTTAATGTAGCTCTAGTGTGAATCAGTTTATACAAGGAGTTATTAAATTGTCTAGAACTTGCAAACTAAATTATTACTGAAAATCCTGGGAAAAAAATGGATAATCAAAAGCTATCTCAAGTAACAGAAAGTATGACAAAAACCTTTATAGTTAAATGTGAAAGGTAATTCCAGCAAAATTAGCACATTATGTTGTCTTACCATTATGAGGGAAGAAAGAGATTTCAGTTCCGATGGTTAATGCACTCAAACATGTTGTAACATAAAGAATGATGTTTGAAAGAACTGAGTAATACTGGGAGCATAAGTATGTGTAGTTGTAATGACTGCATCAAGCAACTTACACCTTTTCTAATTTAATAAAATTTTATTTATTCATACATGTCTCTCCAGTACCAGAGATGGTCATAACTTTTGTCTTCCCAGAGTCTACTCTATCACCTGTGGTTCCTCTGGGAGGGATTTTAGCTATAGAAGACGTTACATGGTATTATTTCATATTTAATATTGTTTGACTAGTTCTGCTGAGTGCATACCTGAATTAGATACTATAAAAATGTAAGGGGGATTAAAACAAAAACAAGTCAAACAACAACAAAAATCACAACAAAACAAACAAACATCTTCTATAAGGCTTAGTTCAATACTTCAATCTAAATTATGGTTTGCCTCATTTGTAGGCATCAGCACATAGTATCTGGATATAAACAGTTACTCAGTGTGCAAATCCTAATTTAATTTCTTCTGTTTTATTGCTATAGTCACTGAAGTGCTAAATTATTGTCTAGATCTTTCTACTACTATCCACTGTGGTTGCTGAAACTAAAAAATAGATTTGTTCATATGAAATCCTAGGTGCTCTTCATAAACCAATCTATCGTAGAGAATTTCTTAAATCATTGATAAAAGTAACAACATTTAATTTTCTGCACTTTGAACACATTGGTTACTTGTGGTTTTCTCTCTGTCGTTAGTCTCCTGTAGATAGTTGCATGTATTATGACTTATGTAGTGCAACATTACCCCCACTGTTGGCCTTCTGCATACAAGCATTCTCTGGAAAAAGAAATTAGCCTTTTGTGCTCTCATTTGTAGCATTTTCCAAAAATGAATGTGTTCTTCAATATTTGTATATTCCTGTAAAGAGTCAACAATGTATCTCTGGCTCTAAGGTTGCAGTTCCTCCTCTCTTGCATCCTAGATGAATTAGCTCTGACATTTCCAGTTTTGGCAATCATGGAACCACAAATCTTTCTTTTAAAGATCAAATTATCCATAGCAATTAGTTCCTCATAGAAAGTCAAAAGCCGTGTTTGTTTGTTTGTTTGTTTGTTTTTTGTGACAGATGGGTAAATTTCCCTTGGTTAACCAACAATAAACATTTCTGGTAACATGCAATACTGGAGCATCATTTAATTACAGTCTTTAAATCAAATTATTTTGAGGCCTACATGTATTATGTTTGTTCAATTTCCTATGCTGTTTTGGTCTCACAAACAAGGTGGAACTGATATACTGACAATAGGAAAAATGTTCAGAAGTGGCAAGGTATGGAAGGATCTTAACTCTCACTTGGAAAGTAATATGACCTTAAGACCGCAAAACTTCAGTGTTGTTTAAATAGACTTAGTCTCAAACACCAAAGTTACTCTAAGGGAGATTGATTTCAGTCAGAGGTAGAAGTCTGCCTGAGTCTACGTGACATGCCAAAGCAGAGGGCCACCTTCTCTTAATATTGCAGTTTCCACTTGTGCAGTGAAGTGCCTTTATTTTATTTGAAAAAACAATTTGCCTATATTTATACATAATCTCAAAAGAGTTAATGAAATTATTTTCAAGCAATGTACCTTTGTTTTCCATAACAATGAGTTGTTTGCAAGTTATCAATTACTAGTTACAAGGTATCAGTTAAGAACAACTCACAAGTAGGAGAAAGAAAATTCTAAATTGGTAGCAGAGAATTCTACATTGATAAATTATTAAGAGGTTGTTTTCTTTTATGTCGATGGAACACTAGTGGTACTAACTATATAACTGCTTGAAAATACAATGAGAATAATGTCAGCAAAATTCATTCAGGTACCATGTGCGGCCTCTGAATAGTCAGCCTCTTAGAAAAATTAAAAAAAAAATAAAAATCATTCTTTCAAATGCATAATGTTCAACCTGCTTTCCTAAATGTGCTTGCCATGATGCTCAGTGAGAAGGTAGTGTGCTATTTTTTTGTTGTTGCTGTGAACTTGAAGCAATGTTAACTGATGCCCATTCACACTGAAGAGGCCGCTACTATTTCTGGCACTCATTTGTGCCAGTTTGTATCTGACACTTCGAGTCCTTGTGCTGAGGAGGTTATTCAGGCAATGCTTGGAAAGAGACAGCTTGGTTTATTTTATCCTGTGACACTGGAGTTGGTTTTCTTACCCATGCAGCCATCACAATCTTGACAAAGATTTTCATTTTACATAATGATTTCACAATAGTTGCTTTTGAAACAATTGGATGTACAACCACCAAATATTCTATATTCATAAAAGTACTAATATCTGTCTCTCTTCTATTATTTTTAGTAAAACTGCTTTCCATGCCTACAGCTTTTTACATTATCAAAGTACTCACACACATTAGTTCAACTCAGAAATATCTGGTGCTTTGTATTGCTAGTAGAGTGGGGGGGAGTTGTGCATAATAGAAACTGATTTTGGAGGCATTAGGAAAAGGAATAGAAAGAGGTCAAGTGCAAATGACACAGCTACTTAGAAAATGTGAAGTTTATTGTATAAACAGTGAGCGTGGGATTCCATTGTTTCAAAGTGTGGTAGCTTTGAGTTGTATCAAAGTACTCTGTCTCAGTGTTCGAACCAGTAAAATACCACACGATTACAACAGCGAATTGTACAATCATCTTATACAAGATGTGTATAATCTCTAGGCTAGAAATAAGATTTTGCAGCTCTTATGGAGACTGCACAATGAATTTGGAGAACTATTCAATGAAAATTTCATTTTTGTTTTTCTGCGTTTCTGTGATTAGTCTGGGACAGTAGTGAGGAGAGATTTACTGTAGTCTCTCTGAAACAGCTATGGAGATCGCTGATCTGTGATGACATCTCTCTGTCTGTATGGGATATATACCTATATACCTTCATTCATTTTTCTTTCCTGAAGCTCACTCTTTGTCACTAAGTTGTTGGAGCTTTTATTTCTTCTAACATTTCTTCCAACATATACAATATACTGACATAATATATACTGAAAACACATAACATGGTATTTGTTTTGATAAATACAATTAGTACTGTTCTTAGCTTTTTTTTTTTTTTTTTTTTTTTTTTGATAATTCTAATAATTGTGCTTTGTCCTTCATACAATTCAAATATAATCAAAACTTGCTAAGTGTCAAACATGACTCTTCAGGAATTACTGTAGTGTGTATCCCTGAGATGAGCTCTGCGGTTTGGAGTAGTGTCATGTAGCAGAAATTCAGAAATATTCTGATTGTTTCAAGCTGTAAAGACAAAATATGGTGACTCACACTGAAAGTTGGCATCAAATTTGAAGAACCTACTAGAATTAGGCATCAAATTACCATTCAAATGAAATGGGAATTTACCACTTAACACTCAGGGGTCCTAGAAATATCTGTTCAGTACATTTTGAAATGATCAGGACCTCTGTCACTTGTTTAGAAAATCAGTTTAGAAAAGATTTAGGGATGTAAGCAAAGACTCATTAAAAATGTCAGACACAATTAATTCAAAAATCTTTCACACTGTAATAAGAAAATCAAGACAGATCATGGTTTTAATTTCAGAAGAAGGGACAAGAAAATGTTCCTGCTTTTACAACCGTAAGGCTTCTAATGTCAGTGCTATCAGTTCTTCAGGTAACTGCTACCTTGTAGCTTCCTTCTAGTTTCAGAAATTGAAGATAAAATGACTCAAAGTGCATACCAACGTCCAATTTAAGTTCTTAAATATATTAAAAATAAAAAGTCTTGCCATTATTGATATCTGAAAAACAATAGGGAAGTTAAATGTCTAAAAACTTCTTTTAATTTCCTCATTTGAAATTTAGGTGTATTGACCATTTGAATTCCAGAAGGTGGATGCAGAAGTGTTCAAGTGTGCACTTGGCATTGCTTTTAAAAATGTTGGCTTTGTGGTATAATATTTTGATGCCCATAAAATATCACAGATACTTTAGTTCTCTTTTACAGGCAAATACACTGCTGTGTTTTGTTTGGTATATTTTTTAATTTTATATGAAACACATTCATAACAAAATCACTATTGACAATTCATACAATGTAGATGTGAAATCCATGGGGTTACAAATCTCAACTCATAAGGATATACATTTAAATTTATACTCCTACATTGGCATCCTCAACAAGCAACAGATTAGAATGTGCAGAGACAGCAGAGACTGAAAAGAGGGAAGATGCTCCTCAAACAGTGGTAGGTGAGTTAAACCATAAACATTATAAATTGGTCATTCAGAAAACCTGAAAGAGAATTCTATGGCCTCTTTAGGTGTATATAAAGAAGGGAATACTTTCAGCTTTAGCTGTAAAAAGGATCTGATCAGTAGTGGGAATTTTTGGACACTTTCAAACTTCAGTGAATTGCAGTGAAAAAACAATATTTGAAAGCTGCTTTTGGAAGGGAAATTTAGGGAAAGAAACTGTTCTGCAGCATTGTCTTTTCATGATGTTAACATGTAACTAAAAGTGTAAATAGAGAATCATTATTAAACAATAATGAAATATAGTAGCATAAATGCATGAATTCACAGCAACAATGAAGTCAGTAATGTCGGATGTGGGTGAAATGAAAATTTGTTTACCACAAAACATGTTACAATTGGCACATTCTCTAAAGCCCATGTGTTCATACACAAGGAGTTTTTTATAATGCACATAATTGCCTTTGTGTTTTATTTTTGATACAGGATGAATTTCAGATGGGTTATTCCTCCAGAATACATTGTAGGCAGTGTGAGCTTTCTTTGTCCACAGTTAGAGTGGGTAGGCAGCTAAGTGAGTTCAGCTGGTATAATGCTGAACATCACTTAATTATCTTAATTAATATACTCTGGCAGGAAGGGTATATTAATATGGAGTTTGTGCTTCTTCTGACTTTCGTTCAGGTCAAAGTGTGGGTGGAGCAAGCTCATATTTGTTCATAATGTACTGTGCAGTTTCAAAAGCTGGAATGAATCAAAATACCACCTGGAAGTACTGTTAGAGGATCATGGGTTACTGAGGTTATAATCAGATTAAATGGATCCGTCTGTTTTAGAGATATATAAAACTTGATCACAATTTCTCCAGGTTCTTAAACTTCTCTTTTGGGGGCAGCCGAACTATTTACACTGGAAATTTCTGTGGTGTTTTTCAGGAATATATCATTTTATAAGCCTTGATTCTGGCAATTCACATTCATCCATATTTACAGAAATGGTTATGGTGTTGGGAGGTAGTGTGTTATCTTAGAAAAGAAAGCTTAGAAATCCAACTGAGTAATTAAAAGGTGTTACACTTAATGAACTGTACTACAGTTTCACTCTATATTTATTCTCTATATTCAAATAACTCCCATTATTTCCCCAATTCCATCTCTATCTTGAAGTGTTGCTATAGTCCAAACTGAGCAATTGCGTAATGTAGAGAGAAGCAGGGAAACTGTCTTCTTGAGTACACGTTCGTTAAGTATATTTTTTTATTATTATTATTATTTTTTAATATGCTTTAAAGCTGTTCCTAAGAGTCTTTTTTTTTTGTTCCCTTCTCTTAGCAGCTATTGTCTGCTGTACTCATCTTTTTGTCAGACATACACACATTTTTTCTTGACTTCTGAGTATTAATATTTTAAAGAGAGACATTTGGAGGAGAGGAGGAAGGTCACAAACTATTCAACAAAGCTTAAGAAAACACCAAATCAGTTTCAAGGCTACAGAGAATGCAAACCACACACTATACTTAAAGCTGTTGAAATTATAAAGTAGGTAAATTGGATTTTTATGGAAATTTCACAGAAAGGCTCGTATTTCCAAATACCAGTATAATATCTGAATCAGGGTGAAATCCGCATGAGATTTGCTGACTTTAAAATTCAACACTTTCATTTTATGCCATTGAGCAAAAAACTAATTTATTTTTTTTATCCATATTGCATAAATAACAAAATGAAATTTTACCCTCTGTTGGCTGGCAATACCTTGCATTAGCCAAGATGAAGTCATTAGAGAAGCATTATATTATAGCTTTGCTGCATTTCAGGGTCTGCTGATGTTTCCATTACAAGCCCTGGCTTTCAGGGTTATGTAAAACCAGAAGCACAAATTTATTTCAAAGGCAAATTGAAAACTTCTGTCATCATAGAAGCATAATAAAACAGAAGAAAGAAACCAAGATTTACGATGACCTCTTGCATTAAGTGTAGGGGTCAGTAGTATAAGCTCCAACTCCTACTGCTGACTTGCTTTGTAAAGGCAGGCAAGTCCCTTCGCTTTGTGGTGGCTGCCATATCTTTGTCTTTTTGGAATTCAGGTATCTGGGGAAATTATTATTTTGTTAGGGCTTTTGGCCACGTGGCTTAGTTCTGTTCAGGTAAAATACCAAAGAACAAAGAAAGACATTTTGTGTTGTGAAATGCAGGAGGCTGTTTCTGTCTTCAAGAGTAACCGAAGGTCTGGAAAGTTGTTTGATCTTAAATGACTTTTGTCATTTCAAATTGGACTGATTTGAAGCCCATCAAAGGCCAGACTCTTGTCTGTATTTCCCACTGAGTAAACTATGTTACCATGGACTTATGGACCTCAGTCCCATTTTTTTGCCATACAGAAGAAACTAGACCAAGATTATTGCAAAAACTGAATTTAATACAGCATTTTCCATTCTGTTTTGCATTCTAGCAAAGTGTCCTTGTCTTAATTTTCAGGCGAGTAATACAAACATATGACATTTGTCTTATAACAACTTCTGTGACATATTTTTCTAACGCAGTTTTCAAGCTTTACAGTTTGAAAGAGCTTCTGTAGTAGAAAGTCATCTTAATCACTTCAAATTCCCAAACAGTGTTTGGTACAGTCAGGAAAAACAAGCAACCAAAAAACTTTATAGTCAGAACTGTATGTGTAGTCCAACTGCACCAATACATATTTCTTGTAGCTAAACAAGCCTTAGCCCAAACATTCATTCTTTGGAAAGTTACTGAGTAGCTGCTTTAACAAGCTTAAGTCAACAATGTAATTCAAAAACTTCTCTAGCTTCTCAGCAAACTCCCAAAAGAATGTCACATTAGCCTGGTGTCTGAAAAGTGTATTTTTCTACAGTGTGAAAAGCTTTTGAACTATTAATTCAGTGATTCAGATTAGGATACTGAAGAAAGGGAAAGGTGTTTTCTCTGAAGTATTTAAGTTTTCAGTGGCTACAGAATGACGAACAAAGTCTAGCACTTCTGTGAAGATGTCCCTTCTGTTTCTTTCCGTGGTTTCTAGACCTTAGTACAATCTAAAAAGTGTGTGTGTGTAGTGGGTTCATGTGGTAAGTTTCTGGTAGTGGGGGGCTGCGGAGGTGGCATCTGTGAGAAGAATCCAGAATCTGCCCCATGTTAGATAAGGGCCAGTTTTAGCCAGCCCCAAAGGGACCCACCACTGGCCAGAGCCGAGCCAAGAAGCGATGTTGTTTGTGCCTCTGTGAGAGCAAGGGAAGAAAGGGAAAAAACAAGTCTCCACACTGCAGTCCATGGAGGAGCCCCCGGTGGAGCAGGTCAATGTGGCCTGGAGGAGGCTGCGGCCCATGGAGAGCCCCCGCAGGAGCAGGCCCCGGGCCGGAGCTGCAGCCCGTGGAGAGGAGCCCACGCAGGAGCAGGGGGCTGGGGGGAGCTGCCGCCCACTCATAGGGTATCCGTGCTGGAGCAGTTTGGGGGATGGATGGACCCCATGGTACGGAGCCCTGTAGGAGCAGTTGTTGAAGAGCTGCTGCCAGTGGGCAGCCCTGCAGGATCAGTTTGGGAAGGATGGCATCCCATGGGAGGGACCCCGCATGGAGCAGCGGCAGAGAGGGACCATGAAAGATCGGTAGAGACGAAGTGTTGAAGTGTTGTGAACGGACACAGCTCCTGTTCCCTGTTTTGCTGCGCTGCTCAGGGTAAGGAGGTGGAAGAAGGTGGATGGGGGCAAGATGTTTTTAGTTTGTTTTCTTGGTTTCTCACTTTTCTGGTTTGTTAGTTAGAGGTAATAAATTTCTCTAATCTCTCTGTGTTGAGTCTGTTTTGCCTGTGGTGATAATGGTTGAGCGATCTCCCCATCCTTATCTCAACCGCTGAGCCCTTTGCATCGTATTTTCTCCCCCTTTCCCTTTGAGGAGGGGGAGTGAGAGAGCAGTTGTAGTGGAGCTTGGTTGCCCACCTTCATAAAACCACCACAGTATGAGGAGGGGATTCTTAGGCCCTGTCCTGGCATTTTTGTTGTGTTTCTTGTTATGCTGTTGTGTAGCAAGAACATGGGGGTTTCTGCTCCTGTAAACAATTGAAAGGCCCTCTCAGAAACAGTTGGAACTAAACAATTGACAGCTGTCATTTTGGTAGTCTTAATATATTAAAGTATACATTGAGCTCAAGCATGAGTGTCTGAAAGAGGCAGTGCTAGATGCTTAACTATTTTTCTGTGCAATGCTCCTTCCGCCTTTAGAAAATGCTGAGCTACAATAGCAGAAGGTCCCAGGGAAGGAAAACCCTGCTGTGCTTTTATCTGAAAGGTGGCTTCTCACACTGGAGAGACAAGCTGAGGCAAGAAGGGGAGGAAGGTCTTCTGGGTCTTCCCTCTCTTTTAACCTCATTGTAGTGATCACAGTGAGCTACAAGAAATGGTCATGACATGTTCAGACACTGTATGAGAACAGGTACAAGTATGATCCACTGATGAGTAGAAGAGACCCTGCTGTCCTTGCCTAAACAATGTGTGAAGCCACTCCCAATGAGATATAGTGACTCTGGAAGTGTTTTCTTTATACTTCCCTTTTTTTTTTTTTTTTTTTTTTTTTTTGGCAGGGGTGTATTTGGACTAGAAATGAAAACAGCACTTGTTTCTTACTGATATCAATTATTGTGTGTAAGCTATTAGAATTTCCTCCTGCCTTTTTATTATCAAAGGAAAGGGCATGATGTTGCTCCTGTGCCAACTGAAGGCAGAGAAGAAAGGAGCAGTGCATAGGTCCTCCTTTCTTCTTTTATCTTATCTTGGCTATGTTCAAGGAACAGAGAGCTATGAAGCTGAAACAGTCCCTTCAGGATGAGGCCTTTGCTACTTTCTTTCTGTATGTCTTCCATTTCCCATCACTGCAGCAGATTGTCTCATCTTTTTGTTCAGGTTAGGTGATATGATAAAAAAAAAAAAAAAAAAAAAAAAAAAAAGCTTTATTAGTTTGAACTGTCATTAACTGTTCTTTTAAGATTGCTTCTACCGAGTTTAGTTATGTGAAATTGAAATGCTGAATAATTATGCAGTTCATTTCTGCATATAACTGAAAATTTGTCCAATATTGATATTGTGTATATATGAACAAATCCTTCAGGTCATGGTTGGATGATATGAAACCATATGATGATATGGTTTGATGACGGTGTGATGATATGGTTTGATATGAACAAATCCTTCAGGTAAACTGGTAATGAATGTCATTGGAGCTTGCATTAATGGTACCTTGGAGAAAACAGAAAAGATGTGCTAATCCAGATCAAGAAATGAATCCCCATACCAGTAGACATATAAAAAGCTTTTACAAGCTGAAAGCTACAGCACATAAAAAGTACTATATTATTATCGATGCCTATGTTTTCAAAAACATTACTCCTGTATTTTTATAGTATAGATAACACCTTACTCCAGAAATCATCTTAGATATATCTTTTTATTCACTATCATGTAAAGATATTGTCAGCCAAAGCCATAGCTTTGCATGGACTACAGATATATGTATTGCTTTTTCCCCTCACGTACTTAGAAGATTAATTTAGAAATCATATATGCAACTAGCTAGCTTTCTGCTGACCACAGAATGATAAAACAGTTTGGATTGGAAGGGACCTTAAAGATCACCTAATTCTAACCCCCCTGCCATGGGTGGGGACACCTCCCGCTAGACTGGGTTGCTCAAAGCCCCATCCAGCCTGGCCTTGAACACTTCCAGGGATGGGATGATAATTGACATGTTCTCCAAAGAATACCAGTTAATCATATGTTGTGATTATAGCTATATTTATACTAAAATAAATATGGTGGGGGGGAGGGGAATTAAAAAAAAAAAAAAAAAAAAAAAAAGGGAAAGAAAGGAAATGTTGTGCCTTTACGAAAGGTTTTTGGCTTGGTTTTATTATGATTTACAATTTAAGCTCAGTGTGTTATTGGTGAAGCTGGAGAGAGGAGGGGGAAAAACTGAACCAGCAATCAGGTGCCCTGAGGAGACTGACACTATCTTTTGCTTTCTCATATTCCACTCAATTAATTTTGGAGACTAAGACATACAGATAGGAATGTAGATGCAAATGACCATTCAAAAAGCAAAAAGTTGGGATTTCTGTTGTTTGAATTAATCCAGTCCTTAGGCATTTAGAAAAAAAAAAAAAATCTGTGCAGAATCAGTCCACATATCAAGAGGAAAATAATCTTCTGTATATTGGGACATAACATTTTTTATTCAGATCAGAAAATCAATGTCAATTGTGTTTCTCAACTGTCGGTGAGTTGGGCATATATTACATTATTACTGTATAAATCTGAGAACCTCAGGAACTAGGTAACCGTTTTTCATGTTTCCTTGTTTTGAGAAGGGACAGTTCAGAAGATGCAAACAACATGCCATGTTTGCAAAGTAGAAAAAAGAAATATCCCTATAAGCCAAGTGTTTCTGAATATCATTTGAAAAATATTTGGTTGTCAGACTTTCAGGAGAGAAATGCCAAAACGAATGTATCTTCCTCTCAGATTTCCTGGCTTCATTTGCAGCATACCAGCTAAGCAGTAGCTAAAATTATTGCCAAGAAATTAGCAGTACTTAACAAGGAAATATATATATATATATAAATATAGTATATATAATAAACACCTCATGAGAGAGTTGGAGTGAATCATTTTGAAATATTAGACCACTGTAATTAAAGTAAAGTACCTAGACTACAGAATGAGTCACAGCATGAAACCATTTGAAATACTGTATGCAAAGCATTTACAATGTAATTAGGAAATGTGGTTCTGTCCCACCCACTGGCCTTAAATAATGATGCAAAAATTTATTACTTTTAGAAAATGAGCATTCTGACTTTATCATCATCTTCAGGACACCATCTTCATTATAAGTGGTTGATTTCTTACCATGATGTTGTAATTCCATGTAAAAATCAGAATTGAAAGAATAGTTTTTAGAAAAACCCTAAGATATAACTTTGAAAAAAGTTAACAAGAAACAGTTCTATGCCAATGCAGTCAAGTGTCTATGAGCTATAATATGATAGGGTACCTGAAATAACTGATATTTTCCTGAGAAATTGTTTAGCTTCACTTTAATCTCTGCTCTAAAACAAAGCTTCTCACTTAGCCTTCTCCATTGTCTTCTCTTTTCTCCTCTGTCCCTCCTCCCACTAAGAGTTGCAGTGCAGTTGGAAAAAAAAAAAAAAAATCTGATTTATATTTCTATGAGAAAAAAATGTTCTCAGCTGGCCTTGATACTCAGTATTACGGTATTTTGGGTGATTGTTTCTCCTCTCCTAAACTTTTCCCCTTTGCTCAGCCCCTTCTAACCTGTTCACAAACTCCTTCTCTGTCCTAAGACATCAGTTTAGTAAAGTGCCTTCAGTTTAGGCAAGAGTCTTCTCTTGTTAACTTAAGTGTATTTTTCACCACTACGGGTTTCTGTCTGATTAATATAGCCATTTGTCAAGAACCTACAGACATTACACCTCTTTCTCTGCATCATGTTTGAAAAGTCCTGGCAGTCAGGTAAAGTCCCTGGTGACTGGAAAAAGGGAAACATCGCTTCTATTTTTAAAAAGGGTAGAAAGGAGGACCCGGGGAACTACAGACCAGCGAGCCTAACCTCTGTGCCTGGCAAGATTATGGAAAAGATCCTCTTAGAAGCAGTGTCGAGGCACGTTCAAGACAAAAGAGGTGATCCATGGCTTTCTATGATGGAGCAACTGCATCAGTTGTCAAAGGAAGACCAATCGATGCCATCTATCTGGGCCTCTGCAAGGCCTTTGGCACAGTCCCACATGACATCCTGGTCTCCAAATTGGAGAGAGATGGATTTGATGGGTGGACCATTCAGTGGATAGGGAATGGGCTTGAAGGCTGCACCCAGAGTGTGGTGATCTATGGATCTATGTCCAAGTGGAGGCCAGTGACAAGTGGTGTCCCTCAGGGGTCTGCCCTGAGATCGGTACTGTTTAATACCTTTATCAGTGATGCAGACAGTGGGATCTAGTGCACCCTCAGCAAGTTTGCAGATGACACCAAGCTGAGTGGTGCAGTTTATATGATAGAAGGAAGGGATGCCATCCAAAGGGACCTGGGAAAGCTTGAGAAGAAGGACCAAGTGAAGCTAATAAGGTTCAACAAGTCTAAATGCAGGTGCTGCGCCTGGGCTTGGGCAATCTCAGATGACAGTACGGACTGGGAGAAGAACTCATTGAGAGAAGCTCTGCAGAGAAGGACTTTGGGGTTCTGGTGGATGAAAAGCTCAACATGAGTCGGCAGTGCACACTTGCAGCCCAGAAGGCCAACTGCATCCTATTTAAACTGTATCCTAACTATTTAAAACCAAGATTTTAGATGTTAAGCTCAGTATTTCTATCCATTCTCAGTTGCATCTCAAGACAGTTTGCTTAGTTTTATTTTCATATTCCATTTATTTTGCTCAGTTGTGACTGAAATTGTAAGAAGAAAGGTAATGGAGTAGTTTGAATGAAAGAGCAGAATAAGGATTTTTCAATCCATGTAATTGTTCCAGGAAAGCTATTCAGAATGACTTGTCTATAATCCACTTTTCCACTTGGAATAAAATATTTTATTCTGTTACAAATCATTTCCCTCTGAAAGCAACAATTTCTGGTGAAACCAACGATGAAAACAGATATACTGTGGACCTAACTCTGCCTCAGCACAACAAAAAAGAACACTTAACTTGATATTAGTTGAGTTTCAGGTATAAATACACTGTTTTGTTTTCCTGGACCTCGCTTTTGTTCATACCTGGCAATGTACTTCCACCCAGCTAGATGAAGCTATTTTAAAATGAAGGAAATTTAATTTGGTTTCAGTTTAAGATTTTGTCTAAGGAAACAAAATTTGAGTCTTAAAGCATATGAGGCTAGTGCATATTAGTAAGTGTAAAATTAGCATAAGTGCTTATGAAGTTAGCTTATCCCATATGAAAATTTGGTGTTGGTTCCAGAGTGCTTTTATAAACAGATTTTATTTTTTTATTTTTTTGTCATTTATAACTTTACTAGCAAATACTTGTGCTGACGATGCTACATATGAGCATCAGAATTAAAATAAGCAGTTTACAGAGGCTGATAGAGGTGTATTTTCTGAAATCCTGTAGTTCTTTCCATTCAGCTAATTTCCATACTGGAAATAAACCCTTCAGAAGTTTTTATTTGCTATTCTTTTCTTCAAAATGCTAAGAGCTTATAGCTTCTAATAACAGAAAGTTTGATTCTACAAATCATTGCAAATTCAAACCACAAAGAGTGGGAAATGTTTGCAAGTAGGCTTTACGGCACCTTGTTATCTTGTGTTACGGCAGCTCTGCTATTGCCTATATTAAACTAGCTCTTCTTAGCCAGTCTCCTGGACATAGTCTGTGTGCATTCAGAAGAAAATATTTGCTCATTAGTGAGTCAGGGAGGTGAAAGAAATCACTGCTGCTACAGAGGATTCTTCCTTATTTCTCTGGATAGACATTTTGTTACATGCTAGCATTTGTAAGTCAGATAGCGTATTAAGAAAGAAGGGGGGAGAATAGGAATTGAGGTGAATTTTCATGCACTCGCATTAGAGGCAGAAATGTTGCTGACCTCTTGAAGTTATGTGGCCTATTTTTATCCATAGTTCGCAGTTCTGTTTGTTTTTTATGTGTTTTAGTTTTAACATGAAGTCTTTAACATCAGAAGTCTTGTAGGAACATGACAGCTGAGAGAAAGTGGCTCCAAGATGTATAGGTTACCTGAAGACCATAATAGAAAATGGAAAAGATGTGTTTTAAAACAAATGTGCATTATTTGTTAGCAGAAAAGGTTATGATTAGGTAAGGTTTTTGACAAGAGGTGATTGTCAACATCCTGCTCCCGTACTTGTCTTATGTTTAATTTAATGCCAACTTCAGCTTCCCTGCAAGATGCAGAGAATGGCATGGTCCCTGCGCTGATAGCCTTTTAACCTTAGAAATCCAGGTAATGTGTAAAGCAAGAGACTTAAATCAGTCACCAAGTAGGCTGCATTCTGCAGTGACATATGTGTCTGATGTTATTAACTCAGTGCAGAGAAAGGATCCGCTCAGTTGCTCAGCTGTCATTTTGCACAACAAATTCGATGCAGCATTTGATTCTTGGAAAATACAAACAGTGCAGAGAGAAGGCAGTCGAGTCTGTGGGCCCACACTACCCTGGGAGCCTTCACCCTCCCAAGGGAGGAGCGTGTCTCTGCAGCAGAGTCACAGTGACAGCAGGACCCTGCAGCCCTCTGAAAGGTGAAGTCATGTACGGGAGCATTTTTAGAACAGCAAAGGTTCAGTTTTTGCAGACAGAGCAAAAGAAATTGTGTGTTTGAAGGGAGGATGACCCCTGAATTTTATTGTATTTTTTTCCCTCTAATGTTGTGCAGCTAGTAGACCTTCAAGAGCAATGCTTCTTGGTGCTGATATTTATTTGGGGTCGGGGAACAAAGAGGTTACTGCAGACAGGTATTCTGGCACGCTCAAGTGTTTCAAGCTCAACAAAGCATGACAGTCATAAAATTAAAAAATTAAATTCTTCAGGTTTGTGTTTAATCCTGACACCCCACCTCTCCCCGACCCCCCCCCCTCCAATTAAGAACAACAGATTCGGTACTCTGGCTCTTCGCCCTGCTCAGCCAGGTGGTTCATTTTCCAAGGGTGAAGTGGCTTGTGGCTTATAATCTGTAAATCAGGCTAGACAAATGTTATTGCTGCTCATCATTAACAGTTTGTCCCTGCTTTCTGCTGTTTTTGGTGTTTTGCCTTTTTGCTCAAATGAGGCAGCAGAGATGCTTCATTTAGAGTGGTATGTCCACATCTTCTCTGTGTCTTGAACAAGGCAACCTCTTTGGGAGGTATTAGGGGACATCTGACTATTGAAATAAAAAGAAAGAAAGAAAAATCCTATACCTGAAATGTCTTAATTTCCAATGTCTGGACAGCTCAGTGATTATTAGGAGAACTGGAAGTAAGAAGCATTTTGTCTCGTTTCAACTCTGAAAGCCGTAGTCTAGAGAAAAACTGGAAAATTCTCCCACTTATTCCAAATGGACAGACGCATGTTGGGCTTTTAATGTAAACCATTTTTAATGGTGCTCTGTATTCATAATGCAGTACAAGTCGGTGGGACTTCCTATATATATGTAATATGGCCAGGGAGTTGTAATCCACATCGAAATAGAGGCAAGAAAGACCTTTTCTTCTGGATGTCATTAAGCTTTGAGAAGTTTGTATCTCACTCCTGAACTGGCTGTGTCTGTTCTTCCATTTACTCTTGCCCAGTGCAGTCTCTGCTTGCTGACTTGCAAGCAACTGTTACACAAGGAAAAGATGCAAGAAATCTAACATAACAGCAAGGAATGAACATTTCTCTATTAATCTGAATGCACTACAGGATATGGAGCGTAATTGATTCCTATTCCAAACTGGAACTATTAATTACTTAAAATAATGAAGCCTTAATAACACCTTCAGTGTGTATATATTTTGCAAGGAAAAAAAAAAAGGAAGGAGAGAGATAAAGATATGGTTATTGCCTTGACATTTTGGTAATGGGATTTTATGCTGAGCTAGAGTTCAGGAAAAGCGCAGCAAGTGAGACTAATAGAGAGTAGGAAGGAAAAGAGCAAAGGTTGGAAGGTACAAGGGAGCGCTTTGAGGCTCCACACAATTACACTTATCAACTCTTTTGAGCTTCCCCTGCTTGCCGGTCTGCTTCTGACAACAACAGCTCTGAGACTGGAGGGAGAACATCACTGCAGTGACTGAGGGCATCCTAGAGGCTAGTAATCATTGTTGTAAATACAGAATTCTCTATTTTCATTTGTGTCACTGTGGATTATCTAAAAACTTTTTTTTTTTTTTAATAGCAAACTTCTGGTAATTATTATATGCAAGTAGATAATAGGGGAGAAGTCAGTCCTCCCCCCTCTTAGCTGGTCAGTATCACTGATGCCCCATATCTTGCTTTGTTATGACTTGCTGCTTTCTTTGCTCCTCCTTTTGTTTTCACATTTGATTCTGTTAGGCTCTCTGAGAGGGTGGGGGACTTGGTTATTTTGCAGGTGTACTGGCTGTGCATCCAGTGTTTTCTGATTGCTTGCTTGTTTGAAAATTTAGATGTTTTGTATACACAAATGCAAATGTGTGTATTCTTGCGTACAGTTATGGAAATATCGAACTATATATTTCATACTAGTTCACTTCTCATTTTGAAAGTAGTTTTATTTAATTCTCCCTTTGAAAGTTTCTATGTGAAAATCTCGGCATTGCTATCATTTATCGATTCAAGCTGTGGGGAATTATTCCCTTAGGTGTTATGGACTTCAATTTTGGCTCAATGTAGTTTAAAATGAAATTGCAGCATGCTGGTTGGAGCAAGCAAGAGTGGGGCTTAGTAGTAGATAGTCTGGTGATTCTAAAAGAGCAAGCAGGCCAAGGCAAAGGTCATAACCTGTAATTAATAGGATTTAATTATAGGCTTTGGGCTGAAGTGGGATGTCTGTCTGTGTTATCTTCTTATTTTTCCTTTCCTCTAACCTTTTTTTCAGTATTTTTCTTCATAAAACATTCAAATTGTCAGAAAGGTGAAAGAAACATCAAACATCCCTCCTCCCCCCCCAGTCATATATCCTTGTATGCAGGTTAACCAAATGAAGTGAGAATTCAGTGGGGCTCTGGAGTGTGTATAGGATTCTGTAAGTGGAACTTCTTTTGGCTCAAGGACCTGAAGAGGTTTCTGAATAGAAGGATGTACAGATACACAGAAGATTTTTACTTCTTGTGTTTCATTTTATTAGTTCTTCATTTTGTCAGTTCAATTGCTTTCTTTTGTCTTCCCTACGTTTCTGCTGCAAGTATACTACAGAAAATAGATAGTTTAGCATAAAATGCATCTATATGTACATAAATGCAAAGCTAGTCAGCAAAATTCAAACAGTTTTGCAGGGTGCATATGCATACTACCTATGAGTGAAATAATCCTCTACTGACAATGTATTCACATGCTTTTATTAGCAAATATAATTAGCATTAAAATGTTTGCATTTAGTTGGGATAATTTAGGTACTTCCCTGGTATAGCCTGTTTTTTTCTGGAGTGCTGTCTGATACTGATACTTCATAAGTTCTCAGAGCATCTGAAATTGAAGCCTGCATTGTGAGTTTAGCAGTGTACGTGATACCATGCTGGAATACTCTGAGAATTCAGAGAATTATTATGGTGAGAGGAAACACAGAAATAAAGGTCTGTTTTCTCTGATTGTTCAGAGGGTTTTCCAGTATGCAGTAATAGAGGATAAATCACAAAGGGTTCCAAAATTTGGAGAAAATAAGCACAGAGAGCATGTCCAGCCAGTTTGTTACATGGAAGCATCTTGCTTGTTGCAATTATTTGCTTCGCTATGAATAGTGAGCACTACAGATTTTGAAGGCAATAAATTTGTGAAAAGAACTGCAATAAAACATGTTGTTATGAGAAATGTTAATTGTTTGTTGGAATCATTAGAGAGTTGTGGGAAAGTAATAACAAAAGAAGAGATAAATCAAAAACTGTGTTATAGAAAAAGTTGATGGTTTAACCACCAGGAATATGTACAGCGGCTTATTCTCAGCTAAATGTGTCTGCAAGTCATTTCAGATTTGAAATGAAAACTTTTTCAGTAAGTTATTCATAGCTGAGTTGTAGATCCAGTGGTAAAATTTCATGCTTTCTCTAAATTAAAAGGAAAAACTGCCTTATTAATCAGAGTGAAATGAGGCTAGCCACTATGGTTAATGTGCTAATACAGTGTTTAAAAAGAAAAAAAAATTAATTTGTGCTATGATAAATGTTAATTTGAAAGCAAGACAGACTATACCAGTTCCATAATTAACTGTAAATGCTTCACCCCAAGGACTTTGTTTAGAGCAGTAACTGATTGAATAGAAAGGATTGAATAACTGTGACTAAATCAACAGGTCTTACACAGCTTATGCCCAAACTTCTGTTCAACCAGTCTCTCCCAAGCATTGCCATGGTACATCAGCAATTAATATCCTGAGGAGAAGGCGTGTTCTTGCTTTGCTTTGTCGGATCTAAACTGGCGTGCTGATATTGCTCTGTGCTCTGATGCGCAGCCCCGTGCAATCAGTGAGCTAAAGAGTTTGCTTCTTGAATTCAAAGTTCACATCCAACTTCAAATCTAATGGAAAAATGGTTCACAGTGAAAACTGTGTTCCATCTGGGGGCTTGACCTCAGGTTAATTGTGGTCACTGTAGGATAACTGACTTTTTCACTGTAGCGCTTACTCATGCTCTGGTTTAAATATGTTTGAATTATTTAGGTTTCAGGGTTGGTTTTTTGTACCACCATATATCTTTCACTGCATTGCACTGTGGACATTTGCTGCCTTCAGTACAAAGCTTGATAAACTATGAAAAAAGACAAACTTAATTAAATGAGAGGTAACCACATGAATGTGTGTATGCCTGGGATGGATTTTTATTTATTAAAATTAGCAAATTAGACGCTAACTTCTCTTGGTTGTATGTTTTATCTGCCTTGAATTGTAAAGCTATACTTCCCTCATAGTCCCCTCTGTCCTGTCCTGTGCATTGGTGTTCTGTGAGGAAATACACAGTAACACAAGAAAGATGAGTTGCTCTGCATCTAAGTCCAGGAAAATATCAGTATCACAAGAGCTGCAGTGCATCAGAGCTCTGAACTGAAAGTGTTATTTTTCAGAAATATTTGGAATAGCCCAAGCATCTCTGTATAGAATCGTAGAATATCCTGAGTTGGAAGGGACCCACGAGGATCATCAAGTGCAACTCCTGGCTCCACTCAGAACCATGCAAAAACCAAATCACATGTCTGAGTGTTGTCCAAATGCCTCTTGAACCTTCAGCAGGCTTGATGCTGTGCCCACTGCCCTAGGGAGCCTGTTCCAGTGCCCGAGCACCCTCTCAGTGAAGAACATTTTCCTAATATCCAGCCTTAACCTCCCTTGACACAGCTCCATCCTGTTATTTTATGATTGTTTTCATACACATTCTCATGAGGAAGTTCTGCTTCTGCCCTAGTAAATCTATAATATCATCACGTTACCCTGGGAATGAAGTGAGAGCACTGGCATGTTGCAGCAGTTGGCTGAAAACAGTCAGCTTCTGCTGTATGAGACAGCACCACGGTTCCTAGGTCTGTAGATACAAATTTGTTCCTACCCTTAAGATTGAGGCAGCAAGTAGACCTTTAGGGGTATTTCCTTTGCACCTACTTTCCACTATATATGTATTAATACATATATATATATATATATATATATATATATATATGCAAAATCTTGTTTCATCTTAACTATGTGTATTAAGATCTGGGAATCTTAGCACTTCAAGTATACATTGGCACAGTTCTGCTGACTTAACTCTCTTTTTAGGGACTAATTGGGTGAGGTAACATTAGTTTATTGGACCTATTTTACAACATGGTACATATTTTACACAAGAGAAGTCTCTTGTTTAACTGAACATTACACAGCACATTCCCAGGTTATGTATGGACTGAATCATTTTATACATTTTATATTGGCTTCACTGTCTCACTAGCCAACACAGATCCTTCATTTCTGAGCTTTGGATGCGGTCATAAATAATTCACATATAATACTATAATCTCCTTTTACTAGGCTTTTCTGTGCTGTCATGGAAACAATGTAATTTGTTTTAGTTTGAATAAAAGCTTCATAAAATCATCTTTATAAGGGATATAATTTGGTGCCAAATTTAATGTGACCATGTTATCTGTTTTCTGTTGTTTTATATACCATCATTTTGAGAAAAGAGGAAGGCAGAGGGGTGAAAAAGAAGATGCAGACTTTGAAAGATCTGTGTCCCCTTCCTGAGACTGAAGCACAACAGAAAGGGAGCCAAGTTGTGTACATTGCAAAAGGCTCTTTTCTGTCTGAGGTTCTTTGTTGTCTGAGGCTCAGTGCTTGTCTATTCAATATTCACTGAATTTCCTTGTTGTTTCCTTCCCTTTAGGAAGGTGTCATTTTTGCTTTATTTTATAGGTTATTTTTCCAAAATCAGGTATACTGTTCTGGATGTATTCTGTTGTATCTGCAGTTAGCAGCACTCATAGTAGCTTCTGAGTAATAATATCTCAGTAATGCATATACAGAACATATATAGGGTTTATTAGAAAGTAATTTTAATCCAAATGTAGTGTGATGATTCTGTTAATATTCTTTCTTGTCCTTTTCCTTATGGTTTCTTTCAACTTTACTCCATGCTTATACTTCCAAGGTAGTAAAATTCCAGTTAAATAATGTGCTTGAGATGATGGAGAAAGCTTTGCAGACTAAAATGCAGAAAAATCCATAACGATTGCATCAATGTTGTTCACTTTATTATCTGATTTAATACCTCTAGGTGCATTCATGCTCGTATCAACTCAGGCTCTAACGTAGACAGGCCACAGGCAGTGTTCAGTCAGTCTTAACAAGGTTTGAACGCTGGTTAAGTGCTTGCTTGCACTCACCAGCGAAGCTGCAACTGTGCTGGGAAACTGGATGTTACCTTTACTGGCGTGAATATAGCTGAGAATGTTCCTGCTTTGGTAGAGTAACTGATGGACAATACCTTCTTTCCTGCTTTCCAAATCTGGAGACTGATTTCAGAAAATTCAGCCACTTTTTTTACCTCCTCATCATTATCATTTATTTGTAGTAATGTGTTTTCCAGCTGAGTCAAGGACCAGAATCCCGTTGAGAACAAAATTGTATTAAAGCCAAACAAAAACAATTTCCTGTTGTGTTATGGTCCACATAACTGCGTTAGCATGTTTCACAACTGTCCCTTTCAATATTATGTACCCCTGGAAGGAAGGTGCATCTATGCATCCTCTTCTTCCCCATTTATTTGTGCCTTGCTCACCAAAGGGATAATGTGACAGCACCTGAAGTAAGCAGAGGGGAACCAGCGCCCATACTTAAAGCCTTTTGAGTGTCTCAGTATTGAATTGCAACAGCTGTGAGCGATGTAAAGGCCAGGCTCCATGTCCCAAGGTGAAAGAGCACCTGCCAATAGAATCATAGAACCATTAGGGTTGGAAAAGGCTTCCAAGATCATCTGGTTGAACCATCCCCCTACCACCAATGTCACCCACCAAACCATGTCCCTAAGCATCACTACCAACCTTTTCTTGAACACCAGGAGTGGTGACTCCACCACCTCCTTGGGCAACCCGTCCCAATGCCTGACTGCTCTTCCTGAGAAGAAATGTCTCCATTTTCAACTTAAACCTCCCCTGGCAAAACTTGAGGCCATTTCCTCTAGTCCTCAGACAGAGCGAAGCCCCAGAGACTTTCAAACAAAGGTGGCAGTCCATGCACTTTTTTCAGCTAGGTGATGCCAAGTACGTTTGTGCTTTAGATGCCCCTTAGACAAGTGAACTACAGGTGTGCATGGCTATGGGGAACCTTGGTGTATGTGTAAGGATGGACATGTGGTGAAGTAGATCCTGGAGCTAAAGAAATGCATGCTGCTGCCAAAACCTGATTTTGTGCTTACAGCATGAAATGTTTTAAGATAAGAACACTTATTTAAGTTGCATTAGGTAAAGCAGTATGATTTTTCATTCCTTTCATTCTAACCTGCTTATACTGAACCAAAGCAGGAGTTCTTGTCATGATACCTCTAATCCTAGCTACTCTCAGGTAAAATTTGATTTTGGGGTTTGAATGTACGTATTTAAGTCAATTTTTTTTGTTGCATTTGTTCTCAAAGTAAAGGCAAAAATTATAGTCCTCTCTTTAAAATGTCAAAGTATAATCATAAGAAGAGTGATAATTTCTTGCCAGAGAAGGTATCTCATTAGTTTCAGTTATTGCTCAGTCATGTGCTAGGGTGCCATTGTTAGACATACAAGCATAGAAAAAAGAAAAAAAAAAAAAAAAAAGATAAAAATGTATTTTATTGCCATAAATAATAATAAAAAGAAGTAATCTATGGGTTATTGACACATTGTGGAAGATTCATATTTTGACAGAAACATGGCACCGCTCTGCTTTTATCTTTTGAGGAGGGAGTGAAATAGATATACAATAAGAAATTTTGATTGCCTTTTTTTGTTTTGGAGACATGTTGTGGCATGCAGAGGGTCATGGGTCAGAGTTTGAATCATTTCTGCTAGAGGGAATTTTCTATGAGGTTTGTGAGGAAAACGTCCCCTCAAACATACAAGCATCTTCAGATTGGGAAAGTAACCCTGAATGATGGTTGCTCCAAAATCCTAGAAAATACTTGGATTAAGTAAATTTAGGGACTGGAGTATAAATGTTGTAAAGGACATCTTCACACGTGCAAAGATGCATTCCTGATCCCTGTCAAAAAGTTGACCATAAAATGTATAGGAAAAGACATGGTAGGACTGTAGTGCACCAAGAGGACTAGATGTGTGGTGAACGAATATGTGTATACATGAGTTGTGTGTCGTAAGACAAGATAAGAGGAAAATAAGCTCATTTTGTTTTGTAGGTGCAATGGTATGTTTACAGATGGCTGTATTTTGTAGCCATTATAACAAGCGTCAGACATTGCAATAATGAAGCTTTCTGATATATGTTTCCAGGATGCCAGTGCAGAAAATGATCTTTAACTTCTCTTGCATACTTAAGAGTTTTTGTCTTTCATGAGCTTTAGTGCATATCCATCTCTCACGAGCTTTAATCCATATTTATTTAAGTCCCTTCCTTTCCCTTCTCTTAGTTTCTACTTGATCATAAAAGAAATTTTCCTTTTTTTTTTTTTTCTCTTTCGTTTTTTAGAATTCTCTTGATTTCTGTAGTGAAATGCTTAGAGTGTGCATAAGAAAAAATTACTATAAAAAGATGGGTTATGGAAGGCAATACCAATCAAAGTGATGAGCAGTAGAAGTAGATGTGTCAAAGTTTCCCTGGATGCTGTTGCTCTGATGGCCAAGTAGAAGGTGGCATCTTGCTCAGTAGAGGGGCAGCAGTCAGAAAAGCTGGAAAAAACAGGGGGTAAATACTTAGAATATATAAATAAATAAATATGAAATACTAGTTAAGGCTCTTCAGGTGCAGCCTTTCCCGTGCCTCTGAAATCAGGCAGGGATATGTTTCTTTTCATCCTGATGGAGCTTCAGTGGTGGAGATCAGTCGTGGTATTGGCAGATGAGAGAGCATCAGAACTCCAGGCAGACATCCAGGGCTGACAGGGACATAAGTGCCCATCAGCAGCTTAGGCAGTGCCATACATTGGCAATGGTCAGTCTGAAGAAGAGAAGGCTCCAGGGAGACCTCATTACAGCCTTTCAGTGCTTAAAGGGGGTTTATAAAAAAGATGGAGAACAACTTTTTACTTGGACAGATAATGACAAGACATGGTGGAACGGTTTTAAATTAAAAGAGGGGAGATTGAGATTAGATTTTTGGAGGAAATTCTTCACTCACAGAGTGGTGAGGCACTGGAACAGGCTGCCCAGAAAAGCTGTGGATGTCCCATCCCTGGAGGTGTTCAAGGCCAGGCTGGATGGGGCTTTGGGCAACCTGGTCTAGTGAGAGGTGTCCCTGCCCATGGCAGGGGGTTGGAACTTGGTGGTCTTTAAGGTCCCTTCCAATCCAAGCCATTCTGTGATTCTGTGATATATCAAACACTTGGATGAAATAGTGTGCTCCTAAATGAGGCTATGGAAATGTTTTCAGCACAGTTAGATAGCAGTGTCTGGGCATTTATGCTTAATTGCATGGCAGATATGCATCCCATTCCAGTGATCTCTGTCTCTTGTTGCTCACAGGTGAGGTTCCTGGATAGGGAAAGGTTTTTCCCCATTCCTGTCCTTGACTTAGCTTTGGGAAATGGCTCAGGCAGTCGCCTGACACATTTGACACATCTCTACTGTGCTGTGCCAGCCTGTCTGCCTGGGATGTGTTGGGATGTAATTGGATGTGAGATGGGCCATAATTATGCTCACACATTCAGAGTTTTGCTTAGGTCAACAGCAAGTTTCTCTGTAATTTATTTCTTCATGACAGATGTGTAGTTTTCCCACATCCTGCACAATAGACCAAATAATGACCTTCCAAAATTGTTGTGATTTCTTTCTTTCTGCCTTTCCTTTTCTTTCTTTCTTTCTTTCTATTTTTTTTTTTTTTATCTGGTTTAGCTTTTGTTGTGGTTTAACCAGGCAGGCAGCTAAGCACCACACAACCATTTGCTCATTGCTTACCCTCCCAGCTAATGGGGATGTAATCAGGAAAAAAATAGTAAAAGCTCCTGGGTTAAGATAAAGACAGTTTAATGGGATGCAAAAGGAATGGAAAATAGTAATAACAATAATAATAAAAATATACAAAACAAGTGATGCACAGTGCAATTGCTCACAACCTGCTGACTAATGCCCATTCCATCCCTAAGCAGCTGCCCCATGTGCAGCCAACTGCCTTATATTTACTGTCCAGCATGACACCACACGGTATGGATTCTCCTTTTGGCCAGTTGGGGTCAGCTGTCCTGGGTCTGTCCCCTCCCAGCTCCTGCTGCACCCCCAGCCTGCCCGCTGGCAGGACAGAAGCTGAAAAGTCCTTGGCTTAGTGCAAGCACTGCTCTGCAACAACCAAAACATCAGTACGTTATCAACATTGTTCTCATCCTAAACCCAAAACACGGCACCATGCCAGCTAATTAGAAGAAATTAAACTCTATCCCAACTGAAACCAGGGCAGCTTTCTACTCTGTCTGTATATTTGGAGACTCACAAAAAACTCATGACGTACTTACTCCCAGCTGAAAATACAACCTTATAGCCAACTTGTTTTCCCTATCAATCAGTCTGGAGAGAATAGTGCTCTATCTTGTTGATCATTCTTGTGTAAAGCTCATGTATCACTTCAAGGATTGTCTGACTATTGGTTCTGTCAGTTTGCTTCTATCACCGTCCAAAAGCAAAGACCATGTGCACATAATATTAATAGATGGAAGAGGAGATATATATCACAGCTCTGGTTCACGTTAGTCAAAAAGGATGATTGAAAGAATGCTACAAAAATGCAGTGCTTAAAGGTAAAAAGATGTTTGACAGTACCTAAGGGAGAGAGAAATGTGATTCTGGAAAAATTATGACAGTCTGTATGATGTGCCTTCCATAATTTACATCAGGGACCTGGACCTGTAGTCTCTTATATGGATGAGTTATTTTTCTCACGTGAGTAATTTTGACTGAGCAATTATATTGAGGAGCTGTTGCCATAAGTATGAGTCAAGATACTGATGTTTATCAGTCTCAACTCCAAAAAACAATTAAAAATTATGCCATCAGCTTCTTTTTCATGAAGAAATACAGTCAGAATCCAGGTTTAGGCTGATATGATCTTTAATGCTTCTTTTTGCAAAAGCATTTTTCTTCCTGTTTCTTCATAGCTCCTTTTACTAAGGCTATCACCTCTTTCATGAATGCTGTTAAAATGCAGAACAAGTTTTCTTTTTAATAATGTGCGTGTTGAGGTGTTTTTTTTTTTGTTGTTGTTTGTTTTTGTTTCTGTTGTGTTTGTTTTTGTTTGTTTGTTTTCCTTTTCTGGAATGCTCAAATTGTCATAAAGTTCTCCTACTCTTTTCACTTTCCTCCATCAAATCTTTCTAATTTATTTTTAAAAGATGATAGCAGGGATCTAATTTAAGCTTCTTTGTTCAGTAAGTGAAAACAAATGAGCAATTGTTCCACAATGAAAATTCCTGAGAAATAATTCTTATCGCCTTTATCCCTGGAAATTATTGAAAAACTGCACAGAATAGCACAAATTACAATTTCTTTAAGTATGTTATGATGTGTTTTTTCTTAAAATTGCAACATTTACCTCTCCTATAAAGCCTTTGCATTCTGTTTTTAACACCTTAAAACAGAAGTTATTTGTAATACCTACCCATAATTGAGGGCTAGAAAGTTTCACCTGCTTGTGTGAATAAGCACTTGTTGGCTGGTTGTGCTGTTCAGTAGCTGGTTAGGTGTGATCTGATCTGCTAGCATCCATCCCTTATTATTATTATCAGACATAACATTACATAGAGTACTTTGTATTCAGTTTGAACTTTATCTTGATAACAACTTTCAATGAAATACCTGAATGATTTCAGATCTAAGGTAAGCAGATGGAGCTTTGCAAATAGATTTATTACCAGCACCCCACCTGCAGTGCTGCATTCAGCCCTGGGGCCCCCAGCACAAGAAGAACATGGACCCATATACTGAGTTCAGAGGACAGCTATGAGGATGATCAGAGGGCTGGAACAACTCTCCTGTGAAGGCAAGCTGAGAGAGCTGGGGTTGTTCAGCTTGGAGAAGAGAAGGCTCCAGGGAGACCACATAGCGGCCTTCCAGTATCTAAAGGGGACCTATAGGAAAGCTGGGGAGGGACACTTTGTCAGGGAGTGGAGTGATAGGACAAGGGAGAATGAATTTTAACCTATAAAAGGGTAGATTTACATTAGATACCAGGAAGAAATGATTTCCTGTGAGGTTGGTGAGGCACTGGAACAGGCTGCCCAGGAAAGCTGTGGATGCCCCATCCATGGAAGTGTTCAAGGCCAGGCTGGATGGGGCTTTGGGCAACCTGGTCTGGTGGGAGGTGTCCCTGCCAATGGCAAGTGGGTTGGAATTAGATGGTCTTTAAGGTCCCTTCCAACCCAAAACAGTCTACAATCCGATGAAAATTTAAAACCTTTACGAAATAAGGCTGCTGGTGTTTTGATTCACACCTTTTTGAAGACTCATTGAGTCCTTATACAGATCTCCTGGATTTGCAGAGGCTTTGGACCATTACTAAGAGTGATTGATATTGTTGCTGAGTCATCAAGCCCAGAAACAAAAATGGCTGATGGGCTTCGCATGTGATACTGCTGTTTGGTAGTCAGCATATTTTCGGTACATTTACAACAGATTTTATCTTGGTACATGTAGTGTTGGGAGGATTTTTTTGCAGGGAGCTTCAAGCCTGCAGCCAGTTAGAACTCTATTAAACTGCTCTTGATTCTTGAACTCCTATTACCAGAAAATAAATAAATAAATAAATAAATGCTTTCAGCCTGCTTACTTGGAGAGGAGCTGAATGCTAAGTTTGTGTGCAAGTCAAAAATGTGGGCTATCTCGCTTGAACCTTTGTTGTTGCTGTTCTCTACAGATATGTGAAATGACAGGAGAGGCACCTCCATAATGCTGAAGAGCAAAAAGAGCTGATGGCTTTAGTGATATTTTGTCACTTGAGCAGTGACCTTCGTTAATAACACCTGTGATAGGAAAATGAAATACTTTCTGTTTCAGTAATGTCAAGCTGATGCTTGGCAACAAATGCTTTTAAGGCAGACAGTGAAGAAGAAAAAAAGAGCAGCACTGTTACATTCTGCAGCACAAGATTTTTAATATTTCCCCTGCTATATAGGCAGACTGGATCTTGAGTTTACTAACAGATGTAAAAGGAGTTGAAAACACATTTCCGTATCACTAAAAAAATACATAACATGCTGCCAACATAATCAGGGCTGGATTTTCAAGGCATTCAACTTACATTTAAAAACCTGAATAGAATGGGCAAGTTTTCAAAAGCAGTCAGCATCCTGAGGAAAATCTGGCTACCTTATGGATGCTGAGTAATTCAGAAGGACTAGCCCCAAAATAGTCCCTTAATACTCTAGGAAAAAAAGAAGATGGATTGAGCCTTACATTTTCAGTTTGTTGATATAAATTTGATCTATATGTTTAGTAATTTTCCTCCCTAAATGCTTTTTAAACCTGTAAACACAACAGCACCCACACCTAGCAAAAGAGAGCAGAAGAATGATGTCAAATGGACTGTTTTAAATTTAATCAATATTTTATTTCCGTTCAGTTGCTGGAACTGGGGGCGGGCAGGAAGATATCCTCATGGAAGTTGGCTGCTACTAAGTGAAGTGGTATTTTGTCTTTGGGTTTTTCATTTGTTCGCTTTTAAGCAGTGACATACCAAAAGTGTTTGGTCATACTACCAAAATGCTTTCCGAATCACTGACCCTGTTTCTTGTATTGCTGTTCACTGCTTCCCTCCTTCGAGTTCTTCCTCAACTCCCCTGTTTTTCAGCCTCTTTATGACAGTGGTTTCCATCCTAATTATCTGTTATTCTTCTTATTAAACTGGTGTAAAGCAAGAGTAATTGTAGTACAATATGTAGAATTACTCAGGTGTAAAATCAGGTATGGATGAGAAGGGAAAGGTTATTTTAAAACACCACCCTTACATGATTCCTTTACAAGTTTTATTTGAACCAATGTCCTTTTCTTGACAGCGGTCAACCCAACTAATGCACACTGGGAAAGAGACTTAGAAGTGTACTTTTCTTCAGTTTTAGGTGTTCACTGCCTTACTTAAGTGGTAAAATTATCCAGTTAATCACGGTGCACAATTAAATATAATATGAATATACCTCCATGCTGGAGACAGATTTAAAGAGAGAGTAAATGTGAATTTACATATTTATATGAGCTACCAAAAGAGCACATATTGAAATTATGACATATATCATTTTATCATCTGCACTTTCTCCTGCTGCATTCAAAACTCTCTTCACCAGCTGCCTCATTACCTAAAGCATACATTAAGAATGACCCATCATCAAACTTGACAGTCCTTTTTCCTCCACTAGTGAAAGCCTAGAGCTAATGGTTATTTGCTTGAGCTTCTCTTGGCAGATTAACAGGTTGAAAGGCTTCTTCCTAACCACAAGTTTTGACATGAACAGAAATGTCAACATCAGCAAGGCAATTATTTTCCCTATATTGGAGGACATGTCAACAGCCTTCAGTCTGGAGATGGTTTGTTCAAAGGGTAGCTCTTGCACGTCTTCGGGTGTGAAAGGTGGTGAGGTGTTAAAAAGCAAACAACAGTTGTGAGAAATCTGTTATCACCTTTTAGTCTACACAAAGGAGGAAACTTTGAGATTTCATCACAGATTTAGACTTCTTATGTTTGATTCTTCACCTTCAAATGTCATGACAACCAGCTTAATTCATAGCTCATGTTCAACTCAGACACTCAAGTTTTTTCCTTCACTTTCTACCTTCCAAATTGACTTCAGCTTAAAAAGCAAGAGGAACAGCTGAGGAGCAGAGATCTTTAAGCAAAGTACTACTATGAAAAATCTCCAGTTACATATTGAAAAGATTCCAGTAAATTCTTAAGAAAAGGTAGCAGAAGCAATTGTACAACAGTAACAAATCTGAATTTACATGAGAGTTTGAATCTCTTTGTTATTTTGAAATATGCAGTTTCCAGGTGGGAGGTACGTTATTTTTCACTGAGAATACCATTTTCCTACTTTTTAGTGTCTGTCTTTGAGTGCAAGTGGCATAATGTTGTACTCTTAGTTTTGATTTCAAGCAGAGTAATTCAGAATAGATCTGTATGGTTTTTGCTTTTGTTTTGTTTTTGCATGTTTTACAGTAGATGTCACAGGCACTTTTTATAATGATAATCAAAACATAAATCAAAACATAAATTTGGAAATGGCAAAACTGACTATAAGAATAAAATGATCCTTAAAATGAAAAATCTTTCTAATGCTTATAATAAGTATCACTTTAAACCTGTAGTCTACAGGTTGACCTCAGAGGAGGATGCGTGGGTTTAGATTCCTGTAAAATAAACACATTATTAGCTCTTCTCAATGATGAAGGAAATGAAAAATTTTAAATGACTATTTCTACCAGACAGAAGGCACTTTTAGTGTTCTCAGTACAAGCTTATGGTCATATTCTCTGAAGTATTAATGCTGTGTTTATTTACAGTCTGGAACATTTAACTGTTGATTTGTTTTCTTATATGCCTTTAATCTGGGTCTGATTTCTCTACTTGAACAGTCTCCATCTCTTAAGATCTCCCCTGTATCTTAAAATCTTAATACAAGGAAGGCGAAGTCTTCCCTGGAGCTTTACTTGCTTTAAATATAATAAAGATGGCAAGCAAAATCAATGTAAAACTAATTATTTAGTGGAATAACACAATTTTATTTAGTTTAAAAGTATCATCTGTTGAAATAAATCTGGGAAACAAAAAGGAAAACTGGTCAAGTGGTTCAACTGCTTCTTCCTTTTTCAAAAGAAAGTGCTCCCATTAGACAAGCCCATTAATTGTCAGCTATCTCATCTGTGCTTAGAAGGACACTGAAAGACTTCATTTCCCCCAGAGAGCTGTAGAAGCTTGCTTTTCAGTACTTGGTACCTAGATGATGAGTAGTCAAGGGAATTCGCTGTCAGGTTTCTCCCAGTGTATTCCATTTTGCTTATAAGAAACCTGAAGGAACAAAATCCCAGGAAAGGATGTTGCTCCATACCAGTAAAAATAATAAATACTGTCATGTGTTTTTTTTCCCCTCTCAAGTGTGGAAATGGTTAGAGATTAAAATTGGATTCCAAAAATATTGCCTTCGGTGAAGAGAGATTTTTATGAGCTTTAGTTTCTGGTGTGCAAGAATGAGCTTTACAAATCAGCAACTTATTTCCCTACTGAGAAGTTCAAAGGCTAAGACCAGAGACATAGAAAAGGTCTTGCTGTGACACCAGCAGGAAGTAAAGATACAGATAGCCTGATAAAACAGCAGTGTTTTAATGAAATAAAAGATAGTAGAAAAAGAAGAAAATATCCTAACAGACAGGTTCAGGATTTCCATGCTCAAGTCCTGCAGTGTTGAATTTGTTGTACATCTCTGTGCATTTACTTTTCCAGTCTTCAGCCTATCACCTACCTTTCTTTGTACTACCTGTACATCAGCGATGTAGCTGTCTTTTAGCTTTAACGTTTTGGTTTGCATGCTACTGTTTGAGGAGCCATCTAGACTGCCCTCGGTGCCCAAACTATTCAAACCACATTTCTTCAGTTAAAGGGTATGCTGAGAAATGGCTTCTGAGTTCTTATATTTGTTTGGGGATTTTGCAGGGTGGGACAGGTTCCCTGTCTCATATACCTGTACAGGATAACATTTTTAAATCATATCTTAGTGATCAACAATTGCTGTGTTCCTGGGAGAGATGAAGACAACAGCAGTGGTGACTCCAAGATACAGGTCTATGAAAAGACCAGACAAGAAGTCTAATGATATTGGACAAAAGCAATTTATCAGTCTTCCAGCTGGAAGAGTACAGTATAGATTACAAGACAGTGTAAATGGGGCATATTGTAGATAGAGGATGTTTGGAAGAGGTTAGCATGAGTTTGTCCCAGCTCAACTCTTGGGAAAACTAACTGAAAAATCACTTTCTAAATGATTTCAGCACCAGTCAGTTCCAAAACAAGGGATTATGCAATGCCATCTGTTGGCTTCTGTGAAAAATCAAACAGAAAATGTGGTTTGCTTGGTGGCGGTCCAGCAGAAAGAGAATCTGCTCCTGGTGGGGCAGAAAATTAACACGAGGGCCAGCTCCAGTTGGAGACACTTCTTCAGCATTTTGAGAAATGAGTCATGACACCGCAGTGGCTACTTGTAGAGCAGTTCCAGCTGTAGCAAAGCTAAAACTGGAGCCTGGGAGCTGTTTCCTACATTTCAAACAGGAGACACTTGAGATGGCCAGATTCCTCATGTATCTTTCCATACATGCAAATGAATTTTGAAGATCCAGAATAGTTTTCCTGTGTGTCTGTCGCAAGGGTTCTTGTCTGTATCTTGTAGTTTTGGCTCATGTCTTCAGGCCGTATCTTATAAGGAAGGAGACATGTAGAGAATTTTTAATGTCATTTTCCAGGAAACTGCATGCCCCTTTTGTTGGGAAGCTATTTTGCTTTCTTGCTTGTTACTGTAAGAAATATTATCCTGAAAAGTAATGAGAATTATTATGAAAAAGGCTTGCATGCTGACAATGCTGCTGCTTTATTTGCTTTGGATTGTCTCGCGTTTAGTCCCTTTGAAGGTCTGAGTATGAACAATAGAAATAGTTGTGATAAATTGTCAGGCTCTTCCAAAGATTCGGAAGTTCTGCAGTTACTGCCAATGACAGATGGTTTGTCCTTGCTCATCACTTGTCTTCTTGACAGCATTTTTCTGCTCCCTGCAAAATCTCCCTTGGTGTGTAGTTTAATTCTTTAGAAAAAGAAAATTATTTTCTGCTTCATCCATGTTCTTGCTCATTAGTTCAATAGCACCCGTGTTTGACTAGGTGGAACACCTTCCTCATGAACCAGAAGCTTGACTTATTTTAAAAGGGTGTTAAGAAAACCACTGGAGTTTGACATGAGCGCATATCTGAAGTTACAAAGATGTTAAGAATGATCTTTTATATCTACTGCTGTGGATAGCACTCCATACTCGACAGGCTGTTTCGTTTGCTGCAGGATTTACGCAACTAATGACAGTGTTTTCAAATAGTACAGTGTGAACTCAGGTTGAGCAGTGGTTGAGTGGTTAGAGAATGAATCTTTTTAGCTTTTCCACAATTTCATGAAGTCAGTTTCAGAACTGGCCTGCTCGCATACTGCTTTAGTTCTTCCAACTGGAGAATTATGTGATATGTCAGTAAATACTAGCAGTCGATAAATGAAAAAATGCTGAATGGCAAAAAATAGAAATTGTTCATTTAAGTTGTTGGCTCTATTGGCCATTCTCTGCTTGTTCCCTGATTTAGTAGGGTGAGACAGAACTGTGAGTTGCTTTGGTCATTGGACTGCAAGGATGCAGCTCCCCAGTTTCTACTGGAGTTCATCTGCTTATGCACATTCCTGCAGTAAAGACACTCAGCAGCACACTGGAAACGCCACCTCAACAGTACAAAATGTTTTATTTTGTATTGTTTTCATTGTGAACATCAGAAAGGCAGCCAGCCAGTTTCAAATATTTACCCTCTCAATAAGTAGTCTGAACTACACAACAGTTGATACAGAATTACGACGTTTCTGCTGTTTCTAGCTGCTGCTAATATGATTCATCAGAGTTAATAAAGCAAAATATTGTCTTGCAGCCATGTTGGGTTAGGCCAAAGACTACTTCAGTGTCTTATCTATAAAAGCTTCCATAAATGAATGCCTAAAGAAGAGTTAAGAATGGGATAACCATATACAGTACTGTGTCCTAATAGTCTCTCAGCTACCAGCTGTGTTTAAGTTGGGAGAGCCTGCTGTGTTGAGTATAGCTTTGTGTACCTAGTAAACCACAGCTGGATTCTTGCATGATTTCCCCTAGATAAGTATAAAAAAAGAATTTGTCAATATGTGTATGGTTTTATTCCTTTTCGGAAAGGGTTAGCTCCCTGCCATTTAATATCTGTGTAGGATTTTGGTGTTCTGCCATCATTTTGAATGCACGCTATAGTTTTTCTCATTTTCATCTTAAGAGGTGAGCTATATAAACAATATGCTCACCTGCCTTCTGTCTCATATGGAAATTTCCAATCTGTCCCTTGCCTTTCCAGAGTGCACAGCACTTGCTTCTTGTCACAGAGCCAGCAGAACAAGCAGATGAATCTGAAACTTGCATTGTATTCACATAGTCGGGGTCTTGAGGTCCCTAGCTCCTACACGCCCCCATCAAATTGTTTTATTGCTTCTAATATGCAGGATATCAGATTTCTGTTTCATTATTGCCCTTATGCCTTTGCAAGTGTTATTTTGTACATTCGTTGTTCCCTGGCACAAAACACAAGTTCATGTCAGCTCACTTGATATGCATGCAGATGTGAATTTCAACAAGAAAAAGATTGTCACTCGGATAACAGATACATTTAAACTTTTTGAACATATTAGCTTCAACAGGAGTATGTAACGAAGTTGTTTAGAAAGTTTCTACGACTTTTTTTTTAACAATAGTGTTATTTGTTATCATCCCTTCCAAGTGAAGATGCAGTGGCTTTCTAAGTAAATAAAACAGCAAACTCAGTAGAAAGACAAGGGCATTATGGAACATTGTGTCATGACTGTAAAGACATGCCACTGTTTTGCTGACAGATAATTAGAGCTAGGCTGTGTTGCTGCTAGCTTTAGATTATATATATTTTTGACTGATTTAATATATTCAGGAACTTGTAAACATGTGCTTAATAACTGCTGATTGAGAGAATCTTCTGACAGTCAGATTACGCGTATGATTACTATTGGTGTTTGAAGAAAACTTCACGATTGATCAACTTGTTTCAAGCTTCACAGAATCACAGAATCACAGAATTGTCTAGGTTGGAAGAGACATTCAAAACTGAAGGAAAGACATATACAGTATTGTATTTATTTTTCGGTAAAACAGTGGCTGTGCCTGTGCATTCTCCTAATACACTGAAAAACTTAGCACAATAATTGTAAAATATCAGAAGGCTATTAACAATGGTAGTGATAATAGTGAAATGCCCTACAGTTCATATGAACATAGGTCAGAATCTGCACTGCCCAACTTCAGAGTCGATTAAACGAAAAATATTGGCCATCCTGGGAGAAGAGAGGTGCTGAGAGGTGAGGGACTGAGACACAGCATCCTGATCCTGCTGAAATTGGCAGCTCTTCTGTGAGTCATTTCAGGGTGACTTAGGATTTCATCAGTTAAGACCAGATGGACCAGCAACACAAAGATGGTCCTGAAATGCCAGTTGAATGCTGGGTCCCAGTTTAGAGGTAAATCTGTATTTCATCCATATTATTAATAATAATAATACTTAGCAACTTTCTTGGGTTATCATCAGTTGTATTTTTAAGCAACCACTTTCAGAAAGAGAAGTTTTGAATGGAAGCTTTGGGTGGATTGGCTAAGGAAAATGCCAAAAATCAACTTGTGACAGACTGAAAGGAAAAGTGAATTCTTAAATCATGGGTTATTCATAGCCCATCTAAACTTAGAATATATTTGTTTGAGTGTCTCTGAGTATATTACAAGTTCATCTCAGCTTGACACAAGCTTTTTGAAAATGGATTTAATATTAAATAGATTCATGAATGCATAAACTTTAATAGATAAAACATGATCTTTCTGCTGAGGAGTTTCAACTGCAACTAAAAAGAAAACTGATATATTTCATCTTATGCTTTGCAAGTTACAAATAAATCCATCATGGTTAGCCTGAGATGTTTGAGTGAGACCAGTCAGTGTCAAATTTAAGTGGTCTTTGAGCTGCGTAGAATAAAAATTGTGACTTAAAACCCTACTCTGTTATAAAGGCCTTATCTAATTGAAATTTGAGAGAGTAGACAAAGTAGTCACATGTAACCAAATATTTAAAAAACAAACAAACAAACAAAAACAAACTAACTGAAACTGAAGTTTTAATGTCAGGGTAAAGTGCATTAAAATCTGATCAGCAGACGTTTCAGGCACAAAGAAGTGATCAACCCCACTTTTACTGTTAGTAAAAACTGAATGGAAAGTGTTAATATACATTTTGTAGAAGATTGCTTCATTCTGAAGGTTCAGTTGAGTGCAATTTTGAAGCAGAGCAAGAGCTGAGGAGTATTCTGTAGAACATAATCATTTCCATTTCCCTAACACCACCAGGAGCCTTGACTCTGAAGATCTCCCTCTGACAGGTTGTCTCAGAGCCACAGAAACCTTGGGAGGCTCGTCTTGAGCACGGTAGTCAGGGCAGAACAACTGTCCCTGGTGGGATGTCCTGAACCCAGAAGTTTGGAAGAATAAACTTGGCAGGGAAAGAATCAGCAAAAAAATGACAGATTTTCAAACCTACTTTTGTTTCTGGATATTCTGCTTACTTTCCAGCATAAACACATGCAGATTGACTAGCAGGATTGTTTTTGCTTCAGTCAGGTGTTGATTTGTTTTGTCTCATGGTAAATTTAAATGATACTGCTTATGTTGTAAATGGCATAAACTTTCTGTAGTTTGGAACTTGGGAGTAAATGCTGCCTTGAGAACATTATAATTACTGTTGTGTCAGTTTTTAACTTTTCTGTCTTCCTGGATGCATTTGTCTTCCAGCTGGTTTGATATGAGAGAGATGTTAAAAACGATGCTCCAGCTCTAGCATCTGCTCAGGTCCTGTTGCCATGCCCCCCATCTCTTACTCGTTTTCTGTCCTTTTCCTTTCCATGTGCCATGTAGACACCTACTGTAGAGAATGCAAGAAAACATCAGAGGAACACGGCAAAATATGTTGTTGTCACCACAGAGAAAGAGCAACAAATCTAAATTTCAAGCAAAGCAAGAACCCTGATTCCTACTGCTAATAATACTGAAATTTTCCAGGAGCACATTAGCAGCCATGGCTTTCATTTCCTCTGATTTCTTATTGGCGCTCTGAGAGTTTCAAATAAGAGCTCCGTTCATATACTGCTGCTCTTGTTTTTTTCCCCGGTCTCTCTAGATCAGAATTTCCAATCTTGCCTGTCACTGTAGTAAATAAGTAGTGACCCCAATTCTAATGGCCTCTGAATTAATAATGAAGGTTAGCGGTATGGGGTCTTTTGCTGCTTTTAAGGTTTGTAGCTGGTTAAATTGTTCTCCTTTGGCCATGGTACAGTATAAATTGTAATCATCCTGGGCAACTACTATTAGTGGTGGTCATTGTTAAAAGGCAAACATGCCTGCTGTACCAAGTAGTAACATGCCAGCACCAGTCATCTATTTAAACGTTATAACACTGCAAGTTCCATGCCCTGATTCTGTTTTTGTCTGTTTTTTTTTGTTTGTTTGTTTTGTTTTGTTTTTGTTTTTGTTTTCTAGGTTTTAAAACACTTTTAAGTATCCACTAGTTTTAAACTGTGAATCAAGATGGTTATTATACAAACAAAATTAGATTAACTTTGTTTTAAAACTATAACAGTGTCAATGTCAATTCAGTTTCATTTTGAGAAAAAAAATACAGAGGCATCCAGCCTCTCCTGTAGTTTTACTGGTCTTCATCCAATCAACAATTTCTTTTCTAGCTAATGAAAGAAGACCATTTGCATTTTTTTTTCCTCTTTGCTTCCAGTGCAAAGGGGAATCAAATATGACTTGCCACAAAAGTGTAGTGAATTCAAGAAGGGAAATAACAGGGCTGAGTGAAAAATGAGTTAGGAAGTAAAATTTCAGGCCAGCATGGAGGCATCTCCTAGACTATTTTTCAGCAAAGGAAAGGACAGGGTGCATGGGAGAGGGATTTGAGGCCCTCTGTGAGCATAGCCAGGGACAGGCCATCGTTTGTCATTCCAGTGACAGCACCCTTTCTCAAGAAAATTGTTTCCTCCCCACTCTGTATTTCTGTGTTTCTGTAAGTGTAATTTCTATAAGAGTTGTTGGCTTTTTTTTTTTTTTTTTTTTTTTTTTTTCCCCTCCAGCTCACAGGCTTCCAGGCTAAGTATGCACTGGGAAGGCCTCAGAGGCAAGAGTACAGAAATCTGACATGAGTTGTCTGGTATTCAGTTTTGGCCTTCCTCTCTGTTGCTTCATCTCACCGCACAATATTAAGGCAAAAACGATTTCATTTTCTCCTCAGTCGACTGAAACATATTCTCTTCTGTGATGCCAGCAGAGAAATGTGTTTTCCAACTTTAATTAGCAAGTCAAACAATAACACAAATGCTTCTGCAGAATTTTACTAAAGGTTTTCTATCCTCAGTTGAATAACAAAGGTTTTAAAGAGCATGTGCTTCATTTTTTGTCATTTGCAGACAGCATCCATTGCTTTTTTTTTTTTTTCTGGTTTTCATAAGAAAGATGACTGATAGCTGATTTGTTCTCTATTTCAGGTCGTGGAGACTAATTTGGTTGCTTTTGACTGTCACTGGATCATTATAAATGAGGTAACTATCAAGTGAACATTGCTGTGAACCATGAACCCTGTTTCCAGGCTTACTGACAAATATTTATGCCAATCTTGCCTTTGCCAACAGGAAGCAACAACAAAGTTTAGGCATGCTGAGAGGGTGGACATTTAATAGAAATAGAATGACAAGGGTTTGGATTTTGCTGTTTTGTCTTGACTATTTTAAATAGAAGTCCTTGAATGCATAAATGAAAAAATAATCTAAACAACAAACAAACAAACAAAAAACTTTCCTACTGGATATCTTGAGCTTTCACTTTTGTCTTGACTTGAGCTGACTGTTTTAAAAGAATCTCCTTAAGATCATTTTTCATGCAGAACAGATCTTTTTTACTGGAGTGTTTGTGTTTCATTCATATTTTGATTACTTATTAAAATATAAAAATAAAAACACCATCTTTCCCTCTCCTATAAGACTTTCCCTAAAATTCAATCATGGTTGGTACCCAAAACCTCAGTGGGAGGCTTTTTGGTAGACTTCTCAATCAGGTCATATGTCAATGTTCCTGAAGGAAAAGAAAAGAAGTTAAACTGAGATCCTATTTTTAAACTGTGAAATAGGTTCTTCCATGAACACTTGTCAGCTAAACTATGACAAGTCAATGTGTAGTAGCTTTGCATATAAAACATTGAACAATCCGGTTGTTCGTAGATTTGAAGGCATTCAGAAGGTTGTTTTTTTTTGTTGTTGTTGTTGGTTTTTTTGTTTTTTATTTTCTGAAAAGCAATTTAGGTCCAGAATGGCTGAGTTCCCAGAGGAGGTAACTCACCACTAATGTGTCGATCATGCATCTCCTTTATGTTCTCAGAATAAAAGCTTGCTTAGAGAAATTGCATGTGAATTCCAGATCTGTTCTCTGGATTTACTGTTCACTTCTATTTTCCTATCTAGTTAACGGATTTTCATTAGTACAGTGTGCTTAGTAGCAAGGTAACTTAATATGAAGTTTTTTTCAAGGTTATAGTAACGTTATAGTATAGTGCCTTACTATAGTAAGGCCAGTGGATTTCAAGCCAATTTTCTGTGGAGAAAATTATGCTTCATTAAGTTCTGGGTTCAGGAAAAATTATTTCTTTGCACCCTGTATTGCTCCTGACCAGTAATTTTGTTTGTTCTTCAGCACTGAATAGAATGGGCCTTAATGGTTGAGAACCCCACTCTAAACTACAGAAGGTCATGTGAACTGCACACAGATTTTCCTGTCAAATTAAACTACAATTCACTTGCAGTGAGAGGTCTCTTCAATTGGAGTGTTGATCTGTACTCTTCTGAGTCAGTTTTAAAAAAGACGAGCCAAACCTAGATCAGTAGAAGTCAACCATTAAACTCAGTATCAAAAAATTCCTAGACAGGTTCCTAGACAGAACCCAGAATAAGGTATTTGCTTTTTACATGCATCAGCTCTTCCACTCTCAAAACCAAAAATAAAACCAAGGATCCATTTCCAGCATGCGTGCTTTCTATATGTTTTGTATTCAGAAATTAGTGTCTCTATAGAAGAAATTTTGCTTTCTGAGAGTTATTTGCACATTGCAAGAGACAAAACACGAGAGCAATCAAAGTGGTTACCACTCTAAACCATCTTCTCTGCTCCAAAAGTCGTCCTATCAGCTGTGACTCCCACAGCTAGAAGAGCTAAGTAATGTATGCAAAGACACAAGCATCATCCCTTCTTTGTTTCATAGTTTTGTAGGTAAAATGGGTGGGAGCTGAGATTAAGCTCATTCTCACAAGCTATGCTGCAAATGATAGTCATTAAAATCTTGTCTGTATCCCATTCAAAGCTGTCAGCTTTGACGAACGTGAACATGTTTAACGCCATGCAAAATAAACTCTTCAGCTATCTCAGATTCATCTGCTTCTGGACCTAAATCCATGTCCCCACTTAAGTAATTTACTATCAAGCTCCGTTTGTTAACTCTGTGATTTAGACTTGATAATCCTTGTGCATCCCTTCCAACTCAGGATATTCTGTGATATCAAAATGCTAACAATCTCAATATTTTGTGCATGCAAAGATCGGATTAGCCATAAGATTAGCTGATGATATGGAAGAAATCATGTTTTGATATGGAAGAAATCATGTTTTCCTTTGGGTAAAGGAAAACTGTGTTCAAATCACTACATTCAAATTACACAGAAATGTAAATATTTCCAGAATGATAAGTCTTGCATAATATTATTTATTTATTGTAATAATATTGTAATAATAACCAGTTCAGTACCAAAATCACAATCCCCACGCTTCAACAGTGCAAGATTTGGAAATGGAATAATTTGCAGGACCCCTAGTGTGTAGTGTATAAAATATACTTCACACTCAAAGCCAGTCCTTTTGATATGGTTGTCCATTAACTGTTGATGACCACAGCACTTCATATGACCATGAAGTGATCTGAGAGCTCTGCCAATTTTTCTGCAATTGTCTACACAAATCTTCTGTAGTGAATGTGGACATCCATGATTGTATGCGTGTATTAGCAAGATCACTGACAACAAAGTAACTATAACAGTGCTTCTCTTGCCACCTAATTTGAAAATTTAAGATTCTCTAAGAGAGTGAAAATGCATTGTTTTGCAAAGTCTACACCTGACAACTTCCTTGCCATGAGATAAATTATCTGTCTTTCCTGCTCCATCACTATGCCAAGGGGATACAGCATACTGAGTATGATAGCATGGAAGGAAATACCGCCTTCAGTTTTGAGATTGTGGATCTACTTAGGTTTTTGAGGTAACATCTGTTATTTTAATTGCTTGCTTTAAATGCTGTAATGCATAGAAATAGTTCCTTAATTTTTATTGTACCATTAGATGCTATTTTAGGTAATACAGAAAATTTGCTTGAAGACTATATCAAAACCAAAATGCATATGTGGGAGGAGGGGGGTTGTTCCTATAAAATGAAAGGATTCATAATTTGCTAAAGCATAATACATCTTATTAGTCCTTTGCAAATAATACAAATCTTTTCTGCCTGATCAGTGCATTCAGTTGAGGAAGCACTCTCCAAATAAATGTTCCTATTTCTTCAGGGCCTTAAAGCAGATGGTACAATTCTGTATTTAAAATTTGCAGGAGTCATAGATTTGAATGTAATCATAATCAGATATGCCTTAACAAAATGTGAGAATGGATTTCTTTCTCTCTCTCTGCCTATCTTTCTCTCTGCTTTCTTCTTTTTCTGTGCATAGTAGGAAGTGTAACCTTAAAAAGCTCAGGGTAGTAAAATTACATTTCTTTATTACTCTTAAATCACAAACACACAGTAAGCCTAGATTTTATTTAGTGGAACCGAAGAAGGGACATTTCTATGATTGTCATCACTTTTCCTTCCTCTGCTCTTTTTTTTTTTTTTTTTTAATGAAAGAAATGTCCCTTTTTAAATTTTAAATCCATTCCTGTCTCAAGCATTTTGCTTTGTTAAAGCATTCAGGGACATCATAATATGCCCAAGGCTGCCACCAGTACTCTATTACTATTGTTTACTCAAGGTGACTCTAAAACACTTTACACTGCCTACAGTAGCCATACAGGAGGTAAAAAAATATTAATGCTGCTACAAAAAATTGGTCAGGCTTCATCTGCAATAATATGCATGACTATGACCAACTGTACTAAAATAAAACTAGAACAAGTGCACAGAAAAGTTGATTTGTGTGAGAAGAGACTGGAAAGGTTGGCTTGGTTACCCTATGAAAACAAAGACTGGAAGGGGATATGCTCTCTGTTTACATATCAAATGTGAATAAATGTATCCTTGTCAAGGAATACAGAGGACAAGGTTGCCACAAAAATAAATGAGTTCAAAATTAACCATGAATAAAGTGAGGACGAAAGTTAGTAGTAGGTTTGTAATTACCAGAAGTGTCAGCGTCTGGAAGAACCCCTTTGAGGAGAAGCATGTGTAAAAAACTAAAACTATTTTAAAGAACAGTTGATTGGAAAAGATCTAGTGACAGGTTTGTCTGTTATAGCACAGGAGAGTAATGGAAAACCTATGAGGCTGCATTCAAAACCTGCCTTCAGATGACCATGTGTTTTTCATAGGAGGGGGCTGGTCATCTACTGATGCATTCAACTAGTTCTGTTGTGTTTTGGCCCATTGAACTCCAGCACTGAACTTCAGCAGAATCAGGTCCAAAAATCATAACTCAGTTCCAGAAGCTCATGTAATTCTACTTTTGAATGAGGATAATTGATTAATATTAGTGTTAGAGCCTTGCTTCAGCCCTTGGGTTTTTCAACAGTGACAGCAAGTCAAGTGTGAAATACCACCTTGTTTGGTGTATCCTCCTTCTCATGCTGATGACAGAGCTGCTGGGTCTTTTTTTCAGACAGGTTAGAGCTGATGGACATTGGAACATTCTACACATGGGAATGGCTTTCCCTACTTGATCTAAATGCTCTTACGTTATTTTCTATGTCAAAGTTAAAAATAGATATGATTCTTTTTCTGCCCCTTTTTCTCCATCTTATCTCCCTGCTCTTTCTTCATCCTCCCCAGAATCTAAGAAAATCAGTGGAGATGTAATGGGGCAAATGCTCATGCAGGTCAAGATGTTTCTTAACTTGTCTTGGAGTTGCATCTACTTGCACCTTTCCCTCAACTGCTCCTCTATTGAAAGTGTTGAGGAATACAGGAAGGGCATGCTCACCACTGCTCCTGCCAGGCAAGAACATTGACAGCTCAGAGACCTAAAGGAGGGGGTATGGGGGGTGGGTGGATGTGGAGTGGACCCCATCCTTCTGTGGCCCCTGCTTGTCCTCTCTGCAGCCAGATTTCAGAGGAGGAAGAAATATTCCCCTCTCTGCGTATGATTAAGGATGTGCTGAAAACTTGGCACTAGAAGTTACTAGAAGTAACATGGAAAATAAGGTATGTTCAGTACATGATGAGCTCTGGAAGCATCTTGGATTAAAGTTAAGATGCATCCATAAGGAAAGATTCTTGTTTGGGGCCTATTACAGATAAATAATAATTAGCAGATAAATAATGTGAATAAATTCTTTCCCTCCATGTCTCTCAGTAACTGTGCAGTTGCTCTATGGTGAATAGTAATTCTATACCTAAATTGCTTATCTTAAAGAAACCAAGCTGAATGGCAATATACACTGGATGCCCAGTCTTATTTCCCACTGGAGTCTGTGCCTGATATGTTGAGATGATCCTCTTCAGTCCCCCTTTTTCCATTTCATCTGCAAAGACCTATTCATTTAAAATTGCAGTCCTTTCTTTATTTGCTTGCCTACTAGGGTGAAATGGACATCTATTTTTATCCATGTTCAGTCTGAAGAAGGACCACCTCCCCCTTATTCCAAGTTCAGACCAACAAAAGAAAGGTTTGGAACTATATCTTGTACTTTGGATCTTTCCAGAAAAAAACATAAAACCTAACCTAAAATTATACAGGTGCCAACTCAGTTCAACTTGGCCAACTTTGTGATTTTTTTGACATTTGGTACTTGTATAACAGATCATCTGCCATCCTCATATCATTATACTCTATCCTCCTTTGAAGTGCAAATGAAAATTGTTTCCTCTCATACAATAGTTGCTTTATATAGTTTTCTTAAGTCAGATCCAAAAATCAAGAATGAGAGATGATATTGGAGAGTCATTATATAAAAGGCTCATCACTCTGCCAGTGCCAAGTATTAAGAAATGACAAAGAAATACATAGCAAATGACTGAAGTTGAGTTTGGGTTTGCATGGTATTGCTTTCCAGTTAACCTAAAATTTGAATTTGTGATATAATCAGTGGAACTCACAGCACTTAAAATGACAGTTATTATTCTATTGATGTTTATATCTTAGCACCACAAGAAAATCTCTGTGGTGTTTGTATTCTGTTATTAGCTCCTGGGTGGTCTATAAAAATATGAGGTAGCAAATTAATAATTAAAATACATAAAAAATGCTGATTACAGAAGAAAGAAATACACTTTTGAGAGAGAAAAGATAAATGTTTGAGCAGCTGAAAGTTAAAATCTCTTTTAAAGTATTGTTTAACAAGGTAGGATCACCATGCAGGTATAATTTTTTACATTACTAAAACCATTCTAATAGTCTTGCTATTACAGATTGGTCACAGTATGTAATGAAACCAGACACACTTCTTGTAAACACTCCAAGAAAGGATATAGTTTAAAATGAAGATAAGATTCTTGAACTCTCCTTTTGGATTTTATTAAAAATATTTTTAAAATAACACAAGCTTTGCTAAAACAGCATATTTTTTTTTAACATTACAGCTAGTGAAATGATAAAAACTAAATGAAAAGACAGAATCTTAAGCTGAGAGAAACCATTATCTATGGTACATTAAGGATTAATCGACCGGAAATGCAAGATATTACAGTGGACACAGCTGATGCCATGTGTTATTTTTGTTTGTGGAAAAATCTATATTTCATAAGGAACATTAATAACAGATGCATTCAAAACTACGGCAATCTGTGAAAAGAAATAAAATAGTTTTACTCTAGTTGAGAGAGCTGAAGTTAAAATTTACATCTCATGTGTTATTCTTCAGAGATTTAAAGAAAATAAATGCCAATATGTCCAAACCAGATGTTCCAAAAGATGACATTCAAGGAACTTTAACTGAAGATCCAGGAAAATAAAATAAATAAATAAATAAATAATAACAACAACAACAACAACAACAACAAAAAGGATAGTTGTCTCAGTGTTTGAAGAGCTTTGTTTTCAAAAGCCTTGGCCACCATTTCACAATAGAGTCTGTCATTTGCATTCAAATCTATTCCCTGGTTTCTCCAAAGAAATGGGCTTAGAGATCATGACACTAGTGGTAAGAATGACAATGGTGTTTAGTTACAGGCATAACAGTGCAAAAGTGCAAAATCCTTTCAAGAGAAGATAGAAATACACAAATGAGAATCAAGTATTCAATAGATTGTAGCTATATGCAAGGGTATTTTAAATGCAGGCTGTTAAAGGGAGCTCCTCAAGCACTTTCCTTACAGGGCTGTGGGTAGGGATGTCCCCCAGGGCTCAGTGCTGGGTCCAGTGCTACTTGACTTACTCATCGGTGACCTGGATGAAGGGGTGGAGTGCACCCTCAGCAAGATTGCAGACAATACAAAGCTTAGCAGAGTGACTGACACAACAGAGACCTGTGCGGCCATTCAGAGGGACCTGGACAGTCTCGAAAGTTGGGCAGAGAGGAATCTCACGAGGTTCAACAAGGGCAAGTGCAGGGTCCTGCACTTAGGGAGGAATAACCCCAGGCACCAGTATAGGTTGGGGGTTGACGTGCTGGAGAGCAGCTCTGAGGAGAGGGACTTGAGGTTGTAGTGGACATTAAGTTAACCATGAACCAGCAGTGTGGCTAAGAAGGCCAATGGGATCCTAGCCTGCATCAGGAGGAGTGTGGACAGCAGGCCGAGAGAGGTGAGCACCCTCTGCTCAGCTCTGATGAGGCCTCACATGCAGGGCCAGGCTCCCCAGTATAGGAGGGATGCAGAACTTCTAGAGAGGATCCAGCGTAGAGCCACAAAGATGATTAAGGGATTGAAGCATCTGTCCTGTGAGGAAAGACTAAGTGAGCTGAGCCTGTTTAGCCTAAAAAGAGGAGATTGAGAGGGGATCTTGTCAACCTCTACAAATGCCTGAGGGGACGATATAACGAGGATGAGGCCAAACTCTTCTCAGTGGTTGCCAGTCTGAGGACAAGGGGTAATGGTTATAAACTGAACAACAGGCAGTTTCGTCACCATATGAGGAAGAACTTATTTAGGGTTTGGGTGACAGAGCATTGGAACAGGCTGCTTAGAGAGGTTGTGGATTCTACTTCTCAGGAGAAACCCACCTGGATGCAATCCTATGTAACACGTTCTAGGTGCCTGCTTGAGCATGGAGGTTGGACTGGTCGATATCTGGAGGTCCCTTCCAACCTCAACCATTCTGCGATTCTGTAAATTATCCCAAAGTTAAATGTCTGGGAAGTTTTGGGGCATCAGCCTCTGTTATTAAGACGGATTATGGACGAACAATTAAGTATGATGGCAAATAAATTCTATGTAAAAAAAGATGAACAGTTTTATACATTATTTCTCCTTCTTTGCAGAAAAATAGAGATTGCCTTGAAAACAGCGGGTGAAATTATTTGAGTCCTTAGAAACAGCCTGTGTATAGCAAATACCAATTTTTTATGTGCAGGTTGAAGTTCGTTGTGGTTGCCCCCAAGCCCGTGCTCCTCTCTGTCCCTACATTCCATGAGAGTCACATCTTTCAATGGTGTGAAGTATTGTGCTGCAAAACTGCAGTAGTTCTTACTATGTAAAGAACTGTTTTCTGATTTCATTAAGTTAAAGTTCCTGCCTTAAAGTTAACCTTTTAAGCTTGTTTCACATATTAGTGTATATATTTAGTAATTTTTTCCTTTGAAGTGTTTTTCCATGGAGCTGAGAGTTCATCTGTAAGCCTTAATAGGTACCCTATGGAGTAAAAGGTTGGTTTTAAATTAGGTTTTGCTATAAACAAGCACATACACACCTGGAATGCTCTAATGCATTTTCTTTGCTCTTATGGTAAATGATGTTCACTAAGTTGCACATTCTTGATGTTCTGTTTCTAGGAAATGAATACTTAAGACCTGAATAATTATCTGTACCTTCACAGCTTCTAAGTAATGTTACACTTAGAAATACATCATGCTATGACTTCCTACCGATTTACACATTATTTGCCAAGAATGCTGTGCAACACTTTTAAGTAAAGGATCAGAGGTAAAAGGACGGGGAAAAAAAACAACAACAAATGAAACAACTAAGCCGAGTTACACCTACAAAGATTCAGGCAGGTTAGGTATGGTGTATTTTAGACGTTTGCAATTCTTACAGGAGTGGTAGGACAGTTGTAGTAGGTATGTGTATGTTCTTCTTGAGACTGTGGCAGAGCTCAGCAATAGCCATGTAGCAATCACACATCTCTTGGTCCTCTCCGTTTATTTATTCATTTATTTATTTATCATTTATTGGTAAACTGGTAACATTTCTGTGTTTTAACTTTTATGTCTATTGTCTCCCTTGCCTTATCTTTCAGGAAATAAATGATTTGGATGTGCAGGAGCTGGTGAGAAGGTCAATTGGAAGATTAACAATTATTCGACAGACATTTCCAGTCCCCCAAAACATAAGTCAGCGCTGTTTCCGTGGCAACCACAGAATATCTTCATCACTGTGTGATCCAAAGGACCCTTTCTCCCAAAGCATGGAGGTAGTTCATATACTGGTCTAGTCCCAACCCGGGAGCTGTCTTCTTAGAAAAGTTCAAGGTTTTTCCCCCGAGGCTTAGTGTAATTTAATGTTTATTTTTCATGTCCTCTCTGACATGCAGTTTAATGTTTCATGGCATGACAGGGGAAAATACTTGGGCAGGGGATGATCACAATTCTGATGGACGAGAACAAATTGCGCACTCCACAAGTGAGGAAAAAGCAAAAGAAAGCCACGTGATCTCCAAACAGCGGGGTATTTGTTTTGTTACATTGCTTGAATTTTATTTTTTGTCATTTCCCAGTGAAGAATTTGCTTCCTATAGCCAATGTTTTCTAAGTTGCTGCTCTTCTCTGAGCCATATGTGTTGTAGATAGGAAAGCTTTCCTGGGGACCACCCACATCATTTGTTTCAAGTATTTTCATGTAGGCACCTCCGTCTATCTACCCCCCATTCCCCCATCGTTAGGATTCATGATGACAAAGTTATGGCAAATCAGGAATGTGAAATTGCCTTAAAAGGTCAGTTTCACTTCTTTCTTTCTTTCTCTTTTTTTTTCAAGGTCATTTATGAACTGGTGAAAAGATGGCTGTATT